>NC_139344.1:321020326-321132826 GCF_055883805.1 Amblyomma maculatum | reverse complement strand
ACAGTTGTGGTGAGGCTATTTACGTGTTATTTGAACGCTCACTTCACAGCGCTTTGTAACACAACTTGAACATAACACTGCAATAGGAAACGAATAAATATGGAACAACACACTTGTGCGCTGCGTTCCGGGTCCCAGTGGTAACGTGCAGCATAGGGCCTTCCACGCGAATCTAATCGTATGCTGCAGATATCACACGCACTCCCGCGTATGCAAATGAAAAATGCGTCCCTGCATGGCCGAACTGCTACAAGCATTGCGCCAGAACAACGCGCGTGTTAGCTCTTGGCACCGATAGCATTCGCCACCAACGCTGATTTAACCGGGTTAGCATCGAGTTCGAGAGGACAACTTATGTCTTGACTTTCGTTGTAATGAAAATATCCATTGTTCGAAGGTTGAAAACTCGTCTTAGCGTAGTATAAGTGTTTGTTCAATAAGCTCATGTGCTCTATCCAAGGTCACCCAAAAACACTCTTTCGCTTTATAATACGCTGCATAAAATGAAGAAATGCCTTCTGGTAGGAAACCCAGCTGTATAAAACGCCAGCATAAAAACGAGAACGGGACCACGAGATAATAAAATAATCATCTTCAGTTCCAAATGAGCACCGCTGTGGAGCTAATAAGTTTCTGATAGGAATGTTTTGAAACAAAGGAGACAAAGGAATATTGGTTGCCTCAGGTGAGCTCATTAACAAAAAGATTGCCGCATCCAAGATGCGTCTTCATGCCACTACAACAGGTGGCGTACAGTTTTCGCTGAGTGGATTGCTGTAGGAAATATTGCTACCTTTACTGTTGTAGTCATATTCAGAGGTTTATTGAGCATTAGTCCAAAAGGTGTAATCATAACATGACTCGCAAAGTGCCTCTCGAAACCTCACTGGGTAGTAACCAAAGCTGTGGATTGCACGTCATTGTGTCCGTTTAGTTCAATCTGTGCTCAAATGATTCCGCACGTTGTACTCGGTTTAATTGCGTTAAAATCCAAAAATTTGTTATGCTTTTTCATTAACCTGACTGGTGCATGTCATCGTACAAATTGTTTTCTTTGACGGACTATATTCACCGTAAACTTTTTTTTTTTCGTTTCTGCGCAGACATAAAAAAGATTGTCTGTAATGGCGCACCAGTGTCCTGCGTAACAAGTAACTTGAAATATTAGCAGGGATGCTTCCTTAAAATGGAGGGGTCTCAGAATATCAGAAATAGGGAAATTATATGGTAATGACATAAATGCTGAAAAAAGTAGTTCAGGACTTTACTACTAGGGATTTGCGGCTCATTTCTACTCGAAGCATTTCACATAAATCCTGGTCTGTGTTTAAGTATTCCAAGTTTTGTGCTTCGAAGGGGACAGGAGAAATGCTCCAGGAAATCTTTGTCGTGTCTGTAAATGTTACACTTACCTAAAGAATTCATTCAAATGAACGTCTAGCAACTTTTTCCTCGCGCGCTAAACTATTCGTGACTAAACGGCGCCTGAAATTGCCCAAAGTTCACCGAGTCAAACATAGAAGATGCGAGCTATGCTCAGATACCAGCGTGTCTTTATGGCGCAATGAATAAAATGCGATCTCCAAATCACAACTGTCTGGAAATGTCTCATGACGCATGCACTACTGGGTAACGTGTTGGCGAGAAAAGAGAAGCGGTTAGAAATTTGCCGATGAAGAAATATTTCAGAGAAGTATTGAGGCTAATGTCGCCACGTGTGTCAGTTCAGGAGGTCCGCCTAAAGGATACGCTTGCTTTTCACCTAGAATAAATATATGCACAATAATTATGGGCGACTATCACTATTTCTGCAGGATACCGCACCCTTGAAGCCCACACACGCCCTCGCGAGGAATCCGATTCAGCAACGTTATTATTCACATTGTAAAGGTTGCTTCACCTTACAAACATTCGGATGACAGTGAAGCACGCTTTACAAGACAAAACTAGAAGAGAGTTGCTTTAGTTTCTTTTCACGTGGTGCGGACGATTGTCGTTAATGGTTGAAATATCACGAAGACAGCATACCTCGAGGAAGTTGAAAATTTATTTCCAGTAATATACAGGAAATGGGCCTCGGGCGAAAAACTACCAGACTAGCTTGAGAGATGCGCGAGGCCCCAATAAAGGCAGAGTGACACGACATGTGTGCGATAAAGGCGAACATATACATATATAACATGAAAATTATGTAGCCCGGAAAGAGCACAAATGTATAAATCGTCTCACAGTATGCACGCAACGTGACAAAACGTAATAAAATGAAGTGACTATTCTCATGACAATGTTTACCAAGGCAAAGACGGAAAGTTGAGAAAGACAGTGCGGCGTTGATGAAATACAGCTTCAAGTCCTCAATTGGGCCGGTAAATATCACTGGCTTGTGTATACTATAGTCATTTAGTATGCTGCGTAAAGTAAAACGTAGGGTCTGGTTACCGTATTACGTCCCCGTTCGACGAACTTCCCATATTTGTTTACTTCTGGTGTAAATGCGTTTTTTGTAAGGCTTAAGTATAGCAATAGTCTTCAAAAAGTGCATGCCTTTGCATACCTGTGCATACCTGTGCATACCTGAATACATGTGCATACCTGTGCATACCTTCTGGGTAAAAAAAAAAAAAAAAAAAAACATTCAATTCCTTTATGTTTAATTTCATCGCATGTCCTAATAAACTCTGTACGCTAAGTTCTGCTTTCCATCTCGATGACCGATTTAAGGGATTCGAGAAAACTCTTCAAGTCACTTGTCGTCTGGTGTTTCTATTAAGCTTTTGTAGCCATGAGATTCAGACATCTATGTGGAAAAGCCATGGAGAAAATAAACTGCACCTTAAAGCAGCCTACATTCACGCAACAACAGATAAGTATATGAACATAACTTTCATTATATATCTGTATTTACACTTGCTAATATGCTTGAGTTGTTTCTAGGTACATATGGCGTCAGTATTTATGAAAAGAAAACAAGTAATTGAATTTAAAGTAAGGACATAGACAATTTATCACGTTCAACAGAATACAGCGCTTTTATTCTCTAACAATTTGCATTACTTTCGCTTAGCGCTGCAATAAAGCAAGCATTCTATGTTTCATATTCCTACAGAAGGGGTCCGAACTCAAGCAACGAAAAGGTATACATACACAAAAGATATTCGAAAGATGCAATAATAAAATTTGTTCCAATCAGTTATAGTCTGGTGTTAACACAATGAACTAGCAGTGCACTTGGCCATGTTGGGCATTATATCGTTGTTATCTTAGTGCGTAGCAGGAACATTGTAGCATGAACACAATCTACCCGAAAGCTGTAGAAAGTTCAGCTACAAGACATAAATTGCTCTGCAAGTGTTGTATAGTGCGGCGTCAGTATAAATGAATACGGTGTTCTTCGTATGTAGCGGTGCACTAATTTGTTTATTTCAGACGATACTACGGTCAAAATGCACCAGCAAAACAATCGTTGCAAATCCTATTTAAAAAGGATATATAACTGCCATTCTGCTAATAGAAAGTAATGTTTTATGCACAAAGCGCAGTGCGTCCGCTGCTCTTCCATTGCTCGTTTTTTATTTTTATTTTTCAGTGAGAAAGAAGACACACAAGGATTATTCTGAGAGGTCAGTGTGAACGTTCAATGTAGCAAGATTAACATTTTTTTTTCTAGTTTTGTATAGAGCAAACGTTGTTGTTTGTTGTACTAAAATGTTTTCCGGCCACTTGAAGTGGTTTTGCCGGTGATATTCTGCATTGAGGTCAAATATTTTTCTCCGCGGGATCTAATGATGGCCGTTCCGTTTTCCACATCAATATTCTAAGGAATAAATCTAGGTGGCAATATAATTTGTGAAGCTGAGAAGCAATGATGTCTCGTTGAGAAGTATGAACCTGTGCAAAACCTCATTTTTATCAAGCATAAAAACTTAAGTGAGGAAATGAACTTCACCGATAAAGAGACGCATTCACTAGGATTTGAAAATTTATCTGTTTCTGGTGTTTGTATCACTAAAACCTTTGTATTGAGCTAGAAATTTAAAACTTACAACCGGAATATCAATATTGATAATACTGATATTTTAAATCCTGCACAAAAAGTTTCTACACGAGCCTAGCACAATTTGCTATGATTTTGATAGTTGTTAGACAAAGTTCGTCTCCTCTCTAAAAACTCTGCATAAGCGCGAGAAAAAAGAATCTGAACTGCTTTCGAAAAATTAAGATAAAGTGTCGTTTGATGCTTTCTTTATTTCTCTTGAACCTTTGAACCTAGATATCATCCTCAAAGTGCGCGAATCTACAAGCAAACAGCTGTGAACAGCTGTAACCGCCAAAGAACGTATGATCGTAGCTGTGCTTCACATAAATAATATAACAGCTAGTTGTCTGTGAATCAACACAGCTAGAGTGATATTATTGATGGGGCCGACTTTAAAAATTAGGAGAGTAGGCTATCAAAACCGCTTTGACCAGCGTGATTTTCAGTTCTCTTTACAAAAAGATTTGCTATCGCCCCAGCAGGTACAGAAAGCGGTTGGTCAGGTGGTGTATACGTAGAACCCGGTTGTATATTTTACCGAACGTTTTGTGTGCAATGATTTGACAATTTCACGCTTTCTTATGCCAATTGCTTTTATATAACTGAAGCATCCCTTTGATGAGTAGCACTGCAGTTATCTTGCTATTATCTCGTTATTGTATCAATGATGTATATCACAGTGGTTATGTTTGCAGTAATTTGACTCCTTGTGTCACAATTGTGCTACAGACGTGAAATGGAACGTCAGCAGGAAAACGGGACCTCGCAGAGTGAAACTATAGCTCCTTAGTTGAACCACACAGACTGAAAATGCAGCGTATTTTACCACGAAGTTTCGAAGACTATTCTATGAGAGTGGTAGTAGACGTGCATTTTATGTTTTTCATTTGTTAATGCTGGGGCTTCCCTCGCTCTTGCTGCCAAAGAGATTTTTATCTTTTTACAATTTTCGCGCCACTACCGTGGCCCTCCTACTTGTGATGGAATAACAAATTGCAACTCATTAAAAAAATGCTTTCGTGCTTTAGTGGTACGCATTGTTAATAGAAATTTTTGTTGGAATGAGTGCGCTGAGCAAATATCCAGCTGCATAGAACAACGCGTTTATTCAGCACGCCTTGTTTCGTCGCGGGTTCTGGAAACACTACTGCGCCAACAAGAAGAATGCTTTGCAGCAGCCTTTAAATGATAATATAGTCTCTATCATCCTGATAAAAATTTTTGATCGAGTAAATTGTAATTTACAATCGGCGCTTGATAAGGATATAAAGGAAAAACGTCTGATATTCTACGCTCAATAGCTGCAAGCCGAACTGAATAAATACAAATATTTCAGGGTATTTGTGAACAATGCATTTTTTTTTTTCACTTAGAAAAATGCCTTTTGGAGATGCGATTAGCAGTCATTGAAAGCTGTTCATGAGTTTTCACCAATCAAAGTCCCCCGTCATAACTAAGATGCGACGCGCAGGGGTATGGGAACTATGAATACCGCAGTGTGACAGTAGAAGAGTATAACCGGGCTGAATCACCGCTGCAACGAGGAGGAATAATTTATCACTCTTTAGGCCTCTGATCTGTCCTCAGTTTCAAAGAGAACAAACCAAGCCCCTGTGTTTTTAATGGAGCCACTTTCGTGCCGCGTAAAAGTTTGGTCGTTGCAACTACCGGAGAACGGAATTCGCGTTGGCACCTCGGTCGCATGGTGCGCCCTCTGCGTTGAGCACGCAATAGGATTTTCTTGCAAGCATTCATCATTCTCACAAATTTCGTTGAGCGGGCTATTTTAGCGCGTATCTCCGCCTCGGTTTAAGTTGGATCTAGAGCCTTTCTTCCTGGAAAGTTTAGTTTTTGAACATTATTCTTTGTAAATGACAATATTTAAAAGAGGAAATGTTTTAAACAACCTACACTAAATGATCATGGCCGTAGTTGTGGAGAATTTTCTCCGATGGCGGGAATAACAGATGACACTCGAATAAATCTAGTATCTTAATACATGCGCATTTGGTTAGAGACGCGCTGTTTTTATAAAAATAAAACAAGAACAACAACTGGCAGCTAAAAGTACAGCGTAAAACGAAGAGCATGGGGATGGACGTGGGTTTAGCGAACGCTCATTTTTCAGGTCGCGCTTTGCTACTCTTCCTTGTCGGATGTATAATGTATAAAATGCGATGTAATGTGCAAGTGGATCTCATCAAAGCCGCTAGGATTATTATCAGTTGAGCCTAGCATGGCCTCTCTTTTTTCGAGAATAAAAATAAAATTGTACAAGTTTACTATGTGGAAAGTGCGTCTATGCGTCTATAGTGCAAGTTTACTTCATGTGATTAACTCAAGCACCTGGATCATTAGTGATGAGAGATGGAAACACTGAAGTGAGGAATCTATCTCTGTAACTATTATTAACCAGTTCCGAATAAATTTTGCTTCTTCTTATTCTTCCTTTTGTGCTTCTTTCTCTTCGTCATCGTCGTTTTCTTTCTTCTTCTTCCCTTTTCGGACAAGAATGGCAAAATAGCGAGACTGTTGTCAATGTAGCTCTCGCTACGAAAGGTGACACCGTTTCAAAAGCACGCCTATAGATGCCGAACGACCATCCACGTCGCCCGAACTTGAAGGCAGTATAAAAGCCCTTTGAAGGATGTGACTGTTTCTGTGCCTGGGGGAGTAGCTGCGTTGGGGCCATGCATCTGTGCCGAATCTTTGAGAACAACTATGCAAATTTAATCTCGCTACCGTGGATCAATTCCCAGTATACGTAGCACAATGCTAACCGCACAGTTTGCTACCAACAACTCAAATGTAATTGAAGGTGTCACGATGATGTGCACTACAATAAACGCTAGGCTGACAAATCGTTTCAGCATGGAGGGCTATGTCGTAGAGAACCTTTTTTTTTCTAGAATTCTCCTTCAAGAATAAATAAATAATACCTATGCTGCTTATGAGTCTGACTTCGCGCTAAGAGATAATTTCTCGAAAAGTATTGAAAAAATTGTGAAAACACTCCGTTCGTTCAAAAATTATAAGGACGTTAATTCCCTAAGTTGAAATCTCGTGCGCAGCATCTTGGCTTCGGCGGTGAAAGCGGCGGGGCCCTCTCGGCTGCGCGAAAAAGTATTAATTATTACAACTAGATAAACAATTGGTTGCTAGAAGCAATTAAAGTATGGAGTGTTCTCTCGGCCACAGCGATGATCTTCTGCCTCGGCGGACCTAACGGCAGTGTCCTCTCGTCGGCGGCGCTTAGCTGCTGCTTCAGCAGCGCGCACTTCTGGATTCTGGCGTCGGCAGCTTTGAGCCTCTGTCCGGACAGCTCGTTTGCAGCAGCGACAGACGAATTTCTATTGTTGTGCCCTTGGCTAATGGCACATATCCACGAAGGGGATTTGTCAGGCATGTAAGCGTCGGAAATCGGTATGTGTTGTGTGATGAAACGAGAAAATATCCATATATATGAAGGGATAGACAGAAGCCCTACTGATGCGTAAAAAAAACATTGATTTTTAATTAGTAATAAACTGAATGGGAGTGGGCAGGGTCGGCGCACCCAGCAGGGAATCCTAACACATACGTTAATAAATTTGTGAACCCTCCAGCAAACCGTCCCGCTGCTGAAGTCCAGCTGAGTAACATGATACATATTGGAGTATATATTGGTAATTTGTTACAAGAACTTTCAAGGAAAAGTTTTCGGAGAGAGGTGATAAGGCTATAGGACAGAAAAAAAGAAAAACTCCAACGTCTCCGGTTTGTAGCATAATTAGTAAATGACCGAGAGAGAACAGCTAGATATTTGGGGATAGAAGTGAAGGGAAGGAATCCTACACCTGACATTTGCAAGAGCCCTTCGGGTTCTATCGGTTGCGTCGATCAATCTCCTTGTTCTCGGAAGGCAACGCTGGGAGGGCCGTCTCCGGCGCGGTTAATCTGCCATGCAAAACTGTTGCATGCTCTAATATATTCTAGGCACATAATGCTATCGTTGAGCGAGCTGCGCAGAGCTCGTGATTCTTCTCTTCTCGCGAGAAATTCTTTTTTGCGTCGTGAATCTCTTGTGGTTTTCTTTCGCTCTTTCGCACCCACGTCGACGGTGATGCAGCTTAACCGCAAAACGCGAGCAGAAGAGCTGCGCTTTAAGTTTGTTAAACGTGTACTATATCACTTCTTTGAGAGATAAGTAGTAGAACACTCGATTCCCTAGAACAAAATTTAACAATCGTACAGCCTTGCTATGGACACTAAAGTATAACAAGATGGTTCTTCCTCGTCAGTAAGGAAATTCTATGCGCTCCATCACTTCTACCTTGACAATCTTACGCATGTCTTGCTGTTAATGCCACGTTTTCTCTTCCTTATATTTTCGTTCCTCAGAAGGACCCCCTATTACCGTTAGCTGTCATGGAACGCTGCAAGGCTGTAATCTACAAAGAGCTGTAGCAGCCAAGAGGTGCGGCAACATTGGGATGTAGGAAGGAAAAGGGCGAAGAAATGAGAAATTCTAAATGAAGCAAGTGAAAGAATGAAAGCGGGAGAGAATGAGTTGCGACGACATTTTGTTTACTACCCAGGAATGTCTCTAAGTTGCCATTAGCTGCTTCCTCTCCACTATCTGCTGAGAAATAGTAGTTTGCTTAAACACTCTATGCTGACATCTATTAAGACACTTTATCGCATTATAGGAGAGAAAAAAACACATTTATATGGTGCTAGGTGGTGGTGGTGGTGAAAACATTTATTATTATAATACATATAGGTATGTACACTAGGTGGGATGCCTAGACAGGCACTCCATTGGCGTTTGCCGCAGCCCGGGCGCGCTGCGTTAAGACCTTTTGGGCCTCTAGGGTGCAGCAGCCGGACAGGGTCGCCTCCCAGTTCTCTCGGGTGGGGTTGGGGATAGGGGGCAAAGATGGGGTTTTTTGGCAGGCCCACACCATGTGGTAGATGTCAGACACCTCCCCACAGTGCGAGCACAGCCCGTCGAATTGCGGATCAAAATGTTTTAGAATAGCCGGGCACAACATTGTATTGGTGAGCAGGCGCAGGAGCACCCGCTCGTTAGCCTTCCCCAGCCCTTTGCACGGGGTGGGAAGAGTTTGGTGCGTAGATCTGTAATATTCACATATTTCTTTAAATTTGTACACTGGGCTGAAATCAAAATCCCGGTCCGCGTCGGGTCCCGTGGGAAATGCCCGGAGAGAAAGCGCGCGGGCGGCGGCGTCGGCTGCCTCATTCCCTTGGAGACCTTGGTGACCTGGAGCCCAAACGAGAGATCGGTACGCGGGATCCGAATCTCGACTGCAATTTTTGTATATGCGGTAAGCTAGAGGAGCAGTCCACCCTTGCTGGACGTTCCGACAAGCCCCTCGCGAGTCGGTTATGATGTATTTGGAGGAGGAGTCAGAGGCTGCGAGGGCGATGGCAACCTCTTCTGCGTGTGTTGGTGACTGGGCCTTGAACGTAAGACCATCTACTGTTTTGCCCTTGTGGATGACCGCGGATGTGTACCAACCCCTAGGGTTTGGGCCGGAGACATCCACGTAGAAAACTCCTGGTTTGCTTCCATAATGGCGGTCCAAGGCTTCCGCCCGCGCCAGGCGCCGACCATTATGGTCCTCTTTGGACATGTTGGCGGGGAGAGGCCGCACATGGAGGGCGCGTCTCCATTTTTCGGGAATGCGACATCTCTCCTCTGTGAGTTGGGTGTGTTGGATGTGAAGTCGGGCAAGAAGACGGCGACCCGACTCTGTCTTTGTTAGACGCGTGTACTGATTGGTGAGATGGGCCTCCCGAAGCTCCTTGAAAGTATTCACCACACCCAGCGCCATGAGACGGCTGGTAGAGGTGGAGACCGGGAGGTCCAGTGCTCGTTTCATGATTTTACGGAGGATAACTTCGAGAGTATCCTCCTCCTGTTTCCGCAGGTGGAGGTAGGGAGTCGAATACAAGATTCGACTGGTCACGAATGCGTTCGAAAGCCGCAAGGCGTCCTTGCATCGTAACCCACCGCGCTTGTTGGAAACCCGGCGGACCATGCGGCCCACCTGGTCCGCCACCTGCCGGAGCTTGGCGAGTATTGTGTCGCATCGTCTCTGGTTGTGTATAAAGAGCCCAAGAACTCTGATTTCCTTAGATTCTTGAATGGGACCGCTTTGCAAGGTGAGATTGATTTGAGTCGAGCATGAGCGCGAGGGGCGCAGATGCACGAATTCAGATTTCTGCGGTGAGCATTGGAGACCACAGCTGCGGGCATAGCGGTCCACTATGCTAGCAGCCGTTTGCAGGCTTGTCTCCATGTCCCCCAGACGCCCTTGCGTGGTCCAGAGGGTGATGTCGTCGGCGTACAGCGCGTGCTGCACACCTTCGACCGCACCCAACAGAGCAGGCAAGCGCATCATTGCAACGTTGAATAGCAGAGGGGACAGCACTGCGCCTTGCGGAGTGCCCCTCGTGCCGAGCAAAAAAGGTCCGTGTTCTTGATCCTGTATTCGGATATAAGACAGTCTGTCTGTGAGAAATTGTTTGATGTAGTTGAAAGTGTTCGTGCCGCAGTGAGTTTGACTCAAGTGCGTGAGTATGACCTCGTGTGTTACATTGTCGAATGCCCCTTTGAGATCCAGGGCGAGGACGATTTTGTCGTTTGTTGTGCATGTGATGGGGTTCAGTATTTCGCGGTCGAGTTGAAGCAGGACATCCTGTGCGGATCTGTGTGGGCGAAATCCGAACATGGTGTCCGCGAAAGTGTTGTGTTGTTCAAGGTACTCAGACAGCCGATCCCGCACCATCGTCTCCATCAATTTGCCCACACACGAGGTGAGAGAGATGGGTCGGAGGTTGTCCGTGTCGACTGGTTTCCCAGCTTTGGGAATAAAGGTGACGAGAGCCGTCTTCCATTCAATGGGAAGGGGCGTTTCCCCTGTCCAGATTGCATTGATATAGTCAAGAAGGCACTGGTGCGCCGTGTCAGGGAGGTTCGCCAGAAGTTTAACGGTGACCTTGTCCCTGCCTGGCGCAGTGCCCTTCTTCATTTTGGCCAGACTGGCCCGCAGATCGTGGAGCCGGAATGGGTTATCCAACTCCGAGTTTTCCCTGCCTGCATAGAAATAGGCCGATCCACGGGGGTCCTGAATTGTGCACAGGTAGCGATCGCGTAGCGCCACTGCCAGCTGCATTGTGTTTCCTTGGAATGAGTGCATGGCTTTGTGTAGGTGTTTTTGCGTTTCCGTGCGTGTCTGTGTTGGATTGATGAGGGCTCGGAAGAGCCGCCACGTGTTGCGGCTCGACATTTGCCTCGCCGCCGTGTTGCAACGGTCCACCCAGTTAGAGTCAGCGAGTTGGGCCGCGTACTCTGCTGCCTGCCTGGTGAGATCCGCAATGCGAGCTTTCAGCTTCTTGTTGTGTTTCTGACGCTTCCAGCGGCGCGTGAGGCCATGGCGTGCTTCCCAGAGATGCAGGAGGTGGTTGTCCACGTCCGTAACTACCTCTGTGAGCTGTATTTGTTTCTCATGGGAGTGAAGGTGCGCCATGACTGACTGGGACCAGGTCGTGTAGCCCTGCTCTGTGATGTTCGTGTTAGTTTCTGTTGGGAAATTTTGGCGAAAGGTAGTCCAATCGGTGATGCGGGCTTTCGTTGTGGGGCGCTTCAGGGGGCGTGTGTAAACGGTTGTGTTGAGAATACAGTGGTCGCTACCGACGGTCTCCTCGGTGTTGATCCAGTCTGCATGTCTTATGTTGCGAGTGAAGGTGAGGTCCGGGCATGTGTCTCGGGTCACCGAGTTGCCTACGCGGGTGGGAAATGCTGGGTCGGTGTGGAGGGTGAGGCCCAATGTGGACGCCAGTTCTGCCAGCATGCGTCCACGCACTTCCTCCTTACGATAGCCCCATAGCTGGCTAGGGGCGTTGAAGTCACCCACAATCAGCAGGGGATCACGACCCGCCTCTTTAAGCGCACGGCTAAAGAGGCCCGCGAAGGTCACTCGCTTTATTTTCGGGGAGCAGTATACGTTAAGCACGTGCAGGGCAGGATCCGATCGCCTAAGAGGGAGGATCCTCACCATCATGTATGAATAGGGTATGTTGAGATCGAGGTCAATTTCGGTGGCTGTGTATGATTTGTGCACGAGGAGACACGACAAAGGGTCATGCTGGAACGTCGCGTAATTAGTCAACTTGGCTGCCGCTCCTGGCTCTTGGAGGGCGACCACGGCGGGCAAAGCCTCGAATGTTTCGAGGTATAGACGCAGGTTCGCGCGTTTCTGCCGAGCCTTAAAGCCTCTACAGTTCCACTGCGTTGCGGTTATGGAATTGTGAGCTTTGGGAATGGTGCTAGAGCTGAACGCAAATAGCCAGTGCACTCGTGGAGGAGGCAAGGAAAACATCTTTGTTGATTTGGAGTGAGACGTGGTTTTCCAGGCACGCTCCTTTCATTGGCAACCACGCGAAGCGTGGGTCCCGTGCGGCTCTTGCTCCCTCGGGCAGTTTGCCCCACTAAGGAGCCATTTGGCCGAAGTGCGATGAAGCCGCCGTCGAGGGGAATTTCCTACCTTCAGTCTTTGTGTATCCAAAGAGCGAGAGAGCGATTGTTTTTATATTTATAAGTCTACCGAAGCACCGAACTGGATTAGTTTTTTGTCCCGTGAGCAGCTTGAAGTATGTTTAGAATGTCACATTCTAAATTAACATCGTTTGACCGTATTTTAGCCATAATGTTCAATTTTAACTGATATATTTCTCAGACCCATTTTCAGGCCGGACAAATTAAATATGCCGCGCGTTTCTCCTTTCCCACAATAGCTTTCATCCTTCGTCAGGCGACATCTTTGCCTCATTACGAGCGGCGCAAGCGATCACCGACACTTGACGCCAGACAACAACATGCTTTTTGTGTTGAGGTCAAAATGTCAAGAAATAATCGAAGGATTTGTTTAGAATTCGTTTCGAAACTTGTTCTGCATTAAGTAAGCGACGTTCTGAAGAACACAGTTTGGCTAGGCCATCGCAGGCTTAGTTCAGGTTTTCCCATAGAGTAGGGTTTTTCTCAACCATAACTATAAAAATTAGTTCTGTAAATTGGAGGACAATTTATCATTTTTTTTCTTGCTTTCGGCACAGCGTCGAGAAACTGCTCTTGTCTTTTTGTTGTTGTCCGTGTGGTTAAGCACCAATTTACGAAACGTATTTGGTATCACGTGTGACTTTGCTGAAACCATGCGATTTTTTGGGAGATTCGAAGAAAAGGAAGGCAGCTCTTAGCATACCTAAAATAAACTGCCAGGTTTCATACTGAACGCAACCTAATCTTGAGTGCAAGGAAATCAATCGATGACGTCCAACTCTGACAGCGTCAGTGAATCCAGCCAGGAATGAACGACTTAAAATGGAATGTAGCATTACGTTATGTTTGTAGCGGACGAAACGTAATGCGCTTTCGAGGTCATTCGTTTTTTTTTTTTTTTTGAACTGCAGGAATTGCCGAGCAAAAGAATTTTTCTTCGCGACACACTGAGAACGCAGGTCGAACTTGTGTGGTTGGTATTTTTCCTTTTTACTAGATCTTACTATTCTCAAACAAGAATGCCGTTTAGCGCCGATGCTCGCCAGGAGTAACGTCATTTTCTTCTTGCAAACAAAAATACCAAATATTTGGTTATCTTTATCTCTTATTACCCTTTCCTGAAAAAGATAACCTCTGCTTTTTTGTCAGGTTTTGTTGAGAAAAAATTGGCTGCAGTTTAATCAGGGTCGAAATTACTTGAACAAAGCGTTACCTCGGTTTCACTTAGCCTTTGATGTGCGGTTTAGCGTTAGATTTACATTCTATATTCGAGACCTTTTCAACAATATGACAATGTTGTAGTACAGGCTTCAAATTTTATTGATAGGTAATTCAGATTAAATTGCTAAGACCTGCAATTAATTCACTCAAATCGTACTTGATAAAGTCTATGCAACAAATAGCAATTTTTATTCACAATAAGCTATTTACAGTAATTATTTACTACTTACAATTCGTACAGCGCAGTTATCATCGGCATAAAACAAATATACCGATATATTAATTGAAATTTGAAATTTTATTCGCAATTACTAATTAACGATAAACAAGACTCGCAATTAGTAAAAATATCAGTTAGTTATGGAGTTATATACCAGCTCAGCATAGTACACTAACATATATGACTTATCGATAGGCAGGCTAAGTCCTAGTTACACTAAGGAGGTCTAGCTGAGGGTTGGTGCGACAGATGAATTCATTTTTATACATTTCCATTTAGCAGAGCTAACTCTCTAAAACTGTTTTTTACTTTCGTATGGGGCGTGATATTAAGAAGAGGGTTGTTTAACTTCTCTGCAAATGGGAAATATCACCATATGGATGTGTGCGATAAAAAAAAAAAATGTTCCTGCGAAATTGGGATTATTTGTTTGCAAAACTTCCCGTGATTCTAACTTTAACAACCTGTCTCCACTCGAACGATTGGGCCTGTGAATATCCCAGGGAATGGTTAAACTAGTTCTAGATCACCTAAGAAGACTCTGTGGCTCCTTCGAGAGTGGAGCTTTTCTCTACCAGCCGATGTGAGGCTATGAGCATTTCCAGAAAAGCTAGTCAGACATTGTCTGCATGTTTATCAAGTCCATTACATCCCAAAATTGCAAAAAAAAAAATACTATTGCCAGGCATTCCTTCCATTGCATGGTCAACCAAACATAATCCCATGGGTGGTATCAGCACAGTCAGCACACTAATTATAGTGCTTTCTGTTATTTTCTGACTCATACTGTCTTGGTCTCTCGGTGGTTTTATGGCCCTCTACCCCTTGTTAGTTCTTCACTTCACTTCACTTCACTTCACTTCACTTTATTTCCTTAATGACCTCTTTCTGGAGGCATTACATCTGGAGGTGGGATTACAGACATGAATATATACAAGCACATATCTTTGTGTTGAAAGTGAATTCTTACGGCTTCAAGAAATGAAGATTGGCATGAGAGGGCGGCGACTTCGCGGGGAAGGGCATTCCAGTCCACAATTGCTTGGGGAGGAAAAGATCCTGAAAGGTTTCTTGTGCGAGCAACAGGTCAAGTTATCTGAAACGGATGCGAAGCGCGATGAGATATGTGGGTGCTATGCACAATATAAGGTGCTTGATATAGTGAAATGTTTAGAATTTTGTGCAGCAAACAAAGACTGGCAATGCGGCGATAAAGTAAAAGTTATTCAAGTCTAGAATTTCGCTTTAGGGATGAAACGCTGATAGAATATGCGTATGCGTGACGTTTTGAACTGAATGGTTTGAGCGGTTTTGAACTGATTCGATCGCATTTGTTAAGTATATCTGTGATGGGTTCCATATTGGACTGGCGTACTCAAGCTTTGATTTATATGCCAGAAATATTACTTTTTGGGAAGCATGACGTAGGTAACGTTTTATGAAGCCTAAATATCTGTTTGCAGATGAAATGATGTTAGTTATGTGTATGCACCAAGAAAGATCGCTGCACCGTGTGATTCCGAGATACTTACATTATTCCACACGTTCTATGGAAGAGTTACCAACTTCATATAAAAAAAGAAGGGGGTTATGCTGACCAGTAAAAGAGATTAGTTTGCCCTTCTTGGAGTTTAAAGTCATTAACTAGCGGTTTCAGCCTTCTTGTACTTGGGATAGGTCATGCTCTAGAGCTATTTGATCAGAGATGTTAATAATATTCTTATAGAATACGAAGTCGTTGGCGAAATTCTTATCTTACAGTATACATAAAAAGGTAGGTCATTTATATATATTAAAAACAGGAGAGGGGCGAGTACAGATCCCTGTGGGACGCCAGATGTTACAGGCGTTGTGTTTGATCTTTTGCTATTAACATAAACGAACTGGGAGCGTTCAGCAAGGAACTCTTTTATCCGGTTTAGAATGTTGGGATGCAAATTTAGAGCGGCGAGTTTCAGTAGTAAGCGTTTGTGAGGCACCTTGTCAAAGACCTTTGCAAAGTATAAGAAAATTGAATCAGTTTGCTAGTTACGATCAAGGTTAATATGCAGGTCGAAAGTAAAGTATGCTAGTTTATTTCGCACGAGAAACCCTTTCGGAAACCATGTTGCGCAGGATGAAAGAAGTTGTTTAAATCTAGGAAGTTTATGATATGGAACTAGATGACGTATCTCGTGCACTTGATTTGTGGACCTGGATGACCTTCCCTATCTTCCAGTTGTTCGGTAGCGTTCCTGTTGAAAGAGACTGAAAATAAAAGAGACAGATATACGGAGGATATGTCATAAGTATTTTTAAGACTTTCGAATTACTATCATCAGCGCCAGCAGATGATGGGAGCCTAATTTTGTGACTTAATTAAGCCTAATTAAGTGGTACAGTAGCAGAGCCCACGATAATATTGGTATTATCAGTGATTGTGCAACTGTTAGCTTCAATCTGAGATACCGTAAGCTAGCAATTCGCGGAAGAGTCAATAAGGCAACTGAACGCCACGTGGAAAAATTTGGCAATATTTATCGGCTCTTTCCTTTTATAAAGGTGTAACCAATAGTAACTCCTTGCGTCAAACTGCGGCTGAAAAAAAGAAGATGGCTTGTTGTATTTACCCCAGTGTCGTCTCTGGATGATGCCCTATCTCGCCAGGGCTCGGCGTTTCAGAAAAGGTGCGATACAAAAGTGCCTTTAAAGGATGAAGCCAGGCAAGGGGACTTATATTTTCTCAACAGCGTTCGCACGTGAAAGCTCTCCAATTAAGCACTCACTGTTTGTCTACAGTGTTGAAGCGCTAAGCCAAACGCACCATTAGAAAAACATTGATTCGTTCAGGAATGATCTATTCTTCCGGCAAAAGTTTCTTCAAGCAGCTAAGAGGACCCCTCGGTGCCTGACTTTAATCGAATTTGAACGGTCGCGCTCGACCAGAACCAAGCAGCTGTTTACGTCAAGCGCTGACCCAAACGTCGAGCTGAAAGCACGCGCTTTTCAACGGGCGGATGAGCGCTGAGATATGCTCTAGTCGAACAGCCACTCTGAAGTATCAGCTCTTCCTTACTTTCCTCCGCCTTTATATATTTCCCTCTCTGTCTCTACTAAAGCAACCAAATAGAAGAATACGCGATAACTCGGGCGTTCACTTTGGTTCCATGAGAAATGGCTCCAAGATGAGTGCTTTATCACCACCCATCTCTGGCGCTTGTTCCAGTCCGATAATTCTGATTGATGTGTGCACCAATCTGGCCCGCTGCCTTGGTCGGGCGAAAGGCTTTGTTTCATCTGCTCTCTCACCCAGCCCGTCTCGTTAAGTTTGTCCATCCACGTACATATTGAAGTGCTTTAGTTATGGGTACGGACGAGGCGCACGAGAGTATAATAATGAGATCACAGTGTATCAAAGAAGTTTCATAAAGATTAATATATACGAAACCTTTTACACGTGTTTTACTTTTGATGCCTTGCGTTTCACCTAACCGAGATTCTGCACAATAGTTACCTTATTGTGCCATTTTTGCAGTAACACTTAAAGTTGGACAATATTTATGCGAAACAAATTGCACTAAACATATATGTGTTATATAAAAAGTATGTTTCCTTGACGAGACTGCACATCGCGTCACGCTCGCACCGTGCATGCGGGGTAGTAGGGGATATGACGATTTAGACGTACCAAGCTCCAGTCGTCTGAGAGCGTCCGTTAAGGCTAGATCGTGCTTTTAGTTAACCCCATTTGAATGGATGTGAGCAAGCGCAAAATGCACCGAACGATTGAATAGCGCTACGCCTCAAATTTTGTGTTCGGCTGGAAAAATCTGGTATGGAGGCACTGAGAACGATTCGTAAAGGGACGAAATCATGCCACAAGCTACAGTTTTTAAGTGGCACACGCGCTTTAAAGGCGGCTGAGAGAGCGTGGAGGACGAGCCTCGCACTGGACGGCCGTTGACGACAAGAACCGACAACTTGCAAAGTATGCGTGAAGCGCTAAATTTAGACCGTCGCCTAAGTGTACGAATGGTCGCAGATGAAAATGGCATTGATCAGATTACAGTGTGCAGCATTATAACTGAAAATTTTGTGATGCGAATGATCTGCGCTAAACTCGTCTCGAAATTCTTGACTTGAGTGTTTGCTTGGGACATAACCACGGGAAACAAAAGTTGGATATTTCAATACGACCCGGAGAGAAAAAGGCAAATTTTCGAATGACACACTTCATCACCTTGCCCAAAAAGGGCTTCGATTAGCAAATTGAAAGTGAAAGCAATGTTCATTATTTTTGTTCGAAGAAAAGGGAGGATCCAAAACGATTTTTTACATGAGAGACAGACAGTGAGGGGTGGTTTTTATCTAGAAGTTATAGGAAGACTGAAGAAAGCGGTCAACCGAGTGAGGTTAGCCATCGCCCGACATGGACAGTGAAAACTGTATCACGACTATGCAACCATCAACATCTACATCTAGGTCAGCAACTACCTAACATTTCTCCCGCCTCTGATAAACAGTTCGTCGAGTTTCTTATGAGGCAAAAGCCTTTATAGCCTCAACATTGTCGACAGAAGGATTTCAGCAGAGGGGTCAAGCTTTCGAGAGTGAGCGTTAAAAATAAATTAATAAACCTTGTCTCCACCGGGAATCATACTTCCACCCCTTAGATCCCCAGCCCAGCACTTTACAAACTGCGCCACGCCTCGGATCGTGGAACGCTCCTGATAATGTCCCTTGTCTACCGTGAGGATGATAGCAGGATTCCGCAAGTGACAGATACTGCGCCTTTCTTTTCCCGTAAACGAATTATAGAACGCCGGTGAACTTTGATGCGTTCAATGAAATGCTGGTTGTGTTCGACAAGGGGCGCGAAGTACCGTCACAACAGGTCATGACGTCACCAAGTGATTCATGCATATACGAAGCTGACCACGCTGGGCGTCCGATCCGCCTTTCATTTGCCGCTTCCTCGAACGCCGCACCACACAGCAAACAGAAGCAGGTCGAGATGTCTAGGAGGCGTTAGTACAGCAGGCATCAGCGGCGTTTGAAATTGATTCACAGGATAGAAAAGGCGCAGTGTCTGTCACATTTCTCAGCACATGTATCACGCCGTAAAGGAAGGGAGGAAGCTGGGAGTGAAAGAAGAGAGGGAGATAGAGGTACCGTAGTGGAGGGCTACTATTCATCGCGCTATAGTGTTTGTCGCCTGATCGCACTTTAGTGGTCCGAAGTGCTCTCTAGTATTTTGTTTGTATTATGTGATATGGGCGCCACTTTTGAAACCACGGAAACAAGCATAAAAGAACAACGATTGGACAGAAGAAACCCGTGCACATATTCTTCTTGCCGAGAGCCTCAAATCATTACTATCTCGGTAAAGTGCCAATAACGAGGAAATTGCAGCCTGCCAAGGCCTTATCTCTTAAGATTCATTGTTCATAAATTAAGAACAGCTTGATACTGAAGCAGTATATTTCAAAAACAAATATTTTTAAACGACTTAGAAGAAGTAAACAACGTCTTATGTTTATCATATTCGTGTTCTTCCCTCGTCATACGCATCATCTTCTGCTGAATGCTTGTCCAGTGCACAGCTTGAAAATTTTCAGTTGACTATAATACCACAAAAAGTAATGTAGCAAATTTTACTCAGTATGATGTGCATGCATTATCTCAGCCCCGTAAAGATTCCTAGTACCTCTTGGTGGCGCATGTTGCTGTCGACGAAAGCTGTTTTCTCTTGATGGTACCCCAAATGGAAAGTTCAGAATAGCATCAAGAGACAATTTTAATTATATGTTTCAGTATACTACAGCATGCATTCAACTTTCACCATGATAATAAAAAAATAAAAACGTCTTTATCGTAGGGGAAATGAACGCCCTAACCTAACTGCGTCTGATTTTTTATTGTACAGTTTCAGTTAAAAAGAGATTATTTCTAGCAATTACTTCCTTTCAGCGCGACGGGAACTACTTAGGTTTCTTTTCTGTTCGAGAAAGGGCATGGCGCTAAGCTCCGTTCAGTTCTCCAAGCCTTTATTGCCTTAAGGAAAAAGGAAATAAAAATGAACTAGTAGTGAGCCACCATACTTGGAATAGATACTGTAGTCAAACAACGGACACTGTAGGGAATTTATGCCTAATTTTGGTATCGATTGGAGTGGATTTCAATGGAATTGATGCCTGATTTTGTTTTGCATTAGGATGGATTTCAAATATCCGGGATCATATGCTTTTGTACCATTCAAAGCCCATATGATGCGCTAGTCTATTTATTTGACGTGCCTTAGAGGTACTTCGGGTTAAAGAATTCACATGAGGTAAAGAGGTAAGGGGGAGAGGGAAGGGAGTTAAAGCATGGTTTTAGTAGATCAGCGACTCCAGTCAAGGCCGACACGAACTAGATTTGTGAGAGCAATGTCGCCTGCCAGTGGAGAAAATCTTTCAGCCCTATAGGTTCTTTTGCCAGCAAAAAAAGGCGATGTGGGTCGTTGGACTAGCTTCAAGTGGATAAACGCTTTTATAGGACTGTACGCAATGAAAAACATTGAGCCGGTGGAGCAGGAAATTTGACAGAAAACGCAACACAACTTATGGAAGAGACATAGTCATGCGATTTTAACGCGCTTTTTAAGGTAATGGAAATATCCGTTGTTCTTAACGTAAGCAACATCGATGAACTGTGAGTAATCCATGTACAGCAAATGAGCTGCACTGTTTCGAATGAGCCCATGCACCATTACTTGGGGTGAGTTGAGCGGGCTCCTAATGGCAGAGGCAGATTCTAACTTCGATTGGATTAGTGTTTTACACGCAAGTACGTTATGTAAGGGCAGTGATAAGTCTTAACAGTGTCCAAGAACCCAAGCAATTAGTAACATGAGTTAACTAAAACTAATTTTGCGATACTTTAGTGCCCGAATACTGAACTCAACTGAGATATGACACGATAGATTCGTTTAAGCATTTTTAAGAGCTTGATAATTGTACTATCTATGTAAGGAAACAACCGTGTTATGTCGGTACTTAGGGCCACCACCTATCCTCTACACCACTTATCTTGTTTTAATAAATCTGCTTGGTTAGCGTTAGTTCCTGTAGAGTTATTATTGGACCAGTAAATGAGGCTGGATATTAAAAATAGCTGCAAAAAGGGGTGCGAATATATGTAGTTAGCGCTGTTCAGAGATATAGCTGCTGTTGCTTAATATACATAACTTATGAAATATCCTAACGTGCTTCTTGGCTTTATGCTGCGCCTTCCATATCACTTTCCCTAATCGCTCCTTAATACACATAGTTTAAACTAGTATTGTAATGGAATTTTACTGAAGAGCTGTTTTGAAAGCCCTTTCGATAATTAGTGAAATATTTCTTGAAGAAATGTAAAAAGTCGGACAAATACCTTTTTGTGCATAATACGGATGAAAAAAAGGGACTTATGACACTGATCACGAAGCTTTTACACTAAATAGACTAGGCTCAATGCTTTTCTGAATGGGCTTTTGTTAATTAGCCTCGTATACTTTGTCGCAAGAGCTTTTGTCTGGCCCCTAAATGATTCCTCTTTTCCTTTATGTCTGTGCAATACGAAACAAAAGTAAATAAAGCATGAGGAGCTTGTGCGATTTGCGTTTGTGCAAAATTAAGCGTGAGTGGAAAAATAAATTATATGCTTTCTTATTTTAACGAGAGATAGCTTTAGCTTGCCTTTGATTGAAGAAATAAAATCAGCATTTTGTACTTTTCTTCTATCTTACGACGGGAAAAAGTGACAAGATGCCCTAGCCCTTTCAGAAAGGAATGCTGGAACTGCAAGAAAGGCTAAAATGTAGCAACCACATACACTCAATATATTTTTCATATACCGCGAAATGAAAACTAGCAACAAGCTTATTAATGCTTGCGTAGCTAGTATCTCTTGCACTGACTTTGGCTCTTTTCTGTCTCTTGAATCTGTGGAAACCATGGTGACGTGAAAGCGAGTGGAACGTTTACTCTCATCTACTCCGTCTTTCTTTCCAATTTTCCTACATTTTATTGAAAGTTTTGCATTTAAGTATTTATTTCTATGGGTCGCTTTTGCGACTTCTATGGTAATATACTACGCAGGCTTTCAAAGACTCTCAGCCTTTGAAATGAGTAACGATACATTGTGATTTTCTTTTAGGGTTTTGGTTGTCCTGCAGCGCAAAATGACCCCATAGACGCCCTGTGAAATGAAAACACTGTGTTGTAAACATTAGCTTCCATGGATTCCTAAGGGTATACTAGGCCTATTTTTTCCCACACACTCTGCTCCAGAATCTGTGAAGCCCTCTTTGATTGCAAATATGATGCTGGCTTATATCTGCGAGCTTGTCTTGAGATGGGTAGAGTTCGCCGCTTGTAACTGTTTTCGATGAAGTTTGATGGAATGTGAAAGATTTCGCTGTTTATGCTGCAAGCTCTTCTAAACCCTGGAGTGATATCAGGATGGTTGTTTCAGACTGTTGAAAAGGCACGCTGCTGAAGCGACGCGCTTACCCTTCTGAAACCTTCAGTGGTGAAATGCCCCTGTGAATGAAGATGGATACGCACTTTTAGAGCCGAGTAAAAAAGCACTTTTGCAGAAACAGTTAATAGTTGTCAGCGCGGATTCCGTAATCTGATATTCGTTCTCTTACGAGAATATATTGAGTAACACTAACTGCTGTTGTAAGGCAGAACTGAATAAAAGTAGCCGACACTTAACTCTGTCTGAATCAGTTTAGATGTGCGGAGGCATTCTTTAGTATCGTTTTACACTGTCTGTCTAGGCGGTATACCGTTGAGAGACTTCGCGAAGTTAGCAAAAGGCTGAATGTAATAACTTGGTTTGGCTTTTGGAGCAAGAAAATGCACAGTATCTCTCTCACTTCTGTGTGGATGCCTACACTTACAGTTAGCGGTGTACAGTTGGAGGTACATATGTCGTCGGTTCGAATCCCTATCTTAAACTTACTTCTAACTTGACTACAAGATGCATGCTAAGTGCAAAGCGAAATAGTATGACACCACCATCAACACTGCAGAAAGCACGGTTGCGTTACATTTTAATACGCAGTTACGTTGTAGGTTTGCCGCCATTTCCTGCCCACACCTCCTACGTACGCAAGGCACTAGGCAATTAAAGCTCCCGCCTTAACGTGCACTGATATAACATAGCACACGTACATACGCCTTCCTTTTGCTATTCGATGAAGGTGAAAAGCAAGACGTCTGTGTGCTGTGCGATGTCAGTACACGTTAAAGAACCCCAGGTGGTCGAAATTTCTGCGGCCCTTCCCTACGGCGGTTTTTATAGCCTGAGTCACGTTGGAACGTTAAATACCCTAAATCAAAGCAAACCAGATTTCGGCTTAAACGTTCTTTCGGTGGACTAAGAAGAGACGTCCTAAGTTGTCTGACCTCTACGCGGCAAACCAGGAGCATGGATAAGATGGAAAAAGCGCAGGAGCTCATCTGTGGTTTCTTGCAGTGCCTTTCAACACTGTTTTATTTTTATTTTAATTTATTTTTTTTGTGCTGTAGGAGGCCGAAAGATAATATATGAGAAACGTATGCCACTTGCACCGAGGCGGAATGTAGAAGCGGTGTTTCTACGACGCGATGGTAATCGACTGAAATACCATCTTCACTGAATGAATAACTCTCTCAACTGCGGGGCGTCGTGTCGGCTGGTCAGTTAATTCTGATATATTAGCCACCTATGTGCAAACATCTACATAATCGCCTTCATTAATCCGAAATCAGGCCGTGGCAGTTTTCATGGTATCATATGGCCCAGGCATGACCGCCTGTTGTGTAGAAGCAAGACCTGAAATTGACTCTTCATGAGATTCAGTTCGTTTAACTTTTCTCATTCTTGAATGAATGCTTTTAGTATTTTTTATCGTTTAGTGGGGCCATGACCTGACTGTACGGTTTTCATTTTTTCTTCTGCTCTCTGAACGCTCACCACTCCCTCATCGGTCAGGCACTAATGCCAGTCATGGTTCTTGGCTCCAGCTTGTCACCACTTCGATCTATCTTGCACTGCGGCTCGAAGTGCGAGGTATAAAATTCTTCTATGCAGTATTCTTCGCCTATATATACTCGTCGTTACGTTTCTTGCACTCAGGGGGACTATTGTTTCCCGATGGTTTCTTTTTTTTTTCTCCTGACATGCTATTTTTCCGACTGTTCGCAAAAGGTGTCCAAAACTGACCGCCGGAAGTGACAGCAGAAAAATTGCCGAAGGGAGATGCGTCCCGAGAGGATAAGGAGACTCCATTTTTCAACGCCTCCTATATTTAAAAAACGCTACCTATGAAACAAACATTTTATATCCACCTCTATGCCGTTGGTCTTCGTGCTTCAATTTGTGTGTAGGCTTTTCGTAGTGGCGGAGTCATGCTACACATCATTGATGACTTGTGCTTGCGTGCGTACACGCGCGCGCGCGCGCGCGTGTGTGTGTGTGTGTGTGTGTGTGTGTGTGTGTGTGTGTGTGTGTGTGTGTGTGTGTGTGTGTGTGTGTGTGTGTGTGTGTGTGCGTGCGCGTGTGCGTGCGCGCGCATGTGTGTGTGCGTGTGCGTGTGCGCGCGCGTTTTGGCTTTAGTAATTGTGCGAAACAGAAATGTTTGCAAAAATAATAGTGGTGCTATGTATGTATGTATGTATGTATGTATGTATGTATGTATGTATGTATGTATGTATGTATGTATGTATGTATGTATGTATGTATGTATGTATGTATGTATGTATGTATGTATGTATGTATGTATGTATGTATGTATGTATGTATGTATGTATGTATGTATGTATGTATGTATGTATGTATGTATGTATGTATGTATGTATGTATGTATGTATGTATGTATGTATGTATGTATGTATGTATGTATGTATGTATGTATGTATGTATGTACGTACGTACGTATGTATGTATGTATGTATGTATGTATGTATGTATGTATGTATGTATGTATGTATGTATGTATGTATGTATGTATGTATGTATGTATGTATGTATGTATAACTTTATTAGGGAGCCGGCAAACGACGGGTTAAAGCGTCGTGGCGCTGGCCAAGCGTCTACCCGGGGTTAAGCCCTACTCTGCACTACCTCATTTGGCCCGTTTGTGGTGGGTTGTGAGGCTTGTGCTTTTCGAGCGCACCCCGGGCCTGCTGGACGGCCCATAGTTGCATGTCCTTGTCTGCATTCTGCACAGCACTTTGAAGTTGCGGCGGGTATGTCCTGGATGCAGCTTCGGTCGAGAACCTGGCACAGTCCCACATGATGTGCCATTGGTCCGCCGGACCCACTTGACATACATTGCACATATCACTCGTGTAGATGTCTGGGTGGAGGACGTGTAGCACTGCCGGGGCTAGGAGTGACCCGGTTTGCATTTGCCTTAGGATGACCGCCTCCTCCCGACTAAGTGCCTGGTGAGGCGGCGGCATTGTCCGTCGAGCTAGGCGGTAAAATTTAATCACTTCCTCGTAACTGTTCATTCGGTCTTTTGTTTCGAACCACCATTCGGAACGGTCCTTCTCGGGGGCGCTGAAGGTAAGCGCTCGCGCCGCCGAATGGGCCGTCTCTTTGTGATTCGTTGAGGATGCAGAATCTCCCGCGTGCGCCGGGAACCACTGATGCGGATAGTGTTGCTGCGGTCTTGAAGCTGGAGCTTACTGATGATGGCGGCCGCCGGCGCGCACACTCACCCCTTGGCAAAGTTGCGCACAGCGTTCCTCGAGTCGCTGAGCCCGGTGCGACACTCGGCCTCCGAGATCGCCAGAGCGATGGCAACCTCCTCGGCGTCTGTGGCGTCCGTGCACCACACGCTCGCTGCCGTTGTCTTGTTTGCTTCTTGTACCACGATGGCACGAAAACGTAACAAATTTGGCTCCTTCAATAGCTTCATGTTTCTCAACCAATGACTAATACTGTGCACATTTTAAACGAAGTACTTACTGCTATCTTGAATTTAGATATCCTTGTCTATTAGTGGTAACTGCTGGGAGCATGCCTAATGGTAGAGCTTCAACAATCAAGTCTTTCTTTTGCCTTATCTGGAAATGTTTTATTGCCATAATTACTGCATCGAAGTTAGCGATGTCGAGCTGTTAAAATGTTTTCTTTTTTTATTTGAGACGGGAAAGTGTTTGCTGAGCCATTTCTTTCCGATTAAATACTACTACCACCTATAGACCCTATCCTGGATTGTAATTTGTTTTTCTTATTTAAATTGCAGCTCCTTGGCTTCGTACAAGCAAATGTATTGCATTCGTGATACGTGCAAAAGAGGTTTGGAGTTTAAAACGGTGTTTGTATAGATGTAGCAGTCATATATTGTAATTCATCTTCGACAACGCTCAGTTTAAGCTGCCTTTTTTGTTCTACTTTATTGCGACATTCTCCAGAGAACTCATGCTACTTCTTTAACTTGAAACCTTGTCACAAATACAAATTTAGAAGTATGCTGCTGTCGTTGCAAAACGCACCAGACGGTCAAATGATCAATAGACCATAGAACTAGTATCAAATATTGCTTTATCTGTATTAGACCAGCAGCACCATAAATACATTTATGAAAAATAAGGTTAACAAATTCAGGGGGGGAGGGGCTACAAGCGAATTATATATTTCTCTCTGTTCAATATTCCTCCATTTTGAAAGATTAAATTTGCTTCTTCACGAATGTTAGCATCTCCTTGCAGACGACACGATCTAAGTATTTTTTGTACTATGGTTTTTTGTTCTCATTCTGTGACGAAATAAAAGATTCTTTCACCTTCGTTTTACGAAGCGGCAAATATGTGTGCGGTATCTAGATATTGATTATGTCACAGGTTTAGCATGGGCTCTATAGCTTGCGGAAAGTCAGCGGCTGCACATTCTTCAATTCCTTCATGCACTTTTGTCTAAAATTATGTAGCCTGCTCCACTCCTCACCATTGCTTTATACGATCCTAAGCAGATGAGATATCAGAAATGCTGAAAACGAAAGCAGTTTATGAATTCGCATACCAGGATCTTAGAACATCAATGCCACGAACGTCATTCGGCATTGAAGCAAAAAAGGTGATGGAGCCATGTATTTCTGGGTGAACGGATTTAAAACTCGGGAACCTTTGCGCAGCGAGAAGAAGGGCGAAGCGAAAACTCGTGCGTAAGAAAGGAGACTTCAAGCCGGCCTGCAATAGGCTGAAGTCTGCCATTCGGCGGCACATGAACAAGCTCTACAGGTCGCAATGTGCCTCATGCTGTGCTAGTTTGACTATATTCTCACCGATGACGAGAATATGGCGTGTCATTGGCAGCCTTGCTGGAGAACCCAGCCCTTTGAAGCCTTTTGAAGCTCTTGCAATGCGCAAGGAAAAACCCATTGCGTGCTTGGCAGAAGAGGTTTTAGATGCGATTGTATCTGCAAATACTGGAATGACCTATATACACCACCTGCTTCCTTCACGCATAGGGAGCTTCCGACCGCGCTCAGTGAGTGGCCTGTGGCGCCGTTGTGCACCAGGTCCCTACGGTATCACCAACCAAATGCTGCAGAACCTGCCCCCTGGAACTCAGGAAGGCGCGCCTGAACTTCAACAATCGAGTTTAGGAGAGTGGCGACATTACTCCGTCATGGAAGGTGCATATGTAGTTCCAGTGCTGAAGCCTGGCAAAGAAATGACGGACCTTGCCTTGTATCGCCCTGTATCACTGATCTCTTGTGTGGCTAAGCTGATGGCGAAGCTGGCAAATGAACGCTTATCGCGGTGGTTTGAGGACACCAAAGCACTGCCAACATGTATGACGGGATTCCGCCGAAGACAAAGTGCCCAAGATAGCGTCTTAGATTTAGTGAGTTACATTGAACACCATGAACACCAGAGAGCTTTCGGCCTTTCCACATTAGCCATATTTCTTGACGTTGCAGAAGCTTATGAATTTTGAACAGATTGAAAAGTGTCGGCATACAGGGCGACATGGTAAGGTTCATTTACTCGTTTGTCAGTGGTCGTAGGTTCGAGTACGGTTAGCGAGTACCACAAGCACCGAAAGGGCTGTATCAAAAGGTGTGCCTCAAGAAATTGTTCTTTACCCGACGCTCTTTAACGTCATAATGGCTGGCCTTCCAGATTCATTGCGACAAAATTACAGGCATGTGCGTATCACAATATAAGCTGACGACATTTCTATTTGGATTACTGGCTACCAACACAAGCGATTAGTCCTGATAGCTCGATAGGCTCTACTTTCGGTACAAGCTCACCTTCAAAGTGTGGGATTGTCTCTATCAGTGGAAAAATCTGGTTTAGTTCTGTTTGCAGGCATAGGTTGGTCACTCTTCCATTTGCCAATTCAATCACACCCGTTTTCTGGGTGTCATTATGGACTCCCGTCTACAGTGGCCAAAAGCTGTCGACATGATTGTCTCATCTTTGTGTTCGCGTCCCAATGTGATCCGTAGAATTGCAATTGAGCACTGGAGAACCATCCTTATTCAATGGTCAAACTTCATGAAGCGCTGATGATCAGTCGTATATAATGTACCAATTACCTTTAATTTCCCCCTCGGCATCAGCTTGAACGTCTGAAGTTTTCCATAGAGAGGGCCTATGAAGAGCTTTTCGAGTTCCTCAGGCGGCAGTAAACAATGCAGTTACTTCATGAGTCACTATCAATACCTCTTAGCCTTGTCGCTTCACAAAGACGACTAATGCAACTTGGCCGCCTGGGAGAGACGATAGCTGAGCAATCCCTTCTTCAGGGGATCCGCAAGAAATCTGAGTCGAGAGCCTACTTGGCACTTAATACTCTTACTTCTTTAGGCATAAATGTTCGAAGGGAAAACGATTGAAACCACCCTGGTCATTTCCGAGCTTCGACTATAAGGGCACGATTCGCCACGTGAGCACAAAGCGCAGTTCTCCTTTAGCGGCAACGCGTTCGCTCGTACTTGAACATTTGGATAGAGAGTATGCCCGCCTTCTTCACATTTTAAGTGATGATTCTGTAGACAAGGTAAAAAAATCTAGCTTCAGCGGCTTTTTACATTCCTTTGATGGACTATACGTGGTCTGCACGATTTGCTGCAGTCGTATCCTACGCAACGGCCGAAAGTGTTGCTATTGAGGTGGCTAGGGTCTTTACCGGCTCCAAATGTTGTCTTCCTAACAGATTCAAAACTTGGCCTTCAAAGGTTAGAGCACGGGTTCCCTACTGATGTCTTGTCTATAAGCTCTCTCTACGCTTGGTGCAGAATCTGCGCAGCAGGTGCTTTACTTTACATTTTAATGGGTGCCCTCACACATAGGTGTAAGAGGCAACGAGGTGGCAGACAGTCTCGCCCATAAAGCGCTGTCAGGTACTTCCTCAAAAAAGTCCCTCAAAATAAAAAAAAAAAACAACTCTTCAGATAAACGGTACTCAACCATTTTATTACGCTGTGGAGTGCTCCCCCCAAGCCATGTGTGACCTAGGGACTGAGAAGACATCAGGCCACTCTACTACATCGAATTCGCACGGGCCTGCTCGTACTCCTGCTTGGTTGCATAAGACGGACATCGCTTCGTCTCCGCTATGTTCTTTAAGTGGTGTATGCGGGGATATAGAATATTATATTATGTGCTGTCGAGAGTACAACGCGGAAAGGTGTGTGATGCCGCTTCCTTCAAGAAGACAGGAGCCCCTTCACAATTCACTTCAGGGCATTGTCTAATTGAGTGCAAACCAGACATGCAGAATGGAGGCTTCATTCCTTCTTCAACAATTTCTGCAGGAATTGACTATGTTCTACTGTGAGTGAATGTGTACGTATATGGTGACGTCTGGAGTGGACTATGTTCTACTGTGAGTGAATGTGTGCGTATATGGTGACTGGAGTGGACTATGTTATACTGTGAGTGAATGTGTCTATAGAAGGTTGCAGCTGGAATGGACTGTGTTTTACTATGAGTGAATGTGTGCATAGATGGTGACTGCAGTATTGGAATATGTACTATTATAAGGGACTGTGCGCATATTGGGGCAGATTTCACAAATATTAAGATTTTCTTAACTCATAAATGACGCTATGGTGGAGCAATTGCCGGCAAAGTAAGCAAGGCTAATCCCATCTGTCGCAAACAACAACTCAACTGGAGGAATGGTCTTAGATAAGAACTTAAGAAAACAAAATGGCGCACTCTTGTCACACGGACAAAGAAAGAAACAACAACGCCCTTTTCTCAGCGCTGTGTCGTTTCTTTCTTTGTCCGTGTGTCAAGAGGGCACTGTTTTGTTTTCTTAAGATGAACTACCACCCTTGTTAGATAAGAATGTTGGTCTGAATTGAGGAAAAGTAAACGGAGGCTGGTAAGCTGCATCAACGGTGCAGGGTGCAGTTGGGTTTATGCTTTATGCTGATTATAAATCGTAGTCTGCAAATCCCAGTAAATAAAGTTGCGGCACCACTTTGCAAATTTCTCTTCCCTTTTGCTCGAAAGAAAGAAAAGTGCAACCACCGGAAGTGGAAACTGACGCTCAATGCGACGGCTGACCTTCAATCTGTGCTTGGAGTCGCTCTCAAGGATTTTTACTCAACGGGGTGCCTTAATCATCATCAGTAATATTCCTTTTCTTTGGAGCCAGGAACTAGCATAGCGGCCTAATGCATAAGGCGCTGTCTTCTTTAATTTTCGAACACTTCACATCTTTATGGTGCTCAGTGCATTGCACTACTGTGGCCTCTTCTTTTATGCACAGCGAACAATTGGACTGTGAATTCCCTTAGGGTTATCTACTGGCATGAATGATAATTAAATAACAGATTGTTCTTTTAATCGCCTACAAACTTTATTTTTCAGTCTTCCAGTGATACGCCTATGTGGGTGGGTTTTAATGCAAAGCGGGCATCGTGCACGTTGTAGTGCTTAGTTATTCAATTATTAATTAGCTTTATATACCTACTCAACGTTTATATTTTAGGGGGCAGTAATAAATTGCGAAACTAAAAACCCTATACATCAAAAGTGAGCGGTGTTTTAAAATTTTCTTAACCGGTAGTGCACTTAGAAATGTTGAATATGAAAAATGCACATTTTACACACCATTCAGTTGTCCTTTCCCCTTCACAGTATTTTGTAATTGCGTCTTTGCGCGTGCTAATGTTCACAGTACAATAGTAGCTTCTTCAATGTCTTAGAATAAGCAAACGACATCTGTATTTGTTCGGGTAAGATTACATACCTGCGCATAATATATACTTTTTATGACCCGAAAACATCTAAGTGATCTTTCAAGTGCGTATTTTTTGCTTTCGGTAATTCAGTCCAAGCTGTCAATCTAGAAAATTTTAAAAGAAGGCTTACCTTTCATGTTGAGGGCCTTGAATTTCATATTACGAGAAAATCCTTAACATCAAAAATGAAAACGTATTTGATGCTATTGGCTAATTGCGCTTTCTGATAGAGAACGCACCTTCACATACCGAATAGAACTGTGCCTCGTAGCTTGGAAAATAATTTTGTAAATGATTCGACATAGATCATTCTCTATAACTTTACAATAGCAGGTTTAAGTAACCGACAAATAAAGCCATCGAAGAAAAGAACTGGATATTTGTCATAATGAAACTATATGAACGGTATCAAAGTATTCGTGATTAGTTGAATGCTACCCTGGTAGAAATGACAACAAAAAATTACGAGGGACTTTAGCGCTTAAAGTAGTGAAAGGCGCAAGCCTGAGCGCTGCATTCTGCTACGCATCTGGCACTGTTTAGTATAGTAATTAATATGGTATATATATATATATATATATATATATATATATATATATATATATATATATATATATATATATATATATATATGTAATCAAGTAACTAATTAGTAACTAAGTAGGTAACTAATTTCTACCTAAAACATAATAATGAATTGTTTATTCAGTAATCACATGGTAATTATAAATTATTTCATTAATTATTAATTTCGCATTGATTGACATATGGCCATAAAGGCACACATTTGCGCATACTGTGGTGGTGCTCTGTGATTGGTCGAGATCTCTATGACGTCATTCCGCCTCGGCTAATCAGAACGCCGCAAAAGCACGACATATTTTGTCCACGACAGCATGAGCTCTTCCTGGCCCTACGGGGCTGGGGCTGGTAGGTCAACGCCGCTTGTTGCTGGGGCTTGGCTGCCACCGAAGTTTTATCTGTTCTAGACCGTCATTTTACCCGCCACCGCTTAGGTGGTGGACGATGGCTGTTGCGGCGCGCGTCTTTCTTTCCCTCCTCTTTTTCTTTCTTCTCGACTTTATCTTTTCTGTCCGCACGAGGCAGCGGAGGTGGCTTAGCTACAGAGCCAGTAGCAGGCCCGTGCATTTTCTTTCCATTTTCCTACAGCCCCACAAACAAAGGCTATAGCACATTGATTGAAAAGCGGGTTTAAAGACGCTATCGCAGCAGCACTCACAGCTTTCGCTCTATCATTAGGTTCAAGCCATGCTTAAACTACTACAGTATTGTTTTTCTATTTCAAAACTGTAGACTGGAGAAACGTGCTAAATTAAAATGCAGTGCACATTCCTTCGAAAATATCGCGCAGCTGAAGCAGTCCCATATGTAGAGAATACTATCGATATTCAACTTTTGTCAAACAAAGCCTACGTCAAACCTCTTCGATTTTTTTCTCAAATGTTATTTATTGTCCAAACGTTCACGCAAATAAGTCGTCTATATAACAGTGAAATCAGTGCTTTTTAAGCCGGTTTCCGCAGTATGATGTAATTTCAATGATTGTGTCTAAGAGACTGTTGGAATTTAAGTGACTGTTGCTGAGGCGTCTTTCCGCTGCGGAGGACGCAGTGGAGAAAATGTACAAAGGAAAGCGCACTGGTATCATCCCGTGCGCCTAATGCGTGAAATTCAGAGGTCACGCTTCTGTGTTCAGCCGTTTCGGTTAGAAGTATTCTATCTCGGCTTTCAGTTAGAAATCTGCGATTTGAAGTGAAATGAGAGCTGCAGACTCAACATACAGGTCAATAATCAAGAAAAGGTGTGGACATTTTTTGTGAGCTCAGTAAGCAATTACTGAAATGGTGATTATATATTCCCTTGCAAGTGGTCAATATAGAGCTTGCTCATCACCGAGATTTTGCTAACAATAATCGATAGGTAAAAGTAGCAGAGCCACGTCTTCTAAATAGATGGTTGACCATGGTTAAAAGATAAAAGAGAAGAAACCGAGTTTAAGAGACGTTCAAAAGACTACAGCAAAATAACGCAATTTAAAATAAAGATGAATCACGCCAAACAAGTTCTTTTGCAGAAAAACCACGACATTTCGGAACCGGCTCGTTTCCTTCCTCATGGTGTGACTGCTGGTGAGGCGCAGCTTGGCTTTTTAAGGCCTCGTGTGGACGACCTACGGGTTAGTGAGCACAAACCATAGTTGTAAGAAGGGAGAAGGGTCCCCAAGCAGCGATTAATTTTCCCTCATTTCTGCTGAATGTGTCGTCACTCGAATAGGAGCCTCCTGCTTGGGTTAGCTTCGATTTCCAGTACAATCGAAGTCATGTGGTCGTGTGCCCCGCAGTGTTCGGCTACGGTGCTGCACTGACTATGTATGCATTTGTTGAACGTCCACTTCTCCGCCAAGGTCTTCGTTTCCCTACCTAAGAGGCCGGGGACCTATAGCTCCCATTTATAGCGCTTATTGTCTTTTTGACATATCTGCATGCAACCAAATACATTTATAAGCAAGGTTATGGAAGAACTTGGTTGGCATGATTCATCTTTCCCTTAAATAAATTTCCCAAACAGACTCTCCTCTGTCGAATGTTTTCGTTCCAGTGAGAGCACCGTAATGCGTCTAAACAAGACAAACTGAAACCTGACATAACGACAAAGCTTAGAGGTCTATATAAAGGGAAATAATGCGCAGCACATCGCATACCAAATCAAACTGTATAATGCAGCAGCTACTTGTCTGCATCTTAGTGCTCCGCAGAGATTGGAAGAGAATTCATTGGAAGTTCTCGGCGGGAATGCACTCAGAGCTCAACGAACGAAAAGGGGGAAAGCTAGGTAGAAGAACGCACACAGAACTATAAATCAGTTAAGTATTCTTTCATAACAAGCCGCTGAGTCTCATAGCTCCATTTTGTGACTGCCGTCGCTTGCCGCTAAACCATATCTCCCGCATTTTTTTATCATCAGGTACTCCCTAGAAACTGTTTCCACGTTGTGTCGCTTTTCATTTTTTCATATTTACTTGACGTAGAACTCCTGCCTGCATGCAGCCTGCAGAGTGCGTGTGGCCTTTACTTTTTTAATTCAGCGGAGATCTAGGATGAGCTGGAAGGTTAACATGAAAAGCAAGTTTTCTTTTTTTTGCTTTTTTTGCTTCACTTCGTGCACACGAACAAGTTAAGGTCGTAATAATGTATCGACGTAAAGACATCTGACGACTGGAACATGTAAAATGTAGAGTGGCGGAAGTGTAAAAGAAATCACAAAAATGTTTTGCCGCCTATTTTCTTTGCTTATTTCTGTCTTCTAAGTTGAAAGATGTGCAGTGTCCAAAGGTGTCAATGACATTCTGCTGAAGATACCCACGTATTGTCCTCCGTGGCCAGCAGAACATAGCAATCTGTGTTAAAAATGAACACCAAGTGAAGTTATTCTGCTTCTTTGCAATTTGTTGTGGTTGCGAGACCTACAGCCCGCATGTGATACAGCTCATCTCTTTCTTGACAATTCCACTTGCAGCCAAATTGCAATTAGAAGCGGGGTTATGTAATTATGCTAGCTGCGCTTCATATGAGAACATTGAGAAAGAGCATTCCTTTGTATGCATGTCACCGCGAGGGCACTGTGCGTATTTATAAAGAAACTTTTGTTGGAATGTCTCTGGACGTACTGTTATTGAGTGTGACTTCACCGTCAACACTGTTTTTTTTGTTTCTTTGCTTTCCACAAGAATTTGTGCACTGGCTTATGTCCCTCGCTATGTAACGCCCCAGTAGCCGTCTAGGTTATCTGAATAAATAAGTAAAAATGATTAAGCAAACGTTTCTACTGCCTCGTACCACCTTTTCCACCTCCAGTGAAAAAAAGAAAAGACAAGTTACTAGGTATGAATAAGATGCAAATACGATACGAATAATGAACGAATGGAAAAGAAGTGAAGAAAGAGCGAGACAAGGAATAAATGCGACTACTATGATTTTAAGCTATCGCTTATACAACTTTCGAGAAAGTAGCTTCGCCGAGTAAACCAATGCCGATGCCTCGCTGGTACACAGTTCCGCTTTCTTCTGAGTGTGGAGAGCCGGGAAATCTAGCCTGAATATTATATTGGCGCTTCTGAATCTTTCCGTCTTTTAAAAGTGGTACATATTTGCGCATGCGAAACTTAATGCATGGACTTATCTTGTTTTCTTTTCACTTTGCAGCCTTCTAATACCTCTTCCGATCTTGTTTCCCGAGAGCGAAAAGTAAATATTATGCGGAAACCAACTAGGTGCGCAGTTTTTCGCCTGTGTACCTGCTTTAAGAATTGAAACTTGAGTTTAGAATAGGAGCTTGAAAACTTCTCCCGTTTTGCATGGAAAGAATCCGCCGTTCCTTGCACCAACAGAGTCGTGCATCTTATTTCGGCGCCTTTACTCGAAACTGCAGGCCTCTTGGAAAAAAAACATCCCTAGGCCTTATGTTAAAACAGGGCTAGAAACACGGACAGATAGGAAGACAAACACACATTGTCTGTTTGTCTTCCTATCTGTTCGTGTTTCTAGCGCTGTTTTAACATAATGTCCAACCAACTCGTCTAACAATCCACATTCCTAAGCCCTTTGTTTACAAGTTAAACTCTCTATGCTCCTTCTGAGAGTAAAAATGTCCTGGGAATTTATTTCGCCTGCTGCGTTCCGTGTCGTCGGGCACAAATATTTTTGTCTATGTAGGGCAACCGCACACGGAGCTGCTTAGAAGTGTGCATGACTTTATGCTCTGTAAGGACTTTATATAAGACATGTTTTTAGGAAAAACATGCCGTGGGTTATAAAAAAAAATAAAGATAATTTTTACTGCAATTTTGAATAGCGGCTGTTATCTCCACATACGTGCACGTTATCTTCAGCATCATTGTATAAAGATGCGTTGCTAGGCAACGGTGCTTTGTAGTAGGAGCTAAAAGCTCAAGTCTATAAGTTGGCTTTTTGTAAGGAGAATCGCGACTGCTCAAAGTTTCAAAAGGTAGCGTTGTCTTTCTTTTATCAAACAAAATAAAAATATTTGTCCTTACTGCCAAAAATATTGAAACCAAGAGTGGTGCCATATATCTCAAGTGATTAAGCAGTGCACCATCATTTTGTGAATCAGAGGTTTCATTCTAGAGCCTGTCTACTTGAGTGGCAGTGTATGGCAATGTTTAAGCCGCAATTCTGCTTTTACATGCTAATCTTTCCTTTACTAACGCAATGATTAAAGATTAACAAAACTTATCCCCTTTCACATTGGTTGGTTATTTTTGTGTCCTGTATCACCCATATTCAAACATCATAAATTTACAATATTTTGCTCGTTCTGTTGAATTATTTCTCATTGAAAGCGAAAATGCAATCTCGTAGTAAAACGATTTAAGCCTTCATCAATCACTTATTTAACATAGCACTTACTCAAATGATAACTTCTTCACAGACCAGCCAACTAAATCATAGTATCCTCCACAATTTCGTGATTTTACGATTTTGTCATCGTTTTATTTTATTAGAAGCAGATATCCTGAAGTTTTATGAATCGGGAAAAATAAGGCGTACCAGATCTTTGCAGATTTTTTTTTTTTTTTTTACTCTTTTAAAGCGGTTGCATTTCAACTTACTTCCAGGTATCACGATGAATTAGTTTTTTACTTTTACGCCGTTATTTCCATAGCTCGTGTGTCTCGACCAATCCTGCTGGATCGCTGCGCTGCTGCAAGCTCAACAGGAATTGCAAGAGATGTTTTCAATAATTTCTGTGTTTTACCAAAGTACTTGCAACGTTTAGCAATAATTACATGACTGATATTATATTCAAGAGCTCTAATTTTGCGCAAATAGGCACTGCTGATGGTATCGGTGAGATAGCAAAAATTACACTAAATTCTAAGTGAACAAAGCGGGCCCACTACTCCTTTGTTGTTTTCAAAATACGCGAGGCAAATAAAACACGGAAGCAACCCATATGAAGCCTCTTAACCAACGTTATAATGACTGCGCCCTTTCTTTTGTTTCCACCGTACTCCATTAAAAATTCTGAATACTCCGAAATCTATTCCGCTCCAATGGAAACATGAATGGCGGTGGTCTTAGATTCGTGCGCGCACCAAGTTGAGTCTCTATAATAAATTTTGATTGCTTGATTTGTTATGCTCAAGGTAATAATTAAATAGCATCGCTCACCATTTCTATATATGACTAGACATCTCTCGAATACAATGCATGTAAAGGATGGCAAAGTTCACTTTTTATTCACGGTTGAAATGCTTCGTGCTGTTGAAGAAAGCGAACGAGAAAGAGGATGAAAGCATGCTTAATATTTGGCTGATGCTGAAGACTAAAAATTCCCTTTTGCAGCTCAATGTGCAAAAGACCTGGAGGGGACGGTTGTCGTGGTTAGGCATTAGACAAAAACACGCCCCACCACTGGAGCGAGTGGCGCTAGTGTCGACCTAGAGAAGAAAGTGGGATCACGTGACTCCGCTTACTGTGTCGTGAACGTTGTTCGCGAAAGAACGATCGTCCGCGCGGGGAACACTCGACCTACCACCCACGTTCTTTCGGACACTCGGGCGGTCTAATTTATGACCTCCTGGCTCCTTCGAAAAGGACGCCGCTCGACCCCCTGGGTCGCGCCACGCGCTCGCCGTTCCTGGAAGGCCTCCCTCACTGATTTATTTATAGGAAGGGAAAGGCGCGGTAACTGTCTCACTTGTTTCTGTGGACACCGCAATCGCGCCGTAAGGGAAGGGGGTAAGGTGGGAGTGACAGTGGAAAGGGAGTAAAGAGGGGCATCGGGGCGAGGAAGGGGAGAGCGGGGACAATGAAAAAGACGGGAGTGGGACACAGGGGCGAGTAGTCGCTAAACGAACTTGGTGCGAAACGGACGCGTTTGAATGTGCTCCCTTTTCTATTACCAGTAAATTCAGTTGTTGCTTCTTCAATCGTTTGCTTTTCTTCCTAACGACAGAGTATTAACGAACGATTAGACATATCAGACAAAAGTTGGTGCCGAAGTTGGTGTTTGGCAATGAGCTTGGACATACTGCTGCTGAAGCAGGCGCTGGATTAAATTTGTGCGTTTTAAAAGCTAAACGTCGCGGTTTTCTCTGCAGTGTTGCTTTTTGGCGTCTGCCAGCATCACACATTTTCATCTTGCGTCGTCGCTGTTGTCGCTTTAGTTTATTTAAGCTGTTGATATGGTATGGTTACCGCTCTGTATACGCGAAGGCCAGCGTACGCTCCCAATATTCTACTCGAAGAATCAGCTGAAGGAAGCTTGGTTAAACGAGTTGCCAATGTGTAAAGCAGTGAGTGGTCATTCTTGTGCGTCCAACATGCGTTTCATCGACCGAGATTTCATCTACATGGAGGTAGAGAGTTCCTTGAGTTGCGGTCGAAGCACTGGCGCTAATTGAAGTTTATGTTCTTGCGCTTATCACTTCTGAAGCTAACGAAGTCTGATTGCATGCGGGATAGAAAATTTACTGGCTTCTTCGATGAGCAGTACCTACCCAGAGCAAGGAATGTTCGTCGGAAAGTGAGGAGGTGTCAAATGTCTTCTCAATGAAAGCATTGATAACCGAAAATAAACATTTCTGCTGCCACGCGTAGCGGGATGCGTTGTGACTCGCCTTAGGTAACTTCAACGGTAATTTCAATTAAAAGAGAAAACAAATAATCCTACATACCATGGTCTGTTCACGTAAAGGTCAATAAAACTACGCGTAAAAACAACGTATATCTAGAGCCATTATGCCAGTCGTTCCTGTATTCCGCCTCTTTCTCAGGGTTAATGCAGGCACGGAATAACTTCGTGTATTGATGCATACGCTGACTACGTCAATTCTGCCAATTCTCTAGGGCACAGCTGAGTCTTGGAAAGCCAAAAATATCTGGCCAGGGGGCTACTTAAGAACATATTGAAGTTCTCAAGATTTAGTGGAGCGACACAGTTGACCGGGACCTCAAGGCTAACCTTGGTCTGAACGCTACAATAGGCTGGCGATGGATGCCAAAGGTAGCAGTAGCGGAGATAAAACTTCAGTAGTTGAGGCTATGCGATATAGCCCTTTTCATGAGGGCTTACGTCTGCAACACCATCGCATACCCTATTGCTTTTTGCTCTGCCCGGGTTTTTTAACTATCTATAATAAGTTGCATCTCCAGACTGCACCGAGTCTGTTTACTCGCCGGTCCACGTACAAGCCAATGCGGAAGAACAAATATATTATGGATCCTCCATGCAGGTGTACTTTGTCTCGTGCAAGTGGAGATGAAACTCGCAGTACAACGATTCTTGTATTTCCGCGAGCAGTGCGAACCTTCACTACTAGCGGCTGTGCAGTCCAATGGCTTCATACATCTGGCACAATGGCTGGCTGGAGCGAGACCACTTCACCATAGCACCCTGGTCACTGCCTACTACAAAGAAGTGGCCGAAGGCCTCGAACGGCTACTACAGCAGTTTTCGTGGGACTATCTAAGTACAGTGAAACGCAAGATGCTGTACTGGTATCTTGTGGCTAAAGTGCTCCCACTGCCACTCTACCGGGTATTTCACACGGGTGTTCTGCCAGTGCGGGCACGTCAGGCGGAGCGGGGTTGCTTCTGCGGGGGGGGGGGGGGGGGGGGGGGGCAACTGCATCTTGTGTAGTAAGCGGGAGATAGCGGAACACGTCTTCCTCGGATGAAATATTGTAAGAATATTTTGGCATGAACTGCCATTATTCTTCTTTGAAAGCTCGCATGTCATGGGCCGGACTTCTGGCGCTTGGATGTGCCTTCATGGTCTGCCACACTAAGGGACTGCTCCCTGGTTCTGGGAGTGCGTTCTCGCCGGACAAGGCGGACGGATCTGATGGTGTGCGCGCAGAGTCCTAAGCAATCCTAGTGGTACTTCATCGGCAAAGTGCACCATAGGGACTAGGAACTCGGACATTACATTCAAAGATGACCTGGTGTGTCTCCAAAAAAGCAGCAATCGACTTCTAGACACACCAAGCCCACCTTTCATCACCCGCCGAGAGAGGCGCCCGCCCTTGCCGAGCTGATTTATTTAGGAAGGGAAAGGCGCGGTAACTGTCTCACTTGTTTTCTGTGGACACCGCAACCGCGCCGTAAGGGAAGGGAGGAAAGTGGGAGTGAAGGTGGAAAGAGAGAAAGAGGAGCCGTAGTGGAGGGCTACGGAGTAATTTCGACCACCTGGGGATCTTTAACGTGCGCTGACATCGCACAGCACACGGACGCCTCTTCGTTTCGCCTCCATCTAAACGCAGCCGCCGAGGTCGGGTTCGAACCCGGGTACTCCAGCACAGTAGTCGGGCGTCTTACCACTGCACCACCACGGTGGGGCCCCTTGCCGAGCAAAAGTCTACTGATACCTTTCTGTCTGCTTATCTTCACCAACGGCTCTTGCTTGACTCATTCCATACTGCATTAATTTTACATAGTTCGGCATCTCCGTTGTGATTGCTTGCGTCTTACCTTCTTTTTTTTTTGCTTCTTTTTTTGCGGACCCATGCCAAAATAGTTCCTTCCAAACCTTCTAAGATTTCTTGATTCAAGCCGCCACCTTCCAACTCCCGTGATATTCCTTTTCACCACCTTTACGTCCAGTGTTTTCTCGATGCCTGCCTGACGCAATTCAAAGATATACACTTCTGTGAGAAGGGAAGCGACTGATTCTTTGGGGAGTTTCCGGTTGTTTGCTTCTGTGGTGCCCTCGCAAACTTTAATGGGAGACTTGTCTCTGCAATCAGTACGGGTCTGTCCGCGACTGGAATTAAAATGTCCGCAGTACCTTTTCAGGCCCGCAAGACAAACTGTTTATTGCTTCTGCTGCATCAGTGGTCCATCCGATAGAATGTTCGCTCAATTCCCGAATTAACTGCGATGACACAACCAAGCGAGAAAGGTTGCGCGCCCACAATAATTGTTGGGCACATTCCTTCTCACCCGCCACCTGCTTTCCTTGACAACCGGGGAGCGGAGAAGTGTCACCTACCTCGTGGTGTGAAAGGAGCGGCAGCCGCTCGAATTGGACGATAGCCGCTTAAACGGCCATGCTGTGCCTTCAACGCTGACCTCTACGGATTTCGTTACGTCGTTGGTATGGGAAAGAGTGAGGATGGAGATCGAAGCCGCCATCTGCGTTGCCGGCCTAAAGAGCAATCTGGACCTCCTGACCATTCGGCCAATCAGCTCAACCTGATTGATGCGCTATGTCGCTCGGCTTAGCTGTACCATTTTTTAAAATTTCATTTGTAATATTATTGTGCCATGCTGCATCTACAATGTCAACGGCTAACGAGTTATCTTTCCATTAATCCTACGCACTTTATCTCGACGAATAAAGTGCGCCTAGCCCGCGGGCTCCTCTAAAAGAAAAACGAAGCGAAAAACTGTTCCGAATGACGGGAAAGAAGGGGGCGGGGGTCACTTAAGCTCCGTATTTATGCTTGTGACGCAATAGCCTCAATGGGTTCCTTCTGCTTGCAATCTTGGGCATTCTATTTCGCCTATATGCACTTCGACACTCGCTTAAGCCCTAATTCCTTAATTGATGTTGTTCTTTCCTCACAGACACTCATCAGCTTACAGTTGTAAGCTACCACAGTATACGAAACACCACCCGACACAGATCTAAAGTCAGATTTTAACCATAGCGTAAGTACACCCGGTCAATTCTTTAACAGTACCGCTTGAGTGTACACTGGCAGGCGCAGCAGCACCGGGAGACGTAGGAGGTGACAAAGCAAGCGAAAAGAAGGGCATCTTCACAATTCTGCTACTGCAGTAAGCGTCGACTGTTAGGCTGTTCGGATTAATTTGAACCAGCCCCTGCCTACAGTAGGCTACCATGCGTCGGTGCCGCAAGAATCTGCCACTGCTCGATCTCATTCGCTGCTTATTGGGCAGATAATACCTGTAAAAAACGCAGACTTGCAGTAAGCAACTTAGCAAGCCCAAGAACTAGTTAAAATCGTTACTTCAAGAACAAATAATTGTCGAGGACATTAAATATCCGCGCAAGGCATAAATTCAAAAATCTCGACATAGTACAGGAAAATGAACCCGAGGACAAACGTAGCACTTGAAACACAAGTTTAAAACAATCAAATTCACAAGCAGAAGGCAGATGGAAGAATTTCTCTTAGAACTCGCGCTTGAGACTTAGTTCGAGGGGTTGCTTCCGACGAAGCAGAAGAGCCAAAAAGACGACACTCGTTAGAGAAGCGGATTACGTCCGCGTGGTCATTCCATTTCTCGATTTTCGCTTTACTTGGACTTGGCCCCGCTGCGCCGGGCAGTCGACGGTCGCGTGGTTGCTAAAGAACTGGCAGAGTGCAAACGTGCCTGAGTTGCTTATAGGAGTAGCATGTCTGAATCGCGATCACAGTTTCCCGAAGTGTGTGATCTGCTTTGAGCCTTCTATGTCAGAGGAGAGGCCCGAGTTTCCAACGCCTGTCATTTAAAGCATGTCATAGGATGCAGTGACGCCACATAACCTGCCTACTATTCAGTGCCGGCCACGTCAACAACCACCCTCCCGGAGGCATACCCGGGATTTTCGCTCACAATGTCGATGTAGACAATGTCCACGACGCCTACGCCGATGCCCGATTTTTCTAGAAAACAGGACCTTTAAAGTTTTCGTGTTTAAAAAAATTGAAGCTCAAAGCGAAAACAAATCATGTTAACAAAACAAAAGAAACATTGATGGAAACCTGCGGCGAGATGCTGGAATCGCAGCGCTTAATATCCTAGCGGCGGAGGCGGCAAAAACGAAAATAATAAAAGCGCGTAGGAATGATAACAAGTATTCGAGGAACGGACTTAAATCCCTTTATGCTATCGTTCATTCTGCCGTGGATTATATCGGGTTTCACTTCGTGATGAAAAATGAAGATAAATACATAGACCTGTCGCAAAGCCCTCCGCACAAATACTTGCCTTTCTGACCTCTTTTAGTAGAGCTTATTGTATTGTCCTTGTTTTTTCTTTTAAAGCGCAGTAGCCAAGGCTTTTCTCTGAACCAGAATGCGCAAGCTGCTTCCTAGAAAAGAAGAAAAATAAGCTCCGCTTTTTCTTTCTACTTCCCACTCCGCTGTGAGTTAATGACGTCACCGGCTCTATTTGGTGAAGCAGCTTCGTTTTCTGGCTTTGCCACATGCTGCTTTTTGGGTTCGCTTATATGTCTCATTGGAACTATTTCCCATTAATAGTTTTAGATCATGTAACTATTGAACACTCTTGTTTTGTTTTTCCTTGACACGACAGCAATTTTACATCAGAGGGAAAAAAACAATTGTAGAAAAGTGAGTGTGGGCACATGTGCACGAAACAACAATATTTTCGATCAGTCTTTCGCTGGAAAAAAGCGAGGAATGTGATCCTCTGCAAATGCCAGCTGAAATCGGGCTTTGTTACACTTCTAATTCACTGTACAGACTGCATTTAAACCTGTGTTTCTGGAGCTTGGCAGCGGCAAGCATTGAAATGTTTGTCACGCATTTTTATCATGGAAAAGGCTGGCCCGTAACCTGAGCTCTCGTCTTTTATTTCGACATGTGAAATGAGTGCCCTTTACATTGGATCTATTAACAAAGTAATTGTGCATTTTTTTTTGTGCGATGTTGCCATTTATTTCTTGTACATTCGTTAGAAAAGAGGAGTAAGAAAAAAGTTCAATTAAAAGTTTGCTGTCTCGACTTTATTAACGTTGTTCCATTTCTGTAGCGTTGTTTTCATTTCATCATTTCTCTTTTTACTTTCCTTCGTTTACTGCCTTCCCTCCATTTTTTACTTCGATTGTTGTTTCAGCTGTTATTCATTTATCATGCCTTATTAAAAGTCAGTTTTTTTTTTTCACATTTAGCTTTATTGTCACTGTAGAGTCATGATGACTCATCAGTGATCATTTTACATTTGGACATAACTACTTTAACTTTCGGCGTTCAAGCAGAAAATCCTTAACTCTACAACATTATGTTTTGTATATAGAGATCTCTCTCTGTAATAAAATGCCAGTTGTTGGTCATTTTATCTGTCTGTCCTTTGGCGCTTAGTCCATGCCGCGCTGTTTCTTTAGGTTAACTTTCGGAGATATAGGAAAGTGATCAGCGATGCTTGGTGGAGTGCACGCTTTTGTGCTTCATTTCAGAGTCAAGAATTCATCTGAAACAAATCAAACACACTTATCTCAGATATAGAAACTGAGAACATGAAAATGTTGTGCCTTTAATCAAGCCGTGTGTCACTCCTCCCCTCATCTGCACTTTATTTTGTGGGTTGTGAAGGGAGCGCTTGACAAAATGATGCTACAGACTACTAAACTCTAATCTTGAAATCGTAGATACATAGAGCAATGAATGGGGCAGGAAATTAATTAAAAGAAGTGTATACGAAAATAACTAACACAAAGCTTTTGTCTCGTTTCTCTACGATATTTCATCTCACCTCTTTGCTGAAGTCGTTGAGTTCAAATACATTTGTATCACTATGGGCAGCTCCTTCTAACTCGACCGTGATAAGTAAAGATACATTTAAAACACACATGCACTGGCATGTCAACCCTTTACTGGCATTGTAACCGCACAGATTGTAGTATGCCCATGATGTAAAATGATACTCGTAAAGTGTAATTGATAGGCATACCGTAATTGTGTAACCCGTCGCGAAGTGATTGATAACGGAAGACCGCAAATTAAGCGCGCACCAATAATTCCATATACCTAAAGCATATGAGTAGCTATACTAGGAGTTTTGTTTTTAGAAGATCCAAAATATTATGACAAAGGCAAATGGCTTGAGATTCATTTTAACCCTATGGCTACAGCGGATAGCAGGCAAGAGAGAAATCTGCTTCAAATAGTTCACTAGCTAATTAGAATATTAAGTATTTATGTTTTCATTTTAAATTTTATATTTTCAGAGTTGTATCTTCTCCTCGAAATTGTATAACCGCGAAAAAAGTTTATTTAAAAAATTGTAGCGCGCGTTACAAGGCCTATGAGTGTCACCCCGATAGGCAGTTGTAGACAGCACAGCGCCTGTGACGTAGGTCACTCCGCCGAAAGATTTCTTCGCTCATCTCGCATTACGAGGGAGTCAGAAGGGCACACGATGATTCGTTATCGTTCCGACCGCAGCCTCGCTGACAGCTAACACGTCGGTATTAAAATACTCGCAGTCATTGCGCTGGCAGTCCAGCCTCAAGGCGCATATTGGCCGAACGATCTACGCTGGACGCCTCGCTGGCGCTGTGTAAGGGGGGAAACTGCCTATCAGGGACACATTTATGGGCCTTGTAACGCCTGATAGATTTTTTTGTTAATAAAATTATTTATCTACGCTATTCTATATGGAGGATGACTCCCAATTCCGCAAATACAAGATACCACCAAAATGTGAATTAAAAAGTTAGTTAACGTTGTAGCATGCCATGGTGGTCCGGCCGCAGAAGAAGACAGCATCAGCACGCCTGCCAAGCGCGCGCAGATTGCTTTTCGTGGCTGCAGGACTAAATGTCGGCGGTTCGCTGTTCCGTTCCCGCCTGGTTCAGCGGATCATGTCAAATATATTTATAGCGATCCGACAACGAGTGTGCATGCGATTCATTTACACAACGTATTTGGTTAAGTTCAGTTCAGTTCAGTCGTTCAGTCGTGTCCGACTCTTGGTGACCCTATGGACCATGTCACGCCACGCTTTCCGGTCTCTCACTATCTTCCTAACATCACATAACTTCATCTGCAGTGCCTCGAGGATGCCCTCTAACCATCGCATTCGCTGCCTACCCCTTCTCCGGCGACCCTCAACCTTTCCCAACATCAAATCTTTCTCCAGCGACTCCTCTCTTCTCATCAGATGACCAAAGTAGCTGAGCTTTAACTTTAGAATTTGACCCTCCAATGAGCAGTCAGGGTTTATGGTCGACAATATCGACTGATATTGTCGACCATTGGTTAAACAGCGAACTAATTGAAGCATTCTGCATCTCGCCTAGCGTTCGCTGCAGCCCCACAATATACCTCCAGGGCTAAACTTTATCAAAAGTCGTTAGCCTTCTTAATGATTTCGAACTTTCTAAAACAAACAAAAAACGTAAGGTATATTCACTATAGACTACAGGCGCGCCTCTTGGACGCAGTTCCTAGATTTTACATTAAACCTTTAGGATTTATGTTCCCGTTTGCACAACCTCGGGACACTCTCTGAGGACAGAGGAGTAACTTGCCCATATGCTATTCTAAATATGAAGAACTAATCGTACGATTAATGAAACTTCAATTGAGAAATTTCCATTTAGCTGACATAAGAAGTGCCTTATCAGGAGTTAGACTTTTCACAGCCTTACTTAAACGATAAATTCAGTGTCAGGCCGCTTCTAAGCGAACCTTGGTCATGATGCAGCTCTTGTGTTTGCATTTTTCTCGTCTCGTCCCTCTTACTGCTTCGCTGCAATTTCCAGTATGCTCGATAGGTGATTCTCTTTTCACTGTCTCTGTTATGTTCACTCAACTAACATCGCGTGCTAATATTATTCCTCGTAAGGAAAGTGCTGCTAGAAAAAGAATAAGGGCCAATCACCGCCTTAAGTGTGCACACCAACCATGGCTTAGAAAACAACGGTTAATATGCAAGCAAGCGTCAATATACTTCCTGATACACTATGTTTTTAGAACAAAACAAAGAAAAGATAGCACTGGAAATAGAAAAGGTGCTAGTAGACAAATTCTTCGGAGCCAAACTAGGGATCAGGTTGTGTGCCCAAGTACTGCGCACGCCAATATGGAGTCGCGGCTAGCTAAAAGAAAGCAACCTTATGAGAGCGAAGCATACATCAAACTTATCTGCCTCACACTGTGTAAGAATTAACGATACCCGAAAAAAGAAGTCTCTACCTTGAGGCCTCAAAGAGATCGTGCATTCGCTCGCCTTGATCTCGCCGGCTTCATACAAGTGCAGGTAGAAACACTGTCGACAGCAAATTGCACGAGTAAACATCGAAACGATCTAATGGATGGGACAGCGCGTCAAAGGGGAAGTGTCTTTTCATGTCTGTACGAAGACTCACGTCACCAGCAGATGACGAAAGCAAGAGGAACAGCGATCCGACGATGATATGGACTGATGTCATTTTAGCTGCTGCTTCTAGCGTGAATAGGAAACCAACGCCACCTATTTTCGCAAGAAGCCCGAAGAGCTGGTGACGTTGACATGATTGACCAACGTGCAAAAGTATATTCTCTGACGTCTGTTGCCTAGATCCAGACCATCGTGATCCACACTACACGTAAGCACCAGTTGTGGCGTTATTCTGGAGGCTATTTCTAATGCCACACGTAATTCTTGGCAGCCAGTGCGAGATTCATTTGAAGAGAAAAAATTGAAGACGAGAAAATACCACGTTTGTGATCGCATTCAATAAACAAGAAGGACCGGAAGAGGACCCACGCTGCTTCTAGATAGAAACCACGGTTCTGCGCAAACACGTATAGGCACGAGGATACATCCCTACATCCACTCGAAAGGTTATATGCTAAAAAGCGTCTATGAAGACGCTGAATCGGCAAGCCATAGTCAAAGAACATGGTAGAGTGCATTGCTTCGGTGCCAAAGTAAGGAAGAAAGCACGAACTCGGGTAATATATAACTATTGTCAGGTTATAGGAATATCAAAATTATGGTATAAGTGAAGTTCGCATAACAAAATATCTTGCGTCTCGCCTTTTTGCGCAAATTAGAGAACCGACTGTGGACATGGAAGGACCGGAGTGGCGAGACATAAATAGGTACGTAACATCGCTAGAGCAGCGTTTCCCCACACCTCTTTCGTTTTCGTGCATGCACATGCAAGATAGCCCAGGGCCAACACCATTAATTTTTACGAAACTTGTTTGTGCAATCGACGCAGTCTGGTTTTCCGCGGCGTCGATCAAAATGAGGCGTTTTGTTTTGCATTCTTGTTACACGAACGAACAGGTAGTTATGCACTATTCAAATGAAGAAATAACCTCGGTGGTGGCAGCTTCATGCATGTAAACACAGCATGAAACATTCGTGCCCAAAATGAAGGATGCTTAGAATTTTCGCGAAAATCGCAGTGGCGAGATTAGTGAAAGTTTTTGTTCTTTTTTTACACTAAATTGGGATCACTTCCGGAAATAAATGCACTAAATAAATAGCCGACGTGAGGCAGCGATCTGGTATCGAGCGTTAACATATAGAAACCTGCTTCGTGTTCTTTTTTTTTTTTCTTGCTTGTATAAACTGATTTAGCAGTGCTGTAACCAACTGTTTATATCCGGATCACATGCCGCATATCCACTTTCGGTAAATTCGGTATACTCCTTATTAAATAAGAGCAGTTATGCATAGCTTCAAAGGTGTCGGACGAAGCGAATATCAGTGCAGCAAAAATTCATTCAAGTCATAACACTTAGGATGAAAAATCCCTCCAAGCTACGCGAAATTTCCAGTAGCTCGAAGCTCACAGTTTCGTGCCTTGACATCTGTTAAATTCAGCTGCCGCTTTTCGATGTAAAGGAAAGCAAGGCGCTCGTACGTGTATTGTGCGATGTCAATGCACGTTAAAGGAATCCAGGTGGTCAAAATTTCCGGATCACTCCACACGGCGTCTCTCACAGCTTGTATCTTTGGAATGTAAAACCCCATGAACCATAAACCAACATTTTCAACTCAATAATCCCGTATAGGCAGAGGAGAGCAATCATGCAGACACAGCTCCTCGCAGTGACACTGAAACGTTTCTTACAACAATGTCCATTGCGAAAGCCACCTTGACTGGGATACTATATTTTTTTTTTTCGCTGCCAACCTTTACAGGGGTACTAGAAAGGGTTAAGTGCATATGTTTCCGGCGATATTTCTATAACTTCACAACGTTATAGTAGACGTATAATACGATCAATATGAAAATTCCAAGTTTATTTTGCACCTCCCGTAAAAGAAAAAAAAAAATGAAGTGTATCGATCATCACCGTTTCTCCAAGCCCACCAAGTATTTAAACGGGATGTGTGCGCCGACAAATCTCCATTAGTAGCTACTTGTGCGTTTGCGCTTTACAGTTGTGGTTTAGTTCTTTTTCTACTATGCGTTGTGAAAGCGTTGCAAATGTTAAAGGTGAACTTATTGCAACTACTGTGGACAAAAAGGTCAAAACACGCGGCACATTAACAGCGAATAAAGTTGGCAAGTGGAGTAATAAGCTTCTAACGGGAGCTGCTTTGCAGCGCCCAAACCCCTACGATCGATAAGTCCTCCAGCCTCGTGCTCGGTATTTTTCCGCTTCGGACAAGCTTGTTTGTGCGCAAAAACGACGCACTAAGGCGAAGAGTGCGAGTGCTTCCGGTGTTTGAGCTAGACCCGCTTCCGGCAGGAAGTACCGCCAGACCAAACACGCGAACTAGTTTTTAGGCACGTGTAACTCGGTATGGGAGCGAAGCAGGTGCGTCACTTCGCCATATTGTACTGAAGAAAGTTTCAACTTTAAAACAACCTTTGCTTGATCTTTTCAGGATCCTTCCCGAGGTTAATAAACGCCTTACCTCTCACCTATTTAGAGACATATCAATAATATTTTTCTACTCGTCCTGACAAGCGTTTTGTATAGGTAACAAAGTTGCTCAAAACTTCAGTACTGCGCTCACCAGCGGATTGAAAATTGTCATTATTTTTTCTTTTTGAGGAGGGGATTAAGGATGAGTGGCAACCTCCTATGAAACCTCTATGAGTAGTCTTTGAAGGTTGGTTCAACAATAGAGGCAAGAGGACGCACACGATAAGCAATACCAAAGCAAACAAATAGCAATGTCGAAATCTAAATGAAAAAGCGAGGAAACAGTAACTTTTTCATTTCACTCCTAGCAATTTGAAACAGGTGTACACTGTACGCTGAAAAAAAAAATCACCTATTCCGCATGTTCCGTACCTGTCTGTCTTTCCAAGAAGCGTAACCCACCCTATCTGTATTCTTATCAGCTCCGTCAATCCCGATAAGGTTGGCATCTCAGAACATTGCGTCCATATTTCGCAGTACACTGTGGAATTTAAGCTATCTGTAGGATCGGATATTAAATATCGAGTATTAAATATTAAATATTGGATATCTGCAGGGCTTCAGTGTTGAGTTACATTTCTTTTGCTTTCTACACAGGGTTCAAGTTTAGAGGTTGTCGTAAGTGCACCTCTACTACACTGCTAAAGAGCATACTTTTTGTCACCCAATAACATTTCACACTCCTTGTGCAAGCCTTAATTACCGTGTGACTTCAAGTGGGTTACTTTGCATGTTGTGCCCTCCAGTCGTAATATAAATATTAGATATCTGTAGGTCTTCTCTGTTGAGTTACATTTCTCTTGCTTCCTACACAGGGTTTACCTATATCATTACAGTGTTCCTTTAACCTCGGGTTCAAACACCTGCCTGTCTGGCCTATGTACCTCATTCCGCACGATAAGGAAATGCTATACACAGTGCCTGTATCACACTCAACAAATCTTTCTTTGTGCGCAATTCCGCATGTGTCGACTCTATCTTCCTGATCATTAGTCATTTTATGGCACAGGCTTATAAACTTCCGCGCATTGCATCATTCCACGCATTCCAAAATAGTGAAAAGAAGTTTAGCATTTAATAGTTTTTCGCAATGCATTAAGAAATCATGTTTTCATCAAGTAGAACGTAGCCTCACGAGACAAGTAAATAGGCTACGGACGAGTGGATACCCTGACGTACTTTTAACATCTGTTACAGAAAAGCACCTACAAATTTTGAGTGACAACAAAATGATGCGGAAAAATAATTTAGGGCAAGTTAGTAATGTGGTCGCCATTCCGTACGTACATAATGTATCCCATGCTTTAAAGAAAGTAGCTAGTAGGTATGATGTCCACCTCGTGTTCACCGCTCCGAAAAAGTTAATACGCCTGTGCCATAAAATGACTAATGATCAGGAAGATAGAGTCAACACATGCGGAATTGCGCCCAAAGAAAGATTTGTTGAGTGTGATACAGGCATTGTGTATAGCGTTCCCTTATCATGCGGAATGAGGTACATAGGTCAGACAGGCAGGTGTCTGAACACGAGGTTAAAGTAACACTGAAATGATATAGGTAAAATCAATAACCCTGGAAACCTCACACCCCATTGCGCAAAACACAAATGCAAGCCAGACTTTGAAGGAACCACAATTTTAGGCCGTTCAAAAGACAGAAAAGAAAGAGAAATAAAAGAAGCGTTTCAGATATGGGAAGCTGGAAAAGACAAGTGTGTCATGCTAACTAATCATGAGATAAAGATAATAAAGGAGCGTAGGTGCGCAGGGATGTGACACTGCCTGTTCAGTGAGTTTGCGAGATTTCTTGTATCAGAGAGTGCGTGTGGAATGTTTTAAATGTAACCCTCTTATCAATAAACCTTAGTTGTCAGTGCGGACTTGTCCTGTGTACGTAGTTCCTGCTTTCTTGTGTATCTGTGTATATCGTAGCGCGAAAATTCTTGAACCGGGTTTGAACCCGACTTCGGTGGCTGCGTTTCGATGGAGGCAAAACGAAGGGACGTCCATCTGCTGTGCGATGCCAGCGCACGTTAAAGATCCCCAGGTGGTCAAAATTACTCCGTAGCCTTCTACTGAGGCTCCTCTTTCTCTCTTTCCACTTTCACTGCCACCTTCCTTCCTTCCCTTACGGTGCGGTTAAGGTGTCCACAGAAAACAAGTGAGACATTTACCGCGGCATTCCGTTCCTATAAATCAAATCAATCAGGCAGCGGAGGTGGCTCAGCTACAGAGCCAGTGGCAGGCCTGTGTATTTTCTTTTCCTTCTTCCTTCAACAAGGAGACGGTGCGACGCCGTGAGCCGAAGCCAAGTGTCTCTCCCCTAGTGTCACTCGCTCCTCAGTCTTCACGGACAGTATGTAGTGCTGTCCGCGCAGTGCTCACTCGACTTTTGCTCCGAGCCGCTCACAGGGCCGTTCGGTGAAGAACCTATGCAGATGATGTAAAAAAAGTTCAGGACGTGGCTGCGCTTTTGATTGGCGTCACTATGAATGAAGCTGAACCCTCTGGTACTGTGGCGAAAGCAGTGCTACGCACCTGCTTCACCTTTGATTAACTATGCAAATCGGCTGTAATTTTTATCTCTACCAAGACGTACCAGGACGAGAAACTAAGTTGTTGCTAAAGAAGTTATTCAAACGAGCAAACAATTGCCAGCCCTTTTCCAGAGGAAGCAAAAATATTCAATAGGCATAACGACCAGACAGTTCGGGAAATTTTAGAAGCAAAAGAAATCAACAGGATAAAGGAAACTTGTATCAGCAGCCCGTCTATAGCGCTATCGGAACGTGAAGTAAGATTTATGAACACGAGAAAAGGATGCGTTATAAAATTCTGGATGACACATGTTTGTCTTGCATATCTTACGTTTTCTGTGTATTGTTTATTTGTTCTTGTTTCTTTTATTGTGTGAACGTGTTCATATATATGGATGCAGGCATGCAGTAAACTTGTCAGTTGAAGGTCAGCGCTCGTCTTGTTGTCTTCCTTCCTCCCTGTCGTTTTTTCGCGCTGATCTACACAACCACACGAAAACAACTCATGGCTGTGTTTTTATCATTTCCAACATTTGACCTGTTATCAAGCTCTGCAGAGGCTTAATGAACTGGCAGATTTGTGTGTAATGGAATGCGTTTAGCTATCCAGTTTATTTACTTCAAAACTTACACACCAGTGAAAGTAATCGGACTTCCAGAATGATATAGACAGCGCACACATGGAGCGGATAGGCAACGGTTGAAAACAAAAAAAATGGTTTCTTAAAATAACCACAGTTCTTCTGATCCAAATGTTAAAAATTATTTTATCGCCCCAAGCGGTGCTTAAGCAGACCTTGTTAAAATTTCTAACGTTAAACCACGGAGGCGGGAACGTAGCGGCTTGTGTGTAATTTACTATTTTGCTTTCAGCTGAGATTACTGTAACTGAAAGACTTCGGATAGGCTTCGCGCGCCTTTCGATGCACAAAATGCAAGTAGACCAGAGAAGAATTTTGAACATCTGATGCTTCAAGAGCGAGAAAACTTAGCTTAGACGTCTACTGATAGCTTTCGGGTCACAGCTTCCGGATCTCCTTACCTGTGCGGTGTCAATCAACGATAGAAGGTAATTGCTTGAGAAGTCCTGGCACATTAGTGATTATAAAGAGCCATAATTGATAAAGATTTCCCGCTATAAACCTTGAAAGTAAACGTTTATTAGTATTTTTGTCATGCGGTCATGTTTCTTAAGCTGGCTGCTAGCTACGTTTGTAAACATATCAGGCAATTCATGGCTCAGGCTTCCTAAGCATTAACCACGCTTAATGTGTCGAGGCTTCCTTGCTCTCAAAGCATTATTAACGTTTTTATAAAGTAAGGGTAATGACGTGGAAGATACTTAGTGCAGTTTTTATTTTTTTAGCACTTGCGGTTTTCTTCTTTCGATAATTTGTTACCTAACAAAAAAAGAGACACAATGAAGACAACAGGACCCGAGGCTGTCCTCTTGTTTCCTTTCGCCTTCGTTTTCACACGAACCAACTAGCTCGGATCCAGATCGTCCTGCATGGAGCGGGACGACGCGTCTCGTCATTCTCCCCGATACGCCCGGCGAGATATGCTAAGACTACGGACAAGACGCAAAGGTGTGGGAATGATCATCGAAAGCACAGACGGTGCCATAAAGTTTGACAAGCAACAAGATCCACATTACCTCACACTTTTATTTCAATAAGGGCGCAGGGCACAGGATATATATATATATACCACAGAGCTCATAAGGGTGAATGACCTCACTTATGAGTGTTCGATTTCCTTTCGGCAGATCGACTTTTACGGACAACAACGCTGTGACGCTGTATTAATGTACACCATAGTCCTGTTTTCAACTAGATTCGCAACACAAGAAAAGAAGTTTCTCAGTTTCTGGAAGGTCCGCACGTTCTCCTCAGGTAGGATATTTGCAACCATGGGGACAAAACGGGGATTTCTTATATATGCTAACAATCACAAGAATTACACTGTTCACTAAGAACAAGAACTCCTCGAATGCAGGCCTGTGTTTCCCTCATTTGCGAGCGGATGGATGCGAGCGTGTTCCACAATCGCTGTGCTCCGTCACTTTTTCAATGCACTTGCCTATTGTAAAATATTCGCTTTTACTTAATTTGCTTTTAGCCCAGCATTTGCTGTTCAACACTTTCATGTGTCACTGTGCGTTATGGCAAGCTGCTGCAGACGTTACGTTTTTTTATTATATTGCGTTTGCTTTAAGAAAAACAATATTGCAAAAATGGCGTCTTCACCATGGAAAACAAAAGAGATCAATACTGTTTAATAAGGGAAGATGAAGCAACAAATAAAATACGATAAGAAACAATTCGAGAAAGCGAAGCCGAAAGTAAAGCAGCCGTGTTACTCATGTCACGAGTGAGCGTAATCGCTCATAACAGCACCCCGAGGTACGGCTTTCTTCCATCCCGGCGTATCGACAGCTACCGATCCTTCTTTGTCAAAGACACCTCCTCACCGAGAACGCTCGCCGTTTCTATGGCAGCTCTTCGGTGCTTATCACCGAGCCGTTCCTCCGTCCGGCAAACGCTTTCTTCCTTTCTGCTTTCTCCAGACGAGAAGCGTTGGTGCCTTTTCTCCTACCTGTTATACATTAGCCTCGGCACTCGCTGTATAATTCGATAATACATCGTGGGTAGTATGCCATGCGCCAAGATTGTATAGCGTGCAAAGTGTGTATAACGGTAGTACTCACAAAAGAAGGGCATCTTTTGTGCGTATTTATACGTCTTCTTTTCGCAAAAAAAAAAAAAAAAAAAAGTTTAAAAACAAATCTTCAGTGATGTGTTCATTGTACCGCGTAGCTTTCATTTGCTCCAAACCTCCTCCAGCAGATGGCTCTGAAAGGTTTCTTTCATCCTACGATTGCACTGCTGAACTAAGTGTCTTGGTATATATATTTTAAATCAGCTATGGTTTTATAGTGCTGGGTTTTATGGAGTATAGAATGCTCCTCATGCGTCAAACGATAGTCATTGTTAGGCTGCCGTTGTGATAGGTATACAACCCTGGACTAAGAATATGTTCAGCATGTGCTGAGAGGAACTCGTTTGGATTAAAACAGTGTGGGAGATAACTTTGGACCTCGTCATGAACTCAGAGCGCCCGAACAACATCCGGCCTTTGAATTGTGGGCTTACTCGCACATTTCCGTTTGAAAACATGTTCATGCTTATCTTCATTGCTGTCTATTATCGTTATCTTGTGTTCCCGGCAGGCCCGGGATCAAACAAGTTGGAATGCTTACTTTTATGAACAAATGAGAATTTGTGTGCGGTTTTTCACGGGGAACTTGTTGGGACTACAGAAATTCCTCTAGTAGCGTCAAAATTGTATGCAGTTACGACAAAAAAGCGCTGCAGAACAAATGACAGAACTACAAAAATGTTTAACACAACTACACAAAAGTGTGTTGTTGAGACAAAACTGAAAAACTTTCCTGTAGCACCGTCACGTGTCCAGGGGGCACTACTTGACATTTAGCCTCGCCTTTTATTAACTCTTGTGTTATTATTGCCGGAGGCCCTTCGTCTTCCTTCGAGCGGCCGGCTGCCCTGCGAGCGTCCCCAGACGTCTGAGTAAACCTATCTTGGCTTCTTCGGCTCTTTGACAACATTTTGCCTTATTAACGCCATAGCGTTAAAGGTCTCGTTCGTCGAAAAATCGGTGTTGGCCTCGCCGTTGACGTTGTGTGCGAACGATCATGATACTGGCAGGCGGTAGCTGCCAGCTGACATGGCTGCGCACTGATTGGCCGCAGGGTTGCCTCACATTCCTTTTGGCAAGGACCTGCTAACTCGGGCTTCTCCTTTAATTTGGGAAGGGGGCTGTTATAATCGACCTGCCGGGACCCTTGCATTCACGTTGCCTTTAGGTCACGCAGGCACGGTCATACGGTTTTGTTAAAGCCGGGATGGTAGCCTGCACTATCGCATCCTACCCTTACAAGCGGGTCTTGAGTGTTTCCCATAAGTTCCCATAACTTTTTTTTCGCAATGTTCGCTAGTCTTTTTTGCACGGGAGCTTCAGGGATTGAGAGCAGACGCTAACGGAATTAAAAGCAATCTTGAAATAGTGAAACCACGATGCCAATGTCACTCCGTACTTTCAGAAAGAAAAAAAAAACGTCGCTAAAGCTACAGCATATACTTTTTGGCTATTATGGGACACTTAAGTAAAAGTAGAAGCAGCGCAACAAACAGCGACAGAAGAGGAATACACAAACGACAGGAGCTGCCTCTGTCGTTTTAACTTTACTTAAGATGAACCAGCGATAGCCTATACCAAGATTTTGATTATGCAAGACACGTGAACGAATTAAGGTGCCGCTGCTTATTCTTAGTCAGTCCTTTGTTTAGGATATTGTTGAATATGGTCGTAAAATAATAATAAAATGTGCTCCTCTGCCTTCTGCAAAATATGTTTTATGAAACACAAACTCAAAAACGCCCCTTTTGTAAAATTCCTCTCTTATATTTCATTTATTAGATCTAAGCTAGAGTATCCATGCATAACAAGGGATCCTCAGTTCAGTTCAGTTCAGGCGTTCAGTCGTGTCCGACTCTTCGTGACCCTATGGACCATGTCACGCCACGCTTTCCGGTCTCTCACTATCTTCTTAACATCACATAGTTTCATCTGCAATGCCTCGAGAATGCCATCTAACCATCGCGTTCGCTGCCTACCCCTTCTCCGGCGACCCTCAACCTTTCCCAACATCAAATCTTTCTCCAGCGACTCCTCTCGTCTCATCAGATGACCAAAGTAGCTGAGCTTTAACTTTAGAATTTGACCCTCCAATGAGCAGTCAGGGTTTATGGTCAACAATATCGACTGATTTGATCTTCTGGCAGTCCAAGGAACTCTTAAGAGTCTTCGCCAGCACCACAATTCAAACGCGTCAATTCTTCGGCGGTCAGCCTTTTTCACAGTCCAACTCTCGCATCCATACATCACAACTGGAAAGACCATAGCACGGGTTATACGGATCTTGGTTGGCAGACTAATGTCTCTGCTCTTTACTAGACGGTCAAGGCTAACCATTGCTCTCTTTCCCAGAAGCAGGCGTCTCCTAATTTCATGGCTGCAGTCTCCTTCCGAGGTAATCTTGGCGCCCAAGAACAGAAAGTCTGTCACAGCTTCCACTTCTTGTCCATTGATGCTCCAGGACTTGATAGGGCAAGACGCCATGATCTTCGTCTTTTTAATATTCAGTTTAAGCCCAAACTTCTCACTCTCTTCTTGTACGCGCATCAGAAGTCTCTTGAGTTCTACTTCACTTTCTGCCATTAAAGTGGTATCATCCGCATATCTAAGGTTGTTGATACGTTTTCCAGCAATCTTCACTCCAGCTGAAGACTCGTCCAGACCGGCCTTTCTCATGATGCACTCTGCATATAGGTTAAATAGGCAGGGCGACAGTATGCAGCCTTGCCTCACCCCTTTCTCAATCGGAAACAAATCAGTAAGACCATGCCCAGTTCTGACTGTGGCCTCTTGCCCTTCATAAAGGTTCCTGAGGAGACAGATGAGGTGAATTGGAACTCCCATCTCTTGGAGAGCTTGCCACAATCTGCTGTGATCTACGCAGTCAAACGCTTTCGCATAATCAATAAAGCAGAAGTAAATGGGTTTCTGGAACTCTCTTGCTTTTTCCATGATCCAGCGAAGGTTGGCAATTTGGTCTCTAGTTCCTCTGCCCTTGCGAAACCCAGCTTGCACGTCCGGAAGCTCCCGATCCACATACTGCTGCAGCCTACCTTGCAGGATTTTTAACATCACCTTGCTAGCATGCGAAATAAGTGCGATCGTGCGGTAGTTGGAACAATCTTTGGCACTGCCTTTCTTTGGAATGGGGATGTAAACTGACCTCTTCCAATCCTGTGGCCACTGCAGGGTTGTCCAAATCTTTTGACATAATGTATGCAGTGTGTTAACAGCGTCGTGGTTGAGGTTTTGAAGCAACTCAGCTGGAATACCATCAATTCCGCTAGCTTTGTTCTTAGCAAGGCTGGCTAAGGCCCATTCAACTTCACTCTTCAGGATGCCCGGCTCGAGATCAGTAATCACAACCGTCCTATGTTGGGTTTGCACATCCGGGTCCTTCTTGTACAGTTCTTCTGTGTATTCCTGCCACCTCTTCTTTATCTCTGAGGCTTCAGTGAGGTCCTTGCCTCGTTTGTCCTTTATCACGCCCAGCTTAGCACAGAAGCTTCCTTTGATATCTTTGATTGTCTTATACAGAGCTCTTGTGTTCCTTAATTGGCTGTTGTCCTCAACTGCTTGACACTGTATGTTCAGGAAGGCATTCTTATCTCTCCTTGCTATTTTCTGAAAATCCGCATTGAGAACCTTGTATCTTTCTCTTTCCCCCATACCTTTTGCATTCCTCCTTTCCTCAGCTATTTGCAAAGCCTCCTCAGATAACCAGTTTGCTTTTTTGCATTTCTTTTGCTTTGGAACTACCTTAGTAGCAACTTCTTGTATTATATCACGAACATCAGTCCACATCTCTTCGGGCTCTTTGTCTTCTAGATATAATTCTTGAAATCGATTCCTCACTTCCACAGCATATTCTAATGGAATCTGATCCAGATCATACCTGAAAGGCCTTCTAGTTTTCTGCGTTTTCCTCAATCGAAGCTTAATTTTGGCAACAAGAAGCTGATGATCGGTGCCACAATCGGCCCCAGGCCTAGTTTTTACTGCTTGTATAGCGCTTCTCCATCTCTGCCGGCAAATAATATAATCGATCTGATTCCTGTACAGACCGTCCGGTGAAATCCATGTGTACAGGCGCCTCTTGTGCTGTTGAAAATGAGTATTCGCTATGGTCAGGTTGTTTTCTTGACAGAACTCTACTAGCCTCTGCCCAGCTTCATTTGGCTCACCAAGACCGAACTTGCCTGTAATTCCGGATATTACTTCACTCCCGACCTTAGCATTCCAGTCTCCTATGAGAAAAACGACGTCTGATGATGGGGTGCGGTCTAAAAGGCATTGTAGGTCCGCATAAAATCTCTCAACGTCAGCTTCTTCAGCAGCAGTGGTCGGTGCATAGACTTGGATAACTGTTATGTTGAAAGGGTGACCTTGGATCCGAAGTGAAATCATTCGGTCGTTTTTGGGGTTATACCCTAGCACTGCTTTGCCCATTCTTCTATTTACTATGAGAGCGACCCCATTCCTTCTCTTGGATTCGTGCCCACAATAAAAGACATAATGATCGCCGGAGTTAAATTCTCCCATTCCGGTCCACTTGAGCTCGCTGATACCCAAGATATCAATGTTCAATCTGTCCATTTCTCGCTTGACGATATCCAGTTTACCTTGAGTCATAGATCTTACATTCCATGTTGCTATGTGATATATCTCCTTGCAACATCGGACTTTCCGGTCGCTTCCCGACACATCCACAACTGAGCGTCCTTTTGGCTTTAGCCCAGCCGCTTCATTCGTCCTGGAGCTACTAGGAATCGCCCTTTGTTCATCCCCAGTAACATGTGGGACGCCTTCCAACCTGGGGGGCTCATCTTCCGGCGCCATATCGATAATGGTATTGTGACTGGCCATAGGGTTTTCTTGGCAGGAAATACTGGAGTGGGTTGCCATTACCTTCTCCAGTGAATCACATTTTGTCAGAACTCTCTGCCGTGACCTGTCTATCTTGGGTGGCCCTACACAGCACAGCTCACGACTTCATCGAGTTTCGCAAGCCCCTCCGCCACGACAAGGCAGTGATCCATGAAGGGGCAAGGGATCCTCACACTATGTCAAATATCACCCGCCTTGAAAAAATACAAAGAAAGGCAGTTCGGTTTATATTTAATAAATTCGTTAGGTTTGACTCACCCTCTCAAGCAATGATAGAAAATTCTATTCCCACACTTGAATCCCGCAGAAAACAGCTGAGGCTTGAATTCCATTCTCTTCTGGTAAATAACAAACTTGCAATAAACCCTTATATATCTCCTGCAATAACACGGCACACAAGACATCATCATCCTGACTCACTGACACCTAATTATGACCGAACTGACATGTTTAAGTTTTCCTTTTTCCCTAGGACAATATCAAACTCGAACAATATCTTACAGATGGATATGCAGCGAGACTAATATTGTGTTAATTTTGTATCAGTTTTTGATGTTTTTGATTGCTCTAGCTCATATGCATCTATGCCCCCCTCCTGCAATCTGCAGGCAGGGTCTGCAGTATGTAAGAAATAAATAAATAAATAAATAAATAAATAAATAAATAAATAAATAAATAAATAAATAAATAAATAAATAAATAAATAAATAAAAAATAGATAAATAAATAAATAAATAAATAAATAAATAAATAAATAAATAAATAAATAAATAATATCTTTTGCATCATCGCACTTTAGTGGTCCAAAGTACCCTATAGAATGTTTTTCTCGTCACATTTTCTGTACAGGGCGCACATGAGCCTTAAAAGTTGAAATTATGTGAAATATATAAAATTATATGTTCATCACTGTGTACACATTTCACATTTCCACATACACATTTCACTGTGTACACATTTAAGTAGGAGGATGCTTACGCTTTGCCTTGTAGGCGCGATGTAGCACGGCTTAACTGTTCACCGTATTCTAACGGAAGACAAAAACGTGGATAAGCATGAAGAGCCGGCAAACAGCAGTCAATAACACTGTCATACATGCACTTGAAGGTGCAACTTAATTGTCCTTCTAAGTGCCCACCCTATATTTCCCGACCGCCGTCTACGGTGGCGGTGGCTTCTGTATATTTATTCTTTATATATAATAAGGAAAAGGCATGTGACACATGCAAAAAAGCTTCTTTCTGATTTAAAAGCGGAAATTACGTGCGAAGACGTAAACATACTGTCTGTAAATGTGGACAATATGTACAACATGTTGATATATGTCACTAAATATTTGAGCATGGCTAAACTTTAGTTTTGTGCCAGTTGAGAAGCAATGTCATTATCAAAAGTTGGTATAATGTCTAAAGCTTTAGCGCCCAGCATTATTACTACGTTTGTAGTAATAAACAATGAATGCCACACTTTAGTTGGGCCTATAGAACATAATATTGCAGTTTATATAGAAACATTGCCTTAGGGTAGCTTAAATTCGCCTTGCTGGATGAATTTACAAAATGATTTGATCATTGGTAGCGTATTTAGGCAAACATTTGCGAACAGCTTATGAACAAGACACAGCTCTAGATCGTCTGCGCTCACACACAGATTAATCGTCCTGCTTTATCAAACTAGCCAAGAAAAAAACCGCTCGAGAAGTTTATTTTTCACGAATTCACATTCTGATTTTTTTAGTGAGGATGTTGTGTGTCTAGTGGTTTTCTAGAATAGCCCACTCTATGGGTAATCTGTACAAGTGCTCTTAAATGTCCACAAATTCTCCAGTAAATATGGAGGGCGTTCTTCGATAGGAAGTTTTAAAATGGTCGAGCTTCAAATATCACAACATGGGGTTCCGTAGGGTGGTGCGGGGCCATATGGGCCCTCTTAATGATTTTGAACCGTTCCCTCATCACTGTTAATCCGCGCCTGCTTTTCTCCTATTTTCGGCATGGCATCTTTAGATTTCTAGTTATCATAAATTTATCCACAAGTAAAAGATATGGAAACCACGATCCCGATGCTGAGAACCGCGCACCAGGAGCTATGGCTTTCATGAGCCATGTTCCCAGTGAATAAAGAGGGTCATACACATACTGCGCTTGCTTAAAAGCAAACCTTGGGTATAGTGTTACATACAATACCTCAGACGCCTCGACGCTTTCATAGCAGTTACAGATTTGTAAGTGCAAGGTCAAGGTAATTTTTGTTGCGCAATAGTTGCTGGGGCTAAGATATTGTTCATTTTTCCTTAAGCAATCCTTCGCTAATTCGTGAATGGCTACCAAAAACGTGAGAGGCGAGCGTATAATTTCAATATATATATACAGGATGTCTGCGTTTCAATGGAGGCGAAACGAGGAGGCGTCCGTGTGCTGTGCGATGTCGGGTAACAATAAATATCCTTGGTTGGTTGGTTCACAGGAAAGGAAAGGCGCAGTATCTGTCACACTTGCTCTGTGGACACCTGAACCGCGCAGTAAGGGAAGGAATGAGGGTGGGAGTGAAAGTGGAAAGAGAGAAAGGGGAGCCGTAGTGGAGGGCTACGGTGTAATTTCGACCACCTGGGGATCTTTAACGTGCGCTGACATCGCACAGCACACGGACGCCTCTTCGTTTCGCCTCCATCGAAACGCAGCCGCCGAGGTCGGGTAGTCGGGCGTCTTACCACTGCACCACCCCGGCGCGATGGTCGAAATTACTTCGGAGTCCTCCACTATGACACTCCTTTCTCTCTTCCCGCTTTCACTCTCACCTTCCTCCCTCCACTTACAGTGCGAGCAGGTGTCAACAGAACAAGTGTGACAGATACAGTGCCTTTCCTTTCCTGTGAAATAATTATTACAGGGCGGCCAAGCTAACTGTAGCGATGGGTAAAAAAATAAAACATTTGAGGCAGGCCAAGGAAGGCCGTTGCATAGATCTGCCAGCCGTCTTGCGCACCGTAGACAAGCTTCTGTGTTACAGTTAGTTATTTAGTAAGTAATACTTTTTTGAGCGCAGCTCTTTGGCGCTCGTTCCTGGGTTTTGCGTCGGCGTCGGCGTCGGCCTCGTAACCAGCGCCTCCCCACTTTCATCCCCCAGTTCGAGCCGGCGCTTGGCAACCGAAGTCTCGCAGGAAGCGCTGAGCAGCCGGAGAACACAAGGAAAGGAAGGGGGTTTGGGGGGGGGGGGGGGGGGAGGGGTCGCCGGAGGAAGCGCTAGCAGCGACTGTCTGATGCCGCTGCCGCCGCTAGCGAGTCAAGACAACGTGACCGCGTAGATAATAATAATAATTGGTTCACAGGAAGGGAAAGGCGCAGTATCTGTCACACGAGTTTGTGGACACCTGAACCGCGCCGTAAGGGAAGGGAGGAAGGTGGGAGTTAAAGTGTAAAGAGAGAAAGAGGAGCCGTAGTGGAGGGCTACGGAGTAATTTCGACCACTTGGGGATCTTTAACGTGCGCTGACATCGCACAGCACACGGATGCCCCTTCGTTTCGCCTCCATCGAAACGCAGCCGTCGAGGTCGGGTTCGAACCCGGGTATTCCGGACAGTAGTCGGGTGTCTTACCACTGTACCACCCCGGCGGGGCATGACCGCGTAGAAAAACTGATTTATTTTTTATAGGAAGGGAAAGGCGCGGTAACTGTCTCACTTGTTTTCTGTGGACACCGCAACCAAGCCGTAAGGGAAGGGAGGAAGGCGAGAGTGAAAGTGGAAAGAGAGAAAGAGGAGTCGTAGTGGAGGGCTACGGAGTGATTTCGACAACCTGGGGATCTTTAACGTGCGCTGACATCGCACAGCACACGGACGCCTCTTCGTATCCCGTTCCTCTCGCTCGTAACGCGTCTCACGGGTGTGACAACTTCGCGAGGGACTTGTATAGATCTCGTCTTTGAGAATCAAGCATTGGTGTACCAAGTCGAACATATATCAGTCTATTTCTCCGACCGCAAAGCTGCCTTCATGACTGTCAAGGACTGTTAGTGGAGTCTTTGTTAAAGGAATACGTGTGAAAAAAAAAAAAATTCTGTGATAGCGCATACATGTGTTGCCCGATTTCTTTGCCTCAATCTATCGAAAAGGTGAAACGGCTAATTTGCTGCGCTCAAATTTCGCATTAGGAAGTAACGTAATCGTCGGTAATTTTTTAAATTACTAAATATTGTCCACTAAAAATTACAACAGTTCAACGCTGCTGAACCGAATATTGAGCGAAAGCATCAGCTGCGGGGGACCGAACGTTCTTCCTCAGCCCACATAAAAAGCACTGCTTTAACCGAGCCGTATGAACGCACCTTAGTGGCCTATCGGGGTAAAGTGAATGCCAAGGTCCTAGCAGGCTGATTCTGACTCGTATGGTTGACGGCGTGAGCCAGGGCCCGATTTATCGAACTGTATGACGTCACTCCGTCTGTAGCGCTCCTCGCGGAAAGAGCGGGAGTTAAGCCGCGTTGGTGTGGACCGCCTCGCATGGCTGACGGCGCTCGTTGGGCCCCCGGTTTTTGCGGCAGATGGCATGACGTCACACCAGGGGTGAAGCTAAAGGTCAATGGTATGCACCGCTTCGCTACGCTGAAGGCTTGAAAGTTCAAGCAGTATTGCTTTCGCAATAAAAATAAATGTGGTATGCAAAGTTGGAGAGAACCTTCAGAAACAACCGGAGACAATCGGCCTGCTGTTCCAACGGGGCCATGAAGGAGACGCCGCCACTGATTTCGTCCACTGTAACCACAGTTGACACCAGCACAATCGTGGCGCTCGCATGCGTCACTCACGTGACCTTTTTTTAGTGCGTAGCACTACTAGCCGCAATCACGGACTTCGCCGTTGTCTATCCGAAGCCGCTCACTCTCTCTCTCTCTCTGTGAACTTGAAGCGAAGTGAAAGAGAAAATAAATAAATCAGTTTAGAAAGAGAAGTTAACGACGCGCGTGTCGCGCGGCTTAGGATTAAGGCTGAATCGCATGCACGCGAAAACTCACGCGAACGCGAACGCGACGGCGGCACGCGTCGCGCGAAGCCTTCGCGCGAACAAAAATGCATGTGTCGCTTGGCTCATCGCTCGGATCTGCCGAAATAGAAAATTTCGCTCGTTCGCCCGGAAGTAACCGTACGTCACTGCCGCTCATTTCGCATGCTTTCTTTATTTTGCTGGGTTGCATTGTGATTGTGCATTACCGCGTAAACATTTCGCTTTGTACGAACAATGGTGGATAGCCAAGGATTCAAAGAACGTCTAATCGCAACCGAAACAACAATAGAACCAAGGGTCACGTGACTATTCGTGCCGATTACAGTGCAAGTTCACACACATTCGATACGGTTTGCTGTAAATACATTTTACTTTGCCATGTTGTCGCAAAATAACTAATTCTTGCAATCGTTATGACTGTTGTTAGATTTGGCAATAGTTTTGCGGTGTACCAAGCTACTATGCCAGCCAAATTCCAGCCACACAACCTACACGGAGCGTCGTCGCCGTTTCGCTCGGTTAGCGCTGTCGCGTGCATGCGTCTTCCCCAGTAGGCGATGGAGCGAACCCTGATCGCTTTCGCCGCGCCGCCTTGTCACTTCGCTCACTTTTTCGCTCGCATGCGTTTCCCGCTTTAAGGAGCCGGAGCGGCCGCACAGCTCCAGCAGAAGCCACTCTCTCTCTCTCTCTCTCTCTCTCTCTTTCTGTCCGTTTCTCCATGACGTTGAAGAGAAAAAAGAGAAGGTAGCGATCGCCCGCATCACGCGACTTAACAATAATGGGGCGGAGCGGCCACACAAATGCACCCGATGAGAGAGTGGTGGATGTCACAGTTGGGGACTTAGCGGCCGTCATCGGGCTGCGTTGTAGAATTGTATGTTACACTCCGGACTGAGCAGTCGTGACTCGTGTGTCACTCGCGCACCCTCAACTTCTGCATCTCTTCCCTCGCATCAGTCACTCATCAGCATTCACGGATAATAGACGTGTACGCGCGATGCTCCCTGCACCTCGGCTCCGGCTCGCCGCATCGTGAAGCAGCTTTTGCTTTCCTTAACCGGCGCTCGCCTTCAAGCGCATTTCCCTACTTTTGGATTACCTTTATATGCCTTGGAGACCTTCTTTCACTGCCCGGAATGTGTTGATGCAGAACCTCTGGAGCATCTGTTTTGCTCATTCGCTACATTCTCCTCAAATCTCTCTTTCCCTCCCCCTTTGACCCCACCCCAGGCCTTTCACGCAGAGCAGTGCATTCCAAAGAGGGATGCAATACATTGTGCCTACATTCACTCATTGGTAATAAAAACCACTCACGATGGCGTAAGGAAAGCTGAGGACACGGCTGTGCCACACGTTTGCTTCGCTTCGCAGTGGGTGAAGCCGGGCCGTGTGGCACTGTGGCGCAGGTTCGCCGTGCTGAAGTACAATGTTACAAAGACAGTGTGAACGTCAGTCTACTGATTCTGATTTTGAAGCTAAACGGCGCAAGAACCGAGAAGCAAAATAGGGATAAGCAGTGCTACGCACTTGCTTCGCATTTGATTAACTGTGTAAGTCGGCTGTAATTTTTTCTTTGTATTTCGCAGGCTTTCTGTGCACTCTGGAAAAAAGATACACGTGAGGCTTCCTTTACCGCCAATAAATGCAAAGGGGGTTTCTGAATGGGCTCTCCAAATTAGCAAATCACTTTTATTTTGTAAAGTCAATATTTAGTATTTAGAAAGTTACCTTGGTTACTAATTAAATAATTGCAAAACAAAAACTCGCCTGTGGTGTTCAGTACGGCTGGCAGATCTATGAAGATGGTTTCCGTGACCTACCCCAAGCGTTTTATTTTTTAACCCTTGGTTAAAGTCAGCTTGGACACACTGTATGTCTTGTAATAAAGGTTTGCTACCTATCCAAGGACTGACAACTATGAGCTCAATTGTTCAATAACTGAAGATGTCAGTTCAGAGCGACGGTTGTTCCAAGGCAGCTCGCGCGCTGCCGGTTATGCACATCGTCTTCTTTACAATGACCCCAGCAGATAAAGGATCCATCCTGGCGACTCAGTGCATGGCACAAATCAATCGGTCGCGATATAGCTTGAACCGGCTGATGTGAACTGTTTCAAGGCCACGACAGCAGAAACCAGACGAGGGTGTCAATGGCTCAACAACATAATTCACCGCAGAAGTTTTTAGAAACCACACGATAAGGGCCGTGATAGTTGGCGAGGAACCTGGAAGAAAAACCTGTAGTACGCTAAAGGGGATCCATAAACAAACAAGTGAATCGGACGCTAAAGTGGAGATGGGTGAATTGGGATCGTGGCGGGCTTTCTGTCGAAGCTGATCAGCACTCGTGAGGGACGGGTGAGGTGGCGGTATTTATCGACATACTTCGCAATTTCGGACAAATGAGTGCAGTCAGGTGTATCAGGATGGTAAAAAAGAGTCGCGTCAATGATGCTTAAAGATTAACGTCCGTAAAACAGAGAGAGAGAGAGACAAACATTTATTCGCAGCAGGCGTGAAATATTCAGCCCTAGGGGGCAGCCTCCTCAGTCCAGGAATCTGTGGACGCGAGCCATCTCCCGAGTCCGGTTGACCAGACTACGCTGATCCTCCAGGCTGGGGCTTGACAGCAAACATCCTGGCCTGAGGCAGCAAACATTCGACTTTGGAAACAACGCTTACTTCAAAGCGTGTCTAGAATGGACGAAAGAAACGAATGTGTGGCAAAGCTGGAGCTATATAGAGTTGCGGTAAATATCGTAAAAAATGATTTGATAATTTTTGATCGTGAATAAGTCCACAAGGGGTGGAGAGTATAGTGGTAGTCGTAAATTATGGGTCGGTAAGAAATAAAAGCATACTAATGCGTGTCCCGTCAACTTCAAAGACACATATCAAACACAGAGGATTGAATTAGAAGCCTTAGTATGATGCACAAGTTTGCACGTTTCGCGGCAAAGTGCAGACCAAATTCTGCTCGGTTTATTGCCTCATTTGAAATGCACTCCAAGACAAGCTTGTTGCGCAGTATACCCAAGCGGTTCTCCGCAAATACAATTCAATAGAAAGCGCTGCTCCGCTGGGAGTTCTGCAACGTAAGTGGCACGTATTTGAGATGCTGGTCGTGTCTACGTACGAAAAAGCTATACCGCGACTGTTTGGCTAGTTCCTTGCGGACAGACGTGCGCTGACTCCAGAAAAAGCCAGGCCCAACCTTGCGGGGCGCTCTTTGAAGCTGGGTTCAGTGCGAGCATAGCGTGATGTTGTAATGTCCAGAGCTTTCAATTAAGCACGAATGCAGAGCTACAGGTATTGTAGGAATGACGTGTGAGGCCTTATGCTGTCCATCTTTTTCCCGGCGTTGTGTTTCTGGACTGTTTAACCCCTACAGAGCTGCAACTTTTATCTGTAAAACGCGACTGTCCATTCTCTTCATTTTCGTTACCCTTCACCGTTGTTCAGCGTCTTTGGCCTTTTACCATTGAACATAGCCTCGCAGGTTTGGAAATTGGAAGCAGCGGCAAGGATATGACGAAGAAATAGAATGGCGCAGCGCAGGAAACGTAGTGCCAAATGAGTCCAAGTGGTCGAAATTTACCCTCTTGCCCTTCACTGGTTACCCAGCCCATTTTTGCAATCATGTAATGTGTCAGTCTTACTGGTTGAACGCTCGACGCGCACCGCATGGCTTCGGAATTGTTTCAGCTGTTGTTACAATGCAACCAAAACTGCGCTGGCTCTTTGTAATAAGCAAGCGCTCAAAAGCAGCGAGTTGGAACCATTTTTAAGTATCTGAGGCGCGGTTCAATTTATATTTATCTGACGACGACTTAATGCCTCATTGGCAACCATCTGACGTATCGCAATCCATTTCTGATTATGAAGGCGCCCGCCTCGTGCGTCACCCGTTCAGATCCCATTCGATGTGCTCATTACCTGGCGAAATCCAATAGCTTGCTTTCTCCATGAGTACTGTTCTTCAAGGAAGAAGCTTACTCTGAAAGTAAACACGCTGTACTCCATCCAGCACCCCTTACACAATCTGTTTTCGCGGAGTCTGCCTGATATTCTCAGCTCAGACTATTCTATACTACCACCAAATTGGACTAAGAGGCCGGCGCCGCAAGGACGACGTTCGACTACTCGACCGATGCATGTTCGCAAAGATTTTTGCATCGAGGTTGCTGACAGCGCTAGCAAATAATTTTTTTTTTTTTTTGCAACTCGTCTTGGAAAGACGACCGTTAGTAAGAAAAACAAAATGGGAACTTCGCCTTTCAGCACATTCAAACCAAGCTGCGCTTCGCAAAAAAGCAAGCAAATAAAACAAATATTTTCCCTTCCAGCATATACACAGCCAGAGGAACATTTTTGGATGCAGAATTCTAGCGCGGAATGCAAAGACAAAGGCATACAAACGGGGCCGCGTAGAAAGAGCGGAAATTGGAGCCGCGTGATTCATTCGTGGCAGCGCTGCATGAAATGTCGCAGCCAATGGTCCCGCGGTTTCTGGAGGTAACTCAGTTCCCGTAGTGCTGCCGTAGCTCATCCCTATGCGCAGAAAGCCGACACCCCAATGGCGCCAGAAATGTCACCTAACACTACTGTTTACAGAAAACTGCGTGTTCTAATGAGTAAGTATAGCATATTTCTCTAGTAGCGACTGCTTCCTGTTATGAATATTTTGAAAGTCAAACCTGCATATACTGTGGGTTTGTGCCGCTATTCTGCTTTGTACGCATAGTCTAGTGCTTTTACGCGGAGTGGGAAGCTGTGTGCCCATACAGGTGAAACGAAAGCCTCTACTTGTGACATTTCAAGGGCTTTGGAGGTAGGATGAAAAGTAGGGGTGATGCCCGAAATTTGATCTGTTACTTTTGTTTTCGTTATTCCTAGGTTGAATACATACTCTGTCCAAAAAAATGACAATTTTGTTCACAAACCACAACAAACACATATCTTATTAAAGCATCTGTGCCTATTTAATAAGGAAACACAATTTCTGTAGTTCGATTAAGTATCAGGACTCAGTCACGCACTCGATCTACCTGATGACATCTATCCGAGATTGCACAGAGCGAGTGAGCTTTAGGAAGGGAAGAAAGATCAGTCTACTGAGAAAACTTATATCTAGAACACGGTGTTGAAGCCTGAAGTTTTGGATCCTGTCCAAACATTCTACCTCAGGTAAAGACGTCCGGTAGTCTTCCTGTTTCCAACGTGCAGTGACTAACTTCGAGACTCCATTATGTGTCAACCTCGATGATATCAATGAGCAACTTCGCTCTTCACGAATTTTGTCGCTACAGGGTTCGCAGCACATATATTATTTGCCGCGTATTTAATTGATGTCAGTATGCCTTTCTGAAGACATAGGATGTATAAAAACGCCAATTATTGTCTACAGTCACGCTGTTGAAGGTGTCGCATTGCTGATTCTTGCCGTTGGCGATAAACTGTAAACGTTAAGCTGCGAATTCATTTTATTCCTCTGTAACCCAAACACTTCCGCACTTCGTTCTTAACTTTCTAGCAGTAATTGAATCCCTCTGTTGTTTATAAACAAAGTACATGTAATATTATTTGTCTATATATTTTAGTCCTCGACAAACGGGCCTGTCTAGCTGGTTTCAAATAGTATGAAAAAGTGCTCCTGGGCTAGACAAGATGCTGGCAGTCAGTTATGGTTATACAGGCACGGCTCTCGGAATAACGTATTGAATGAAACCAGATCAATTTAAAATTTTTGATGGCAGTTATCACGCAGTCGAGCGAGAGTTTGTGCCGTGCTGCGAGTATGTCTCTCGTGGTTAGTGCAGCGTCTGCTTTCAAAGCACCCTACAATACTTATTCATGTCTACCAGAAAGCTGTAAACCGATGAAAAGATCAAGAAAACAAACCTCACATCTCTAGCGGAAGGCTGCTGTCTTAGTCCCGCATTGTTCTTGTTCAGCCTTCCATATATAATCTAAGTAACCTGCTCAGTATACAAGTTTGACAACACAAATCTCATGCTGTGGCCTTTCAGACATCTTAGAAGTGCTCGTTTTTGAAGCGAAAACTTCCCTGCGCCAGGCAGGTGAGGCGTCGGGTATGCACGGTTGTCACCTTGAGGGAGATTTAGATCTCAAACGTTTGTGTTAAGCCTGGTGGTCGTCATGTGACTGTGGGGCATGGTCACGCATGCTACCAAGTGGCTCGTTATCACCGTCAATGTCAAGTTCAAAGTCAATTTCACGTGAATTGATGGTCGCCATGTAACTTTGGGGCATAGTCACGTAGGCCACCAAGTGGTTTGTAACCGCTGTCAATGTCAAGGTCACGAGAGGTGTCGGGTATGCACGGTTTTTACTTTGGGGGAGATTTAGAGGTGAAACTTTTGTGTTAAGGCTGCTAGTCTCCACGTGACTGTTTGGGGCATAGTCACGTAGGCCACCAAGTGTAGCGCCGCCCAAGGAGTCTTGGGCGGCGCTACAGGGTGAAGTATTCCGGGTGCAACAAAAGTTAGACCTTTGTGACTCTGACACTGAGGACAGCTGGCAGCATAATGGTCAATCGTTTGGCGCATCCGCGGCCAGTAAATCGCTCTTGAGTGCGGTGCAAAGTTCTTGAAGATCCCAGGTGTCCCGAAGCTGGATCATCATGTATGACGTGTAAAATAGAAAGACGGAGGCTTTCAGGTACTACCAGAAGGAACCGATGGCCAGTGTCTGAGTAAACTTTCTTGTATACAGCCTATCACGGAGACAAAACTGGCTGTTCGAGGCTAGGTCCTGAGCAGCATTCAAGAACGGCTCCAGGTGCTGACCGTTGTGTTGCTCTGTTCGAAAGGTGTGAGTATCAGGAAATTTCGGACATAAAGCAGCGACGTAGTGGTCAAAGTTGTCCGTGTCGCATTCCGTTGTGGCAAGTGGCAACCTGGAGAGGCGATCCGCATCTGCCTGCCGTCGGCCACTTTTGTATGAAATGCTGTAGTCGTATTCTTGCAAGCGAAGTGCCCAGCGGGCCAGGCGACCAGACGGGTCACGGAGATTGAGTAACCAGCATAGGGAATGGTGATCGGTTACTACTACGAAAGGCCGTCCGTAGAGGTAGCAGCGAAACCGCTGCACGACGAAAACCACCGCGATACATTCCTGCTCGGTGATGGTGTAGTTGCGCTCCGTCTTGCTGAGAGTCTGACTGGCGTAAGCAATCGCATGTTCACGGTCGTCATAGCACTGAACGAGGACAGCACCGAGGCCTATGCCACTTGCGTCCGTATGTACTTCAGTTGGAGCAGAAGGGTTGAAGTGCCGTAAGATATGGTGTGATGTTAGGAGGAACTTCGGTTGTCGAAACGATGAGTCGCATTCAGATGTCCACCGGAATGGAGCGTCTTTATGTAGTAGGCACGTGAGCGGGTAGGCGACATCTGCAAAATGAGGAATGAAGCGTCGGAAATATGAACAAAGTCCAAGTAAACTGTGGAGCTCCTTCACATTCCGAAGTTGCTGAAACGCGGCAACGGCTACGGTCTTGAGGATCAGGCCGGACGCCGTCGCCATTGACGAGGTGACCAAGCACCAACGCCTGTCGCTCACCAAAACGGCACTTCTTTGAGTTGAGAACAAGTCCAGCTTGGCGCTAGCAGTCCAGCACGAGGATTAGGATGTCGTTGTGCTCTTTGAATGTCCAGCCAAAGATGACTACGTCGTCCAGATAGCACATACAGACCTCCCATTTCAGACCACGTAGTATTGAATCCATGAATCTTTCAAATGTTGCGGGCGCATTGCACAAGCCGAAAGGCATAACATTAAATTCAAACAGTCCATCGGGAGTGATGAAAGCCGCCTTCTCCTTGTCTACTGGGTGCATTGGGATTTGCCAGTATCCTGACCGCAGGTCAACAGATGAAAATTATGATGCAAAATAAAAGCAGTCAATGGCGTCATCAATGCGGGGAAGCGGGTAGACATCCTTTTTAGTGATGAATTCAAGCGGCGGTAATCTACACTAAATCGTCATGTGCCATCTTTCTTGCGCACAAGAATTACAGGAGCCACCCAGGGTCTGCACGATTCTTGAATGACACCCTGGCCCAACATTTTACGTACTTGCTCATTGATGACCTTGTGCTCGGACGGCGCCACACGGTACGTTTTTTGGCGAATTGGATGTGCATACCCGATATCAATTCGATGACGAGTGCGAGACCCGGAAAAAGAGAGTGAGCTGATGGGCTTCGAGAAGTCAACAACGGATAAATACTTCGACAGCAGATCTTCCAAAGCATCACGTTCTGCGGCGTTCAGAATCATACCACCGAGTTGAAAATTCGCGTGGGATGGTGCGACATTCCACTGAGGTGCGTCCGTAACCAAAACCACTGATATTGGCATGGTGATACTATACTATACTATACTATACTACACTATATCGTATAGTATACTACTATACTATACTATACTATAGTATAGTATAGTATAGTATAGTATAGTATAGTATAGTATAGTATACTATACTATACTATACTATACTATACTATACTATACTATACTATACTATACTATACTATACTATAGTATAGTATAGTAGTATATATACTATATAGTATAGTATAGTATAGTATAGTATTGTATAGTATAGTATGGTATAGTATAGTATATTATGGTACAGTACAGTATAGTATAGTATAGTATAGTATAGTATAGTACAGTATAGTGAGTATACTATATATCCTGGTACAGTATAGTATATGACACTAGAATTGAGTCGGCTTAACCGTCAGCTTGGCATCATTATTCATGAGGTGTGTCAAAAGAGTTGGTGATCGTGACTACCGGAGATAACAGATACGCAGCCGTCATCACCATTGCTACAGGGGCAGCTGTGTGAGAACGAGCATTGAAGATAGAAAAGTCTCTGAAGTGAGCTGGTACACAAGATTCGCCGTACCGGGCAGCTTCCGAGGCAGCCCAATTTCGGAGTGGGGCAGTGCCAGGATTACTTTACAAAGAAAACGACAAGAAGAATGCAGTATGCCGTCAGAATGCGTTGTATATACACATGCCCGTGATGCGCAATGCATGAATTCAAGCTGTTCGTACTGAAAAGTATTGCAAAGCCTGTAACATTCAAAACACGTCCTTTTATAAATGAAGCAGCATTACCTACATATTTTTACGCCTTTTAAATAGTGCTTAACGGCCGTGAATTTGTTTTCTCTTTCAGCCATGCTATGCTTTCTTTATGTTCGGAAAAGGTACGTCGTAGGCTGGAGCGCGCCCGTAGTCATAAAAACGGGATCCACGTGCACGGCACCACCATGCCACATGGCCAGCTACACTGCAGGCGTAGCATATCGGCAACCTGCTGCTGGATGACATGCTGTGAGGCGACAGAGATGAAGAATCGGGTTGGCAGGTAACCAAGGACCACTGTCGAGCCACCTCTTCCCGCACAAACAGTTTTATTTGCTGGAGAAGCGCTTGGTGATCCTGAATGGCACCGGGAAGATCTAGTGTCGATAGTGCTTCATCTGATTAAATGGTACGGTGCGTAATGAGACGCTGTTTGCGGAGCTCGTCATAACTCTGGCAAAAAGGGCCACATAATGGGCTGTTGCCGCGCAAGGCGGACTTATTGTTGTCCGATGGCGGAACGAATCACTGCCACATCGGCGCAACTATTTGGGCCGTGACCCCTTTTCCCAAGCATTTCACCCCACAAGAGCCGAGCACCAGGCCGGGGGAAAGCTTGTACCCATTTAAAAACCGGTGGGTACCCGGCGGCACCAGGGATCGAACCCGGTACCTCCCGAATGCGAGGCGGATGCTCTACCACAAGGCCACCGCTTCGGTTCGCGGTTGTCAAATAAGGAGCGGATAATGTTCGCGAAAACGCGAACATTATCCGCTCCTTATTTGAGTGCTTTTGAATGATCACCTGCGATAAAGGGCGATGCTCCTGGCGCACGCATGTTTGCGAGTCTCGGGCGACCATGCCCCATGTGGCTTATAACGCTGTGTGAGCCGTGAAAAGCAGAGGCGTTGCATCAGCAGGCCGAATAAACGGCGTCCCCTGTTCCGCGCTTCGATGCTTCCCAAGTAAGCTCTGGGAATCAATAAAGCACAGATGGTGAGCACGATAGCTCCAGTTCGTTCCACTCCGCCGCTGGTTGCCAGGGTTCGCTAGATTGGATGATGCTGCACGCTTCGCTCCGGCATCATTTGTTTACTTGTCTCCTTGAGACCAATAGTCAGCTATAAACATCCAAGCCCTTGTTTATGAAGGAAATACCGCATCATTAGTTTTCCCTCCATTATTTTGTACATTTTTTCATGGCCATTCAGAAAAGTGCCAGTCGTTTCTGCTCCAGCCATACGCCACCGTTTCCTGGCGGTGTAGTGTTACAGTCTCTCCATCGGTAATCGGGAGCTTCTGTAGTTTATTAGCTGTACCGTACTGCCTATGGCATGCGCGGGCGCGCTTCTGTTCGAGCTACGCTGGCTTCACAAATGTGTGCCGGCATATGTAGCAGAGGCCCACTTTGAAATATGGCTGCCACGCACCTGATACCCTTTCTTTGTTTTGGTCTACTTAGTGGATTCCATCGTGCAGATGGACGCTGGGATTGCTTTAAGAACACTGCGGATGCTTGTACCGCTCAGCCCCCCCCCCCCCCCCCCCCAAGTCACTTTTAGACAGCGCCAAAATTTTTGCCACTCCTCTCACTATAAATTGCGTGCTGATCGGAGCTGACCCATGAAAGAAACCACGCCTATTTCGGATTTATAGGTACTGAGTGCACTGCGATGGCACTTCGGAGCGACAATTTAAAATAGTAAAATTTCACGAGATATTCTCTATCACCCTAACAGTTGATACTGTTGCTAATGAAGCGTTAAGTGGAACTCCAGAGGACCAAGCGTTTGCGTTTATTTCGTCGCTTGCTCGCGCTTTGATTGGTTCAGTACACTAGAGCTAGCAGAGGCATTTCGTAGGATGATCTGATGCCAAACGGATGCTAAGAGCTGTTTCGTTCGTGTTCTCGTGGACGCATCGCATGCAGTGAAACGGATAGTAAATGAACTCCGATGGCCGCAGACGTCATAAGGAGAAGGAGGAAAAAAAATTCAGGCATCGTCTAACGACGTGATGCGACCAGTCTGCATCAGCATATATTTATCGTATATTTTGCATTTGCATTGTAATTGTCTTCGCATGGCGACTTTTATTTTCACCATGGGTATCTGGAGTGTGGGAATAAATGGGTCTTTGATGCAGTGTTATGGCTGGCATGGCACGGACGCGTCAGCCGTTAACTGCACTCGCTCCCCGCTATCTCACTTCTAGCTTCGTCTCTTAACCTCTTCCGGTTATGCCAGAGGCTGCTGCTCGGGAGCAAAAGTGCCCGGCAAGATGGAGCTCAGTCAAGAATCTTGTGCTGACGGCCATGGAAAAGAACGGTGTTCAGTGTACGCTGGCGGTCCAGCAGTTTACATATCTCAGTGCTACGTCCGACGCAAGAGCCACAAGAAGTTTATCTGAGTACTGGCAACGAAAACGCTACCTTTCACGAAAACTAAACAGTGATTGCATGAGAGCCCGAAAGAACATTCAGCGTCAACACGGTCAACTTCTGTTTTCGACATTTCGCCTGGGTGAGTTTGACAGTGATGATACGCTGATGATCATCAAGCGAGTGCATGAAGAGGTTTGGGCAATTTCCTCGGCATTGCCAGTCCATTTAGTGAAGGTATCGCGGCCATCGTTACAATGATTGAGCCGCTGAGAGGGTGTTAACTTCGATCATTTCTCGGTGCGGTGAGAGCAATATATCTATCAACATGCCCTCAACCACATTTGCAACAAAACCGGAAACCTCTTTTCCCGTTACTGCGTGAGTTAACTGTCTCTACCGCTGTAACACGTGTGAGTTCTTCGTAACCAATATTTTTGCCGGTACATTCATATTCGCTGGGCTTTCATTCCAGTCATGCCTTATTCAGCTGTGCTCTCCCACGTTGCCGTTTTTGACGCAAATGCACGAGAAATGTAGTTGAAGATTGTCAAGGCTGTCTAGTTTTTACATTGCATCTCTATGTCCCGACTTGTCGATTCGCCATTACAGATTCACAGAGGATCAGTGGTAGCCGCATATTCACGAATATTGCACAGCAATAAGAATAATTTATGACTAGAGGATGGACCTTTTGGTTTAACCCGAAAAACACCGATAAAGATACGCCGAAAGCATTTTAAAAGGTTGGGTTTAAACCGAAAAAGGTCAGTACCTTTTCATTCACGCAGCGAACTCTGGATGACGGGAGAAAATTATAAGTGTTCAATCTAGAGGCATGATGTGAGGCAGTGGGATCGTTGGTTTAAATACAGCGGTTGAGGGTATTGAGGCATTATTCATGGTCTCACGAATGGGTAAAGAATGGCAGCCGTGCTTCTCAACCCTTATAGACATATTAAGCGTCCGAGAAGGGGCGCCTGCGGCAAGGAAAGAGCTCCAAAGGGCGAAGGTCAGACCAGACAATTTACACCGCAAGTGCATCCAGGAAATCGCGCAGACCAAAGCCCGCCAGTTTCTTGTCATGTGACACTTCTTAGACACAAGGCGAGAGAAGCGCATTTGTTTTTTAAGTGATTTGATTTATGCCAAAATTTGATCGTAATAATTAATATTTCATAATTACTCCGTTGCATAACATGTGAATGTGTCCTTTATATATGCGTTTTGTTTTAACGCTAATTTTCATCATGGTAATAGCATTTTCTTCCATGTTCTTAGCTGTATATATGAACTGTGCATTAAATAAAAGTGCATAAAGCAACATGCAAGAAAAAAAAAAGCCAAAATATACACTAAGTCACTTTTAACTGTATACGGATGTCTTTATCTCAACAAAAAAACAAAAACAAAAAACAAACAAACCATATTTCTAGAGCAGAAACTAATATAAACAAAAAAAAACTACCGGAAGTTGGGTTTACAAATAAACACCAAAAAAGGACAGCAGAATTCTCAGAAAATAAAAACCGAAACCTCCAACCCCTATTTATGACCTAGTAATTCAATTGCAGCTACCATATCATAACTTTACTAAACAGCTTTGGAAAGGACAAGGGTTTCAGGCTATGCTACCGTGCTTGTAAGGGCAAATTTTTAGTCCCGCAAGTGATATCTTTTTCCTTATTGTACTTACTCTTAAATTAACCCAAGTCTTCCCCATGGCATCGCGCATTATGAATTATTTTATTCTTTGTTTTGCATTCGTGCTTAATAAAACTGTTTTCTTTTTTGTTCTTGTCCAAGCAAGTTAGGGTTGAAAAATTGGAGCATAGCTATATATATTTGATTAGGATAGCTTCTCGGGTGAGTTGATTTGTCATAATGAAAATACGCATCGCTTTGAAGACAAGGACAGACAAAGAGCGCACGTGCTGTCCCCTCTGTGCCAGAGTTCATATTCAGAGCGGTGCATATTTCCACCATCATAAATATTTGTTAGCGCGCTCTAACAGACGTGGGTAATGCCGCACGTCTGAAGTGATACAACTTTATATATTATTTCATGTCACCTTAAGAAAAGCTTCAAGAATTTAAGGCGGCATTCAAACCCCCGACCCTTGAGTTGTGAGCCAGGCATTCTGCCATTATATAGCCCAGTCAAAATGAGAATGTGTGGTTGGAGAGCAACCAAGGGCTGACGTATATTTATTGCGGGCTTCCCTGTAAAGTGGTGCCTTATGTGTGTAACCAGGGAGGACTACAAGCCGCTGTCGCCTCATACACATAAGGTGGAACTTGAATATGTCCGTAATCTTTGAGGACTTTGTCAGGGGCAGGAAGATTTCAAGAAGCCCATCGTCCCCCCTTTAAGACTAGCGCCAAATTCTTTTATAGCCGCCGGAGGAAAGTGTACTGAAGCTTTGCGAAAACGGAATCATCGTACGCGATTCGAACAACCACCGGCGAAAAAGGAGTATTTCCCAATGATGGCGCCGTGAAGAACTCCGCCACCGCCCTATCTTATCGGGCAGCATGCGTGTACAGCGAGTCATTCCTTTACAAGCATCAGTCTCCTTCGGTCGCTAAGTTCGCTTGAGTAGCAGAAACGAAACTAGCGAGAGGTTTTTACCCTTGTCTTGGTTTAAAAATGAATAAGCAATCAAGAGATAGCGGAAGCTGCAAATCATGCGGAATATAAAGATAGCCTTCCCCATGCATCACAATTTGGGCAAGACAGAGCGAAAGTCAACTGGCTTGACTACGGGCCATGCAGTCTAAATTAGGACTGTTGTAATCCACTGCGCGATCGGCAATAAAGGAGGCAGGTGTAAACGCCGACTTATGTTTGGTGAAATCACGTTTTCTTGATGTGACACCTCTGTGAGCAAAGGCTCTACTCTCGAGTAGCACACCTACATACCCAGCCCACGCACATACTACGAGGCTGCCTAATAATTCAGCAGCACACTTCAACGACCTCCACCCGACAGACGAGCCACCTAAACACACCCACATTCTCCACTCTGTGAATAGAATATAGTTATTCGTGAAGATAAAACCATGAAATTGATCACCGAGTGTAAACTAAGCGCTCTTGCTCATTTCGTCGATCGAATTCCAAGATTATTTGTAGATTTTTTTTTTTTTTTTTGCGGTTCAAAAGAGGGGAATGTTTGTTACGGTTGCTGTGAAGTATTTGATCTGAAAACGTAGAATACCATATGTAGCAGATCAAACACGCGAGAGAGAGAGAAAACTTTTAATGAGCATATAATCAGTAAATATTCGCAGGAGCTGGGTGGTCGGTGCCCCTAGTCCAGGGCTCCGCTGGCAGCAGCTGACTTGCGGACTAGCTGGATAATCCAGGCTTGCTGGTCCAGGTTGTCGCTGGTCAGGGCCGCCTCCCACTGCTCGTGTGTCGGGCATGGCACTATTAACGTTGGGTCAGCTTTGTCCTGGCATTCCCAAGAGATGTGAAAGAGTGTGGGGCTTGCACCGCACCAAGGACAGTAACTCGTGTATTTTGTTGGGCTTATCTTATTTAAAATTTCAAGATTAGGGAATGTGTTTGTTTGTATTTTTCTCCAGTCTATAGCGTCCGAGGAAGGAAGGTATTTGTGTGATGGTGAGAAAATTCTTCTTTCTAACCGTAGGTGTTCCAGCCTGTCGCCGTAGGGTCCTAGGAGAGGGGTGAGGTAGGGATGGGGATCCGCCCGGTTTGTAAGAGCTCGGGCTAGATCATTCGCTACCTCATTTCCTTCTAGGCCTTCGTGTCCAGGTGTCCATGTAATTGTGTGCGTCTGGGAGATGGAACGTAATATTGCACACGCTCTTTTGTGAGGTTTTCCGGCCAGGTAGTCCCTGCAGGCTGGTTGGGAGTCCGTCACTACGTGTGATGACTTATTTTGGTTGTCTTGTGTTTTTATGGTGATGGCTTTCTCCGAAACACGTTTGATAAGGTGCAGCACCAAACCCAGATTTCCCTTACTTTATCTTCACCTCAAAAATGTTTTATGCAAATAGCAAAATATGGACGTGAGTTCTCACAACAACATAAACAAAACTGCAGGAAAAGTAGCACGCAATAAGCGGGATGCCCACGGAGCTATGTATGATGCAGTTCTACATGTAAATACTGTTCATCAAAACCTACTATACCTTAATAGTTTATGTACCTGTATTAATCCGAAAGCTTCAGCAAATTACCCTGTTTCTGAAGAGGCGCAGGAATCTTAGAAATATAAAAACATAAAACGTTGAAATGCAATGCAGTCTATTTTGCCCCATGCTTAATTCCATGAAAGTTTACCTTTAAAGCAAAGTAGGATTAGCTTCGCAAAAAGAGGAACAACGAACTTGGATTATCGATGTCCTGGAGACAAAAAAAAAAAAAAAAAAAAGCTCACATTGCACAGACACTGTGTTCTACAAGTAGAGATATATCATTCGGCTATGGTGTTAAATGTTCATTGATCTCCTGTACCATACAACCCAATCTCAACCCGAGCATTAATAAGGAGCTCGGTATGACTGAACAGTCACCCAGTAGGTGCGAAAATAGTGTTTCAATCTGCCGCGCATACTTGTACCTGCAGTATCGTTTTTAGTCGTCTATCCAAAGCAGATATGAGGGCAAAAATTAAATTTCTATCTGGCGTTATCAATGTGCTAGGAAAGGTTTTCAGCCTTGACTTATCCGCAACAAATTCAACAGTTCTCAACGACAAAGACTACATTTCCGTCCAGAAGAATTTTTTTTCGGCACACCACCAAATAACAACTTTGCGGTGTATGTAGCAATGCCACTAGCGTCAAAGATGCACTGGAAAGTGATAATTGTGAAGAAAACAGCACTCGCCGAGGTCACAGAGAAAAAGAAAAACATGCAAAACAAACACACATTGACGTTTCGGCACCGCTACCGGTGCCTTGTTGACAGTTAGTATGTTGGAGTCCATAGACAGACTCCACCCGTGCCCCATATGTATAACGGGTTAAGTTCCGCAATTGGAGATATAAATGAAGAGGTCCAAATGGACTAATGTTTTTGATTGGAAGTTATTAAATGAAGGGGGAAAGGTACTAAAGCGACCCACAGCCGAGGAAGCGGGCCCGAGGAGACACCACGTAGGGATAAGTCGTAGGGTAAAGGGAAGTATTAATAACGATAGTGTTATGGGAGGTTGGAGGGGAATGTGGGAAGCGTAGGATTTTGACTGACAGAAAATTCGAGTCGAGCTCCCATGTGGGCCTCTGTAGAGGGCGATCACTCGCTCTTAGCCGAATATGCGGCCCTCGGCCCTTGGATCATTCCACCACCGCAATGCGTTTGCCGGGTCTCCGGCGTCTGAAACAGGTTCCCTACATGAAGCCGCTTTTGAGCTTTCGCGTCCCCCAAGCCCGGTTCCCCCACCCCGACTCTAGTTAAAGCACTGAGATACAGACTTCGCAACGTTCATACCTACTTCAAGGTACTCGGCAAGGGACCAGACTTCAATCTGGCGCACCTTGATGGATACTCTTCCCCGGTTTTCGCTCGGCAGTGCATGTTGGAAGGTACATTTCATCGGCGTCCCTGAGGGCGAGGGTAACGCGTTATTCCTATTCATTGCATCATGCTTATGTCCGCCTCGTGCTGGGCCTTGCATCCTACAGATGATACTTCAATGTAAATGGTACGAAATGGGCCGTTGCTTACGAAGTTAAAGTGTGGCGTACAAAGCGCATGCTCATCTCGGGTAGATTTCCCCGCGTCCTGTTTATCGCTTCGCGTGTCATTTGGATGCGTAATAATGTTTTGAGTGGGCGGGTAATCTACCCGAGATGTACATGCGCTTTGTACGCCATACTTTAACTTCGTAAGCAATGGTCCATTTCGTACCATTTCCATTTTGAACAACACCCGTAGCGGTTCGAAAACATCAATGTGTTTTTGTTTTGTGTGTTTTTCTTTTCCTCTGTCACCTCGGCGAGCGCTATTTTCTTGGCAATGCTGAATTTCCCTCGCCGGATGGGTTCCCGTCAAATCCTCAACTATGGAAAGCGATAACTTTCATTCAATGACAGAGGAGAACGTTTCTATGGTATCTAATGCTGTGTGAGTGCAGATCTGAACATCGGCGGCAGGATCGTCGAGAGGGAATCAAGTACAAGATAACTTTCCGGCCTTTTTTATTCTATAGAGCCCCAAAAATCCCCCTTGTGTGTTTGCTAGGGAGATATGTTCTGCGAGATGATGCAATTACAAGAAGTCGAGGAGAAGCGCTTGGTCCATTAGCCGCCACTCACTTCCAGGCTGCTGGGCTGACCTCGTTAGTTTTAATGCTGTTTATCCCCTCTTCACAATGGATAGATGATAAGTCAAGAACTGCAAGGCGAAAAGAGCGGTAGGAACGAAGCAACGGTGAATGAATTCTAAGAAACTGCTTTGCCGTGATAAACACCAGCCTATAAAGAAAGCGAGTTCAATGCTGTCTCCTTAAACACTTGTGCGGAAAAGCCTTGAAATGCATATTTGGACTGACTACCAACTGAACGCTTGTGCCAGAGAGTTGATCTATAGCTGAATAGAAGACGGAAGGTGTAGGTTCATTTTCGTCAGAGGCATTCTGGGGGCTGATATTGTTTTACAGTTGTTTTTTTTGTGTGTGTGATGGAGTGAGCTGGTGAACCTCGCATTGCAGATATTTCTGTATTGCATATTTTGTATTGCTACACACTTTAGACAGGGATTTCAAAAAATTCTCTAGCGTTTAGAGTTGTGCGCGATTCTTGAATTTTTTTTCTCGCGAGTTTTCAAGAGCTTTGAATTTTGCCTGTCGTGCAGCTGAATATAGCGAACGCCTGCTCCGAAAACTGGTCGTCTTCCTCATACAGGGTACAGAATTTGTACCTGAGATTGTTTGCCTAGGCGAAAAAACCTAATGTAGGCTGGCTGGAGTAGAAGTTGCATAATGGGCAAAAAATATTAGAATATATGTGGGGTGCGACGCAGAGCTGGTGAAGAAAAATGCGAAGTTTCACTCGCATAGCAGTAAAAGAAGTAAAACTTTATATTTCAGATTATTCGCATTGATCGCTTTTATTCGGCAAGCACTGCCCTGCCAAGCAATTATAGCAGTCCTTGACAGTACTTTTGCTTTGGAAAACACCATTGTTTAACCCTGTGTTTACAAAACAGGCTAGGTTTCTCTGGCTGATCAACGGAGAATATACGGTATGTACTATAATTATATTGTTACGGGGCGGCAACCAGTGAAAAGACAGAATTTAGGACCAATGATGATGAGACGAGTATAATGAATATAGGCGGGCCTAGCGCGAGGGCTCTTGCTCACGCCACTGCCCGCTTCTTCTTACCTAGCCCGTAACAATATGCAGACTAATATAGCCGCACGATGCACAAAAGTTACACAAGCTACAGGGTTTGCGGAAGTGCTGAAGGTTAATGTGAGTTTTTGTTATGCAGAGGGTGATTCAGGAGCTAAAAGAATCTTTTACAAGCCTTCCAGGCGCGCTCATTGTTCACATGAACTTTATGGTGTGGTTCACCAAGACGTCGCTTTATACAAGGGAAACTAGTAGACCACTGAGAAACTTGAATAAATCATCATATCCCAAGTGTATTTTTGATTGATTGGTTCGTTCCTTGTGGATTTCGAGAGCACCGACGATACATGAGCCCTGAGTTGGTACAAGTGGTCCGCCTGAAGCCTGGCTACGATCGGTAAAATTTGGCGTTCTTTTTTTTCGTGTTCATAACTATATCTTCCGCTCTGTTTTTAATGCTGAGTCTTTAGGCACAGTACGACACTTACTTATAGGGAAGAAAATAGAGGGGGGGGAGGGGGGATGAAACATGAGGAATGACATGATGCATTCCTCATCGCGCATCTTCTCGAGGCGAGGAAGCAAAAGGGGCACCTTTGGGCAGCTGAAGTTTAGCAATTCACCTCATCAAGCACACTGCCACTCCAAAGTCTTGCTTCCTCTGTGGGCGTTGCTCCAAATCATTTATTCACGCGTAACAATATTGCCTTCCAGCAATTTTTAGCGTATGGAATTTAATGGCGCAGCTAGAAAATTATTAGGCGAGTGCAAGAAATTATCTTAGTTTAATATAAATCTGCTAAAATATCATTAAGCGTCAGCGTTCCCCATCTGTCTACTGTCATTTGCGAACAATCCTGGAATTGACTGTGAATAAGCGGGGGGAATTCGAAGCCAGTCCGGATTGTCATTTTGGCAAACCTTTCTTCGTCCGTAACATGTACGTAATCGCGGAGAGACAGAGCGCTCAATGTTACAATAGCTGATGAAAGCTTTGTCTTTCTGGGTTGAGGAGTTAAACAATAAGAACGCAATCAGAACTGCATGACATAATAAAAAGCGAAAGCTACAGGAGTAAGTGTTTTGATATTTGAACTACAACAGGCGAAAGTATCGCAGAGAATCCCAAGCTCATCATGGTTTGCTGCATATACTAAAATCGAAGTCTATATTTTTGTAACGACTGTTGTCTGAGAAGCCAAAGATCATTTTCTTAAGAGCAAGCTTTCATTTATTATCTAAAATTCTAGAGTTCAAATTCCGGCTGCCATAAAAACAGGTCTGAAAGAAAGTAAATGTACTACCACACGGGCAAAGAATTTTGCCGGGGCGTCTCAATATCGAGTACTTCCGGAAATTACAGAGATAAAGTTATCCACGTTTCTTCGCCGGCGTCGGTAGTATACTTTTCCTCCTTATGTTCATTGTGTTGAGAGCCAATCTTCTTCGGGTCATTTAGGACGACGCGCAGCGAGCGCTACTTGAATTGCTTCTGGGCCAGCGCCCCATAAACTTTCTCCGAGATCGCCGTCGCCAAGCACTCAACAGACGCCGTCAAGAAAGAGTTATTGCGAAGGCGCTGCAGGAAAGCTTGTAGGGCTGAGCATAGAAGTACGGCTTAAGTGTCATTTTTGATTCGTAAAACGTGTTACTTATTATTTAGGTTTCTTGTGCGCAGATTTTATTGCACGGATATGCTAAAGTTGAGAATTTCAGATTTTAATAATGCCCTGAAAAAGGAAACAAAAACGTCTAGTGCGTGTCGTAAAACAGTACACAGACGGCCAAAATAAAGTGAAGGCGGAGGAATAAATTCACTCATATTTCGTGGCATGATTGAGCAAAGTGAGACAAACTTTAATGACATTCCACTTCAAATTTACTGCAGTTGATCCAACGTAAGTGATATTAGTGATCGTAAACGTGCTGTAAAAATATAGGCGCATCGATAATATTGTCACGAGCGTTATAATATTAATATTATAATTTGAATATTGTTAATAATATTGTATTTTGTAATATATAATGCTAATATTGTTATGTAATATTGTTTATGGCGCAACATAAACAACCGAAGGGCTCTTCGGTGACAGTGCACAGAAAACTACAGGATATGATACTTGGCGGATCTGCTACGGGAACAAGCAAAACTATACCGGAGGCTTGCCTCTATACCTACGTCTAAGAAACAAGGTTATTGCACCTCTGCTGTGAATAAACGAAAAGGTCAAAGTAGATGGTTGGTCGGCAGTTGGCGACCCTGGCTTTTTGTCTTGCGGTTCCAGCTTCTCCAATTGTTTAGGCGAACATGATTTCTTAACTATGCTTGTATAAGTCGGTGAAGGAAGTGTCCTTGTTAGGTGATCCATGCATGTTTTGTAATCATGACTTTTTTTTTGTTTCGATCTGATGGTACTGGCTCTGTATTCAATGAGGACTACAGCTAATGCACAGAAGAAACAAACTTATTTAATTCATTATCTTTATGTTCACAATTAATCGGCGATGGTCTATGCACTGGCAGGCTTGACGCCTTTGTTAACTTATCAGGCCTCCAGATATCAGAGCTCCCGCCTTCATCGCTCAATCCCGTGCCAGTTATCTGCGCTTGTGGTCTTACAGGACATTCTACGAAAACCGCTATGGTTGAGGCTGATGATGGTGATCGCTCTCAATATTAGGCGGCACACAACAAAAAGGACCGCTGGAGAGCAGAAGCTTGAACAGCCGCCACAGCTAAGTTGATAGGGCACTGTTACGACCGTGCATCCGCATTTGCGCGCTCTATTGTTCGCCTGTGGGCATGGAAAAGTATTGTGAATATGTGGTGATGGTCCAATGGCTCTAAGTGAGCCTGTTTCCAGGAATTCCGTTTTTGTAAGCCTGTTTTGCTTTGTGGACAACCTGCAAATGCCAAATTGACCCTGTCAAGAGAACGTCTGGAAAAACACAAAGAAACGTCCCCCTGCGGGAAATAGCAGGAAGTGCTTTCTTTCTTTTGTTCACCCTTCCAGTCGAGAAGTGCTATCCTCCAGTGATGAATGCCTCCTATCCAAAGGAGACGACAGAGTGACATGTCCGCTGACGTGCAGGACAAGAAAGGAGCATGACTCATACGGCCATTAAGTGATTTCCCGGGAATGCAGGAAAGATTTGCAATTGTCGAAAAGGGACAATGTTGGGAGCCCTATGCGGCGCCACGTGCACTCGGGTTTCTGAGAAGTAAAACCCCTTGTCAGAACCAGCCTGTGGTTTCTTTGCTGAAGAATAGAAATGTACCTCCTCTCCTCGCCGTTCCCAAGCTTTTCCCGCCAACAAGTGATCACGCCCAACGAATGAATGCCGGACCAGTCAGTGCTTCAGACCATCAGTGCAGTGATGTGTTCGATTGGATGCCGATACCTGAGGGGCGTGCCCTGGATTTGGTTGGTCAACATCTTCAGAGAGGGGCTGGACATAGGGGGGTTTTAAGGACGCTGCAGAGCACGAAATGTCGCTCTGAGCCCTGGGTAAACGGCTCATCCAGTCGCTTCTCGCTATGAACTCTTAACGCTTGTCATTTTGCTGTTGTACTCTTCTTTTTCGTGTAAATATTGTAAATAAGTTTTCTCAAAGTGCCATTAAACCTGCTTGTACATATTTCACCAACTTCGAAGATTCAATCCTACTTCAACCCCGAGTCTCTGCACGCTACCAAGTGAAGGCCGGGTCGACATAGCCCCAGCGTCACGACAACTGGTGGCAGCGGTGGGATCTGAATCTACAAGCCACAACATCTGGTGATTCGAGGTGGATCAGAATCTGCAAGCCACAACATCTGGTGATCGGAGGTGGCCTCTCAAGCAACAAGCAGGCGCAACAATCGGCCAACAAGAGGGCAGCTCGGAACATCGATCGCATGTGTGGGTGAGTGCTTGGCTTTTCTTCTGATGTGGACCAGGTTCTAGAACAGGGTTAGATTTTAGAACTGGTAAAGAGAGTGTGGAAACGCCTTTAGGTTGGTAGTTTGCACAGTTGTTTTGGAAGTAGCCGACACTCGGAGCGATCATGGACCTACAAAAGCTGCAGAAACCGGACCTGTTGCTATTGTGTGAGGAATTGGGAATTGATACAAGTGGTTTGGCACGAAAACCCTTGATTATAAAGGCAATCACTGATCTGGGAACCGATGATGAGGAGCTCAGTGAAGCATGGAACCTCATCGGTCAAAAAAAGGAACAGCTCAGACAGCAGAAAGAGCGTGAAATTGAAAGAGAAGCAAAAAAGCTGGAGCTAGAAATTGAGCTCCGGAAATTAGAACTAGAGTTGAGCAAGAGGTCGGGCGATTGTCCCCAGCTAGCGGTACCTCGTCTCAACAAGGAGGCAGATTTCAAGATGTCAAAGTACATGCAGCCATATGTGATATCAGGGGATATCGGTCTGTATCTGGCTAACTTTGAGCGAACTTGCGAAAAACTGTCCTTCCAGCGAGACACGTGGTCTCAGAGATTATTGACGGTTCTGCCCTGCGAGGCAGCGGAGGTTGTCGCGCGGCTAAGCAAGGAGGACGCGGACAACTACGAGAAGGTCAAAGCTTGCCTTCTGAGAAAGTATAGGCTTAGCGCCGAGGCGTTCAGACAACGTTTTCGGAACGCTACTAAGTCCAGGGACGAGAGTTACCCTGAATTCCTGTACAATTTAAGAGTTAATTTGGGCGAGTGGCTAAAGAGCACTGATTCCTACAGTGATAGGGACGCTGTAGTCGAGCGAATTCTTTTGGAGCAGTTTTATAGCTGCCTCCCAGAAAAAGAAAGAAATTGGTTACAGGACCGAGGCGAAATTAAGTCGGCAACTGAAGCTGCCGAACTCATTGAGGAGTACGCTTCGCGCCGACAATTCAGCAACCCAGCAGTAGATAGGCTCCGCAAGCCCAAGTTGAGTGTGAATAACCGTCAGAAAAGGCACTTTGCTAGATTTGCAAACGAAGAAAGGAAGGCTTTTTCGGGCAAACGCCCTAGAAAGGACGGCAGTGAGAAAAGTGAGGAAGTGACCAACGCGCAGAACACAAAGAATAAGTTTGAGGCTAGGAAGCCGCTCACATGCTTTAGGTGTAATGAGCAAGGTCACATTGCCGTCAACTGCCGGAAAGAAAAGATTGCTTTCTCGTATGTCAGTGACTGCGATGAAAATATGCAGCTTTTAGAACCCTACCTGCATGACCTAGTAGTCAACGGGAAGCCTTGCAAGGTACTGCGCGATTCGGCCGCAACGATGGATGTTGTCCATCCGGCGTATGTATCGCCTTCCGACTATACAGGACAGTGTGCATGGATCCGACAGGTAGTTGAGGAACAGAGTGTGTGCTTGCCGATTGCGAACGTGGTCATCGAGGGCCCTTTCGGCGAATTAACAACCGAGGCTGCCGTTTCAGGAAAGCTTCCTAAGTGCTATCCGTATTTGTTCTCCAACAAATCGGACATGCTACTGCGAAAGAGGGGCATCCTTTTCGGAGACAGAGTTGTGCAAGCCTTAACACGTTCAAAGGCGCGAGAACTAGCTACACTGCTCATTCCAGAAAAATCCACAGCGGAGGAAACGGCAGTTAAAACAGTGGTAAATGCGGAAGATAGCAGGTCAGAAAACTTTGAGAGCGAGGCATCTCAGATATGTCAACTTGAAAGTGAGCTTGATGAGACGCGGAATGAGGACGTTCTTGAGAGTAACCTCTTGCCGCCAGTGTCTAGTAATCTCACGAGACTTTTAAGTGGAACTCGAGAGGACTTAGCTATGGAGCAAGCCAATGATCCCAAGATACAGGAGATAAGAGAGCGCCACCGCGCCACTAAGACAGCAAAGAACATTTCTTTTGAGATGAGAAAGGGAGTGCTGTATCGCTTATTCAAGGATAAGCGCGGAGTAGAGCGGGACCAATTAGTCGTTCCCCAAAAGTATCGCGGAGACTTACTGCGACTTTCCCATGGCAGCTCGTGGTCATGTCACCTTGGAATAAAGAAAACAAAGCAGAGGCTGTTGCAAGAATACTATTGGCCTGGATGTTTAAGGACACGGAAAATTTTGTACGGTCATGCGACACGTGCCAGCGGGTTGGAAAGGCGCAAGATAAGTGGAAAGCTCCGATGGTGTTAGTACAAATCATTACCGAGCCGTTTCACCGGTTAGTAATAGATGTAGTTGGGCCACTTCCTGTGACAGAGTCAGGGTACCGTTATATCCTCACTATGTTATGCCCAGCCACAAAGTTTCCAGAGGCTGTTCCGCTGCGCGAGGTGACGTCCGAGAGTGTAGTGGATTCGCTGCTGTCAGTGTTTGCACGAGTTGGATTCCCTTCCGAGGTCCAAAGTGATCAGGGTAGCGTTTTCACGAGTGTCCTCACCACCTCATTTCTCGAGCGATGCGGCATTAAGGTAGTGCATAGCTCGATCCATCATCCGCAGAGCAACAGCGTAGAAAGATGGCACTCTGTTCTCAAACGAGTCCTGAGGGGACTGTGCTATGAAAACAAGCGCGAATGGGATACCTGCCTGCCTGCAGCGCTTTTCGCTTTGCGGTCAGTGCCGCACGAATCCACTGGATTTAGCCCAGCCGAGTTGGTGTACGGAAGGTCACTGCGCTCACCTTTGCGAATGGTGCGCGAAGCCTGGGAGGGGCGCGGAGAAGACCCAACAGTAGTAGAATTCATTCTGAACCTCTTGAATCGCTTACATAACACTAAGGAACTCGTTGAGGCCAGCATGAAGTCAGCCCAGGCTCGTTCCAAGGTGTACTATGATAAGACAGCCCGTCAAAGGACGTTTTGTATCGGGGACCAGGTGATGTTGCTGAGAAGTTCAAGGCAGAATAAGCTCGAAGTACAGTGGGAAGGACCGGCTGAAGTCGTTGCAAAGCTTTCTAACACTAACTACGCAGTGAAAATTCCCGGTAGGCGTAAAGAAGTGCGCATTTATCATTGCAATCTTATGAAGCCTTATGTGCAGAGGGAAGCCGTGGTAAATCTAACGTTAAACCTTCCCGAGGAGATGGGGGACAACTTGATTTGCCTCAGCGGAAAAGGAAGCAACGCTCAGGAGCTTCTCAAAAAGACGGAGCAGAGAGGAGAACTAAAGAAATCCCAGCTGTCCGATCTGGGCGAGATAATAACACAGTTTGAGGCCTGCTTCGTGGACAGGCCAGGCAGGACTGATTTGACTGAGCACGATATTGAGCTGACTTCAGACGTGCCAGTGCGATCAAGGTGCTACCGATTTTCTCCAAGGCAAAGAGAAATTCTGGATATGGAAGTAACTCGCATGCTGGAATTAGGAGTAATAAAACCCTCGGAAAGCGATTATGCTTCGCCTATGATCTTAGTAGAAGCTCCAGGTAAAGACCCTAGGCCTGTGGTAGACTACCGAAAGCTAAATTCTCTCACCAGGGATCAAGTGTATCCTATTCCGAATATTGAGGAGAGAGTAGAACAGGTCAGTAGAGCGGCATATGTGACTACGCTGGACCTTACTCGAGGATACTGGCAAGTACCGCTCACTGAACGCGCCAGCAGATACGCGGCTTTCGTCACTCCGACGGGCAGCTACCAGCCAACAATGATGAGTTTCGGGCTCAAAAATGCTCCATTTTGTTTTTCCCGACTCATGGATAGGGTTTTAAATGGGTGTGAAACATTCGCGGTGCCTTATTTAGATGACATTGCGGTTTTTTCCGACTCATGGGCGGACCATATGGTACATCTAAGAGCTGTACTGAGCCTTTTGCGTCAAGCTGGACTAACCGTAAAGGCCGAGAAATGTTGCCTGGCAAGGGCGACCGTGGACTACTTGGGTCACAATGTAGGTCAGGGTTTCAGGAAACCCAGCGAGATTAAGATTTCTGCGGTAGCAGACTATCCGCGGCCGAGCACGAAGACGGAAATTCGAGCATTCCTAGGTCTGACTGGGTACTACAATCACTACATCCCTAACTATTCAGCATTGGCCAGCCCTCTGACCGACGCTCTCCGCAAGACAGAACCGACAAATGTAGTCTGGGACGAACAAAAGGAAGCCTCCTTCGTAAACCTGAAGGCTGTGCTGATTAGCCGTCCGGTATTGCGAGCTCCAGACTATGACCGAGAATTCACGGTCCAGTGTGATGCCAGTGATCGAGGGCTAGGTGCTGTTCTCTGCCAGAGAGATGACGACGGTAATGAGCACCCCGTGCTCTACCTGAGCAGAAAACTGAGTTCTAGAGAGAGGGCTTATTGCGCGTCAGAGAAAGAGTGCGCTTGCATTGTATGGGCCATTCAAAAATTGCAGTGCTATCTTGGAGGGGCCAAATTCACCGTAGAGACGGACCATTGTCCCCTGGCTTGGCTGCAAACTGCGACATCGAAGAACAGTCGCCTTCTTAGGTGGAGCTTGATTTTACAGCAGTACAATTTTGAAATAAGATACAAAAAGGGGAAGTTAAATGGGAATGCGGACGCGCTTAGCCGCTCTTTCTAAGCGGTCCGAGATGTTCCTCACCATGTATCGAAATTGATAATCAGGTTTTCTTTTTTTTCCGTGCGCTTGTATATGTGTGACTATGTAAAGCAGCACGTTTGGTTTTCTAGGCATACGTGGGTCCTGAACGTCTTGAGAGTGGGCTTTTCTCGAACAACAATGGCAGTTTTCTTTTAACCTGGTCTCTTCAGACGGGAGCCGAGTGCTTGTTTAGACATGTGGTTGAGTTTCAGACAGCTCGAGCAATTTGGCCTACAACAATCAAGACAACGCGACAAGCAACAGCGAGCTTCAAGCGTTCACGTGCAGGCCATTAAGTCGTCTCTTCATGCAGCAGCGGCGACTGCTGCCCTCCGTGACTCTTCTGGCGGGGGAGGAGGCTGTTACGACCGTGCATCCGCATTTGCGCGCTCTATTGTTCGCCTGTGGGCATGGAAAAGTATTGTGAATATGTGGTGATGGTCCAATGGCTCTAAGTGAGCCTGTTTCCAGGAATTCCGTTTTTGTAAGCCTGTTTTGCTTTGTGGACAACCTGCAAATGCCAAATTGACCCTGTCAAGAGAACGTCTGGAAAAACACAAAGAAACGTCCCCCTGCGGGAAATAGCAGGAAGTGCTTTCTTTCTTTTGTTCACCCTTCCAGTCGAGAAGTGCTATCCTCCAGTGATGAATGCCTCCTATCCAAAGGAGACGACAGAGTGACATGTCCGCTGACGTGCAGGACAAGAAAGGAGCATGACTCATACGGCCATTAAGTGATTTCCCGGGAATGCAGGAAAGATTTGCAATTGTCGAAAAGGGACAATGTTGGGAGCCCTATGCGGCGCCACGTGCACTCGGGTTTCTGAGAAGTAAAACCCCTTGTCAGAACCAGCCTGTGGTTTCTTTGCTGAAGAATAGAAATGTACCTCCTCTCCTCGCCGTTCCCAAGCTTTTCCCGCCAACAAGTGATCACGCCCAACGAATGAATGCCGGACCAGTCAGTGCTTCAGACCATCAGTGCAGTGATGTGTTCGATTGGATGCCGATACCTGAGGGGCGTGCCCTGGATTTGGTTGGTCAACATCTTCAGAGAGGGGCTGGACATAGGGGGGTTTTAAGGACGCTGCAGAGCACGAAATGTCGCTCTGAGCCCTGGGTAAACGGCTCATCCAGTCGCTTCTCGCTATGAACTCTTAACGCTTGTCATTTTGCTGTTGTACCCTTCTTTTTCGTGTAAATATTGTAAATAAGTTTTCTCAAAGTGCCATTAAACCTGCTTGTACATATTTCACCAACTTCGAAGATTCAATCCTACTTCAACCCCGAGTCTCTGCACGCTACCAAGTGAAGGCCGGGTCGACATAGCCCCAGCGTCACGACAGCACCGCCCGCCGCAGTCGGAGGTCTTGGATCGCAAGGCGCCAGCTCCTTATTGCTCTTTTTGATGCGATAGCCTTTTTATCTAGAAAATCAGGCGTTGGCTTTGTTGACGTTGTGAGCTAAAGACCACCGTCATCGCAGGTGGCAGCTGACAACTGACATGGCCGCGCCCTGATTTTCGATAGTTTGTGCGACCTAACGCGACCACATGATAGCAGAAAGCTGGAAGGAGCTGCCAGCTCTATTTGCCCATTTAAGGTATGAATGTGAAATGAGAATCAACCTCCCAATGCTTTTAGATGCCGAATCAGACACTCTGATACTACACCACAAAGGCCCGTTCATGTTTTTGGCTACTTTGTGATTAAGTATATTTGTCATAAAATATTAATGCACAACTGATTTTTGTTGATCACTATCGCGCGAAAAGAGCATTTAGGTAAGTTTTTATTGTTTCGTTTGCTTTTTATCTCCATTAATCGTTAGGAGCCAGATTATTGAACAGGGCTAACACAGCTGGAAGCCTCTAATTATTGCAAAATGATGTAAGCAGGTTTATGCACCATGTTTCAATTTTTATTCCTTCCTGAATTTTTACGAGTTTTGCTGACAGTTCAGGGAGGTTCTAAGTAACAGGAGAGATAACTCATCACTGTGTTTTGCGTCTCGCAGTTGGGGCTCACTGCCGGCAGATCTGAAAACGTGCATTGGGTTGTGCGATGGCTACCGCTATTTTGAGCTCTAGCGGGCGTCTGGATGGCTTTCTAGCTCGCTCCATGACAATGCTCTCGCCACAGCCGGGATTTATTTCGACACTGACAGCGACAATTACAGAAGCTGTGCAAATGACAAAGCATAAAGATGATGAGACGGCGCCACGGTTGCTTCTGCAATGTCTGTTGCAGCGCTCTGCTCTGCTCTGCTCTGCTGCAGCGCGCAACCAAAGAAAGAGAAGTCAGCGACACACAGCACCCATTCCCTTAACGCGCACCGGTCATTACCCAGCGAAAGCTTCGACTTCGTCCCTCTGTATTGGGCGGACTCACTCTGGGGAAAAGGAGATGTACGTTTTTTTAGCTTTCCTTTTCTGCTTCTTTCTTATAGTATTTACAAGGAAATTACCGCAACCAAGAGACTACAAAAACCTACTCTGCCTCATTGTTTGTTCGCCTCTTTCAATTTTTTTATTATTTTGTCATTGTTAGATGCCTGTCTGTTATGCCGACAACAACAATGCCACTCATCGATCTGGTAAGGTTAACTTGGGTCTTCGGTTGTAAAGAAGCAATAGAGTGAGCCGTGCAGTCGTCGTAGACAATTATTATAATAGAGTGTGAGCTTCGCAGTCCGTTGAAGTTTCCTCACCTTATAAAAAACGGGCATTTCATTGCTGACTAAAGAGAAAATGTTTCTTAAGGAACTCACGTGAAAAAGGACCTGCTTTATAACCCAGGTTTGGGATTTTGCCTATTTGAGCAATATGACCAGTGCTTTTTCACATAAGAATATGATTGAGAAATCGTGAAAATTGGCATTCGATTATTGAAATTCGTACGGTCTATGCGCTTGAGCGTTACCTTTTATTACAATGCTAGATGTTTATGCTATCGTCGATGTAAAAGAATGCGGGTAAATTCTTACAACCAAAGAAGCTAGCACAAATGCATTGCACATCTTAGTATTGAAAGACGCGATATATGCGGGTGTTTCGTTGGGATGACGCAAATCCTTTAAGATTTCGCAAATCTTTGTACCGCTTAAGCTTCGTCCCTAAAATATGCGCCATTCGCATTGACGCTCCCATCTGCGTCTCCCCTTGCGGATCCTGGTTAAGCGGGTGTTAGACGCTAAATTACTACTCCTTTAGTTCGCGTTTCTACTTTCTCGCACACATACTCACTGTCATACAGTCTTATGCTCTTACATAAAGTGAAAGGCCACCTTACACCGATATAAAAACCCCTTTTTCATCATACCATAAAACGTGCCCACGTAGCCTATAGAGTAGCGAGTCTGACTGCGGGGCAAAGGACAAATTTGGTTAGATTTTCGTCTCCCCCTCTCATCTCAATAGAGAAACTCAAATCAGCAGCACCTGGAAATAGACCATGTCGTGCGACCTCGTGATCTCGTACAATATAAGATCACTAACTAGTGCCCGACCACGTTACCTGCCAGCTACCACCTGCCACAGGCGTGGTCATTATTTATGATACTGCGCGGCTTCAAACAGCTGACGCCACTTACGTCATCGGGCAGTTTTAAGGCAAAGTTCTTATGCTCACGTTTCGGCACTCAAACCGCGTCGCCGTTTCCGATGTAACTGAGTAAAAGAGCCACGAACCATGAACCAGAAGAGAGTCACAAGCCAAAGAAATTTTCTCAGAAGGGAAACAACAGCTAAGAGCTCTGCGCCGCTCGCTCGTGGCTCTTCTTTCTCTTGTTCGCATAATTCTCTTTGGCTCGTGACAAAATTAAGAATGTTTTGTAACTGCACACGCGTACATACCAGCATCTTTCAAATTCTTCGTCTCAATATATATGGCAAAAATGCTTAAATAGCTGCGCTCAAATTTCACAATACGGAGTATCGAAATCGTCCTTAGACATTTTTCCGTCTTTGTAGGTACTAAAACTCATGGTACTAAAACTGGTGAAAACATTCGTGGTTGCTTTCAGATGTGCAGATCCGAGACATTTACCGAGTGAAATTCCGGCGTTTCCTGCTATCAGGCTGTAAAAATATGTAAAAATATAAAGGATCATATATATAAAGGAAATCAAGGATCAAGAGCAGCACCTCCACCAGATGTCATGTGGTGGTGATAAAGTCGATGACACAAATGAAGAGTCTGTGAGTGCACTGAAGAAACTCTTTATTGGGCTGACTTGCGCCCACAAATCAACAAGGCGATTCGGTGGCGGCGATAGCAACGATCGTCCTCGGTGGTCGTCAAACAAAGAATGCCCGTCGCGCTCGTCAACGCTCAATTTAAAGGCTGCTGAGAATCATCTAGATAACGTCGCAAATTGTTACTAGCACAACCTGGAACAGTGTACAAACATACGCGAGTGGTCGGAACCTTCGATGCAGATCTCAGCGCATCTTGCGTGACAAAGTAACTGATAAAGGGGCGTCTCGCGATATCGAGTAATAACAAAGAATACAGAATTGATATGCGTCCAGGATCACAATGATAAAGCCGCATTCCGGCAGCTGCTAAACACACACGATACAGTTTTGAAGGTTTCGCGGCAATATATCTTGATTATGTTTTCAGAACTTGTTTTTGGTCAGATGTGGGTTTCGTGCACAAGATTTTGATGCACCCATTTTAGTCTCGTGATGACCAAATTTCAAAAGCATAATAATTAGTGCACGTAACAAGCAACTATTCATATGTTTGAAATGAGTGCTTTAAACTTCTTTTTAATATTCAGGTAGAATCTATTGAAAACGGCACTCCAGATAAAAAAAATTCTGAAAGTGGTGCGTGCTGAGGAAAGGAAATTATGAGCTCAGTTTTTCATAATGTATTATTAGAGACAAGAAATATAAGTTCTCACTAATATGGCCTGCTTACTGTCTTATCCAACAGCTGCATACAAAAGCACTGTTTATCACATATTCATGCCATTCAGGATAACGGAGCATAAAGCGTATTAATACTAAAGAAAATGGAAAGAGAAAATTGAGCTGTAAGTGATACGCTTTTCATTTACATAGCGTAAAGGTTGCGAAACTAAAGCTTCCCGTGAGGCATACATGCAACAAGCAAAAAAGCAATGCAGAATATACTGTGCCACAAAGCTTTATAGGGCATAATTCTCGTGTTCTCAGAATTGCATGAATTGAATAAACTCGATCTTTGTGATTAATTAACTCAAGTAAACGGCAGAGAAGTAATCGACTGCTTTGTACCTCACGCCTGCTTTGTTTCCTTTCGTTTGTCACGGACTGTAGCAGGCAATTTTTTTCTCTCATTGTATTCAGCACTCAAATAGACGCAATACTTACATTGAGTGTTGCGCCAATTATAACCTACTAGTGATTACTTTATTCATAAATAAATGAAACGGGTATCACAATTTGAGAAACTTTGCTGATCAGAAAATTGAACACTAACCTCCTTAAGCCATGAATGCAGCAGAAGGAGCCGTGTGATGAGGCTTCGTATTGTCTGTACCGGCAAGTGAAGGCACTCGGAAAGAATAACGGGACCAGATTTCTGTTTTTCTAGGATGTCTGCATCCTGCACTGATATTCTCTGGAATTAATCCGCCCCAAAAGTGAGTCCGTGGATTCGACATCACATTTCGAACTATCAAGGCACGCTGTACAGACGAATGGCGAGTGTCTGAGGGATATCTGGCACTGCGGCAAGACATGACAGACATGCTGACCAACCAAGCGCTGCGAATTTAAAAGAAAGATGTGCTGCTTACCCATGCGGGTAACGTATGTTGTAATACAGAATCACTTATAAGTGCAATTATTTTTTAAAACGGAGCCTTATATTCCGCATCGATTGGTCGTTGTTCTCATTTCTCAACTACCTAGTCAGTTTCAAACGTTAAATCAGCTCTGAAAGAGGACTATGCATACGATACATAAACAAAGTTTCTAGAAACGCTAAAAGGATACCCCGAAATTACACGAGGCAAAGGAAAGAAACTGGTTGCTTTTATATCATGCTTTGTAAATAAATGGCAAGACAGCAGGCCATTTCTTCCAAAAATAAAGAAAATCAGTGGCAGGTGCTGGGAGTATGCATACACAACGCCTTTCGGTGCAGTTAATATTATGAGAGCGCGTATACTGCGTCCTAGTTTCCATCATCATCAATGTGCACTAGTCTGCTTGAGTTTGCCGACTCGAATTCGCAATTCACACCGACCAATATCCCGCCTTCGTCAAATCTGTTTCGAAGAGAAGTCGCCAACAACAATAGCACCATAAACTGGCGTTAGCCTTGTCTATTCTTTGCCATACATCGTCCAGCGAGTGCCGTTTACGCCCCGATAACTTCTGCAAACACATTACCAGCAGTTACCTGCAGTTGGCTAAGAGAGGCTTCAAGACAAATACTAGACTCCTGAAGTGCCATCAAGAGCCTGACAGCTGTCTCCTTGGTGGGTCTTCCACATGTCGCAATTGTAAAGAAAGAAAGTGAGTGTTTGTTGGCTTGGATGCAACGCCAAGGGTTCTCCACAGGCCAATTGGCGCGTCGGGGGACGCAAGAAATTCGACTTTTTCGAACGGTCGTTATTTCAGATATCTGACGTTCTCCACAAACCCTTATTTTTGCAACGACTATCTTTTCTTGACGTCATCAGACCATCAGACCCCTGAATGGCGGACAGCTTCTGGAATTGAGATCAACCGACGAGCCCTTCACTCTGCAAGCTTTAAAGACTGAACTGGGTTATGTTGTCTGCTCCTGCTCACTTCTGATGGCTGCATGCTTGACATCAATGAACTAGCGCATAGAATGTCCATAGAAAACAAAGTACAGGTTGTTTGAATCTTTGGGAAGGTTTGGGTTATGGGGTTTAACGTCCCAAAGCAACTCAATCTGTGAAAGACGTCGTAGTGAAGGGCTCCGGAAATTTCTACGACCTGGGGCTCTTTCACATGCTCTGACATCGCACAGCACTCAGGCGCCTGGCTTTTCGCCTCCATCGAAAAACGGCTGCTGAGGCCTGGAATCTTTAGGCACAGTAGCCGAGCGGCCTAACCACTGCATCACTTCGGCGAGGCTAAATATTTGGAAAGATAAACTGGTTAGACATTTAAATATTATATTGAGCTCAATAATATTGTTCCAGTGTGTATTTGATGTAAGTGATTTTCCATTGCCAATTTCCAAATGAGATTAAGGATTCCTACGAGATTACACCTTCCATTCCGTCGCATTGTTTTTCGAAATGAACAGCAAATGTCCAGTGCCAGTTTCCGATTCCTGTTATTCCTAAATATTGCGAGCAAGCAGTTATCTTCACGCCAAGCGGATATTCTCAAATTGAAGAAGCGTAGCTTGTTGTTCCACTTGGTGAATGTTACTTGAAAAAACCAACAGAAAGATCGTCCCTTTTTTACCGTATCTCTATAAATAACAGAACAAAAAAGATGTGTAATGTCAAGCACCAAAGGACGTTCACCAAATTTACAGCCGATGTTATATACTAGTTTCCACTGTCTTGTGCAAATGCCTACATAGGTCAAACTGGAAAATGCATTAAAGAGCGTATGAGGCAGCATCGCAGTTCGCTTCAGCCAGAAAACACAGCAAATATGTTAAAACATTTCAAACACCGTAATGAGTGCAAAACGGAGATAGAACGAGAAATCTTAGAAGCTTTTACAATCAAGAAGGTATGCACACAGTATGTCAGCGACAGTGATGTCAATTTAACGGCAATAGAGTACACATTCGGGAATAGGACAAAGTTTGTCACATGTTATCATCTCCAGCTGAATTAGTACTTGTTTTGTTGTTTTAATGGCGTTCGTAATTCCTGTCGCGCATTTTCGCCCTTTTTTGTTGTGGCAATTCACCGAGTAAAATTTTATTCGCATTTCCAGGGTCGTCACGTGAACTTGCGAACGCGTCCTTTCCGCTGGTTTTTTCACGTAATTCTGGAAGCTCGATTTGCTACAGTAATAAATCCTTTTCTTGGCTGCATCTTGCTGTATCTCTCAGGGGGAAGGGCTGCGGCAGAAGCAGTAGGCAAAATATGAGAAATATACAAGAAATGTTATATAAAAGACAGAATGCGTAGGGGTTGTTTTCCGGTGTCGGACTTGTGCTCGTTCCGTGGTTTTCGAAACATTCTAGGTAGGTAATAGAATCTGCTCTCTGCAGTCTGTGAAACATTACTGCTACAGTTTTCTTCTTTGTGAAAAAAAAAAAAAAACGTTGCAAACGTTGCATGGCATGTAAAAACATTTGACACATGTCGGATTCAAGAGAAAAAACTAAATTAAAGAAGAAATTTGGCTTTTGCTCTACATAAATTTAGTTTCCCTGAAACAGCAAGAATTTTTTAATGCCTGACGTCGCTGCAAGTAATAAAACATTTTGTTAACACGGGCCTTTTCGTTTGTAGTACAGGGTCTTTGTCTACAAACTAAATCACTTGTCTATTGGGCTTTTTGACATGTATCGCTCATGATCCTCTGTCAAATTTTGTCTTTGTGACTCGTTAAACAAACAAAATTAATTGTTTATTTATTCACAGCAGGTTATAAATATTACACAAACATAGCAGAACTATATGTATATTTGTTTCGAGAAGACAGGGGATAATGCACTAATGTTAAAAAAGTACACAGGCAGGCATTTGTAATAAGCGCCTTTGTTTTCTGTTCCAGCTTATATTTAGGACACTTCAAACAAGAGTTGTTCAAGGCGTTTCTTTCCTGCGGTTCTAGACACTGAAAACATAATTGGAAGCTACATTTTAGAAAGGTCAACTGAGATTTTAATTGAATTATAGCTGCAATAAATGAAATGCCGGATGAAGTGTACGCAAGAATTGACACTATCAAAAAGCTGCTCAAGTAAAGAATTGCATACTCTCGCCGAGGATCAGCGGACATATATTTAAAAAAAGCAACATTCTGAAAGCTGCACCAGTGCGGAAGAATTATTTACTGAATTCAAAGATCAAAAGAGGGAAAAGGCTTGCTAAACATAACTACCAAATTTGTGAGGACTGAAGAAATAAACGTTTCAGCAAATAATATTTTGCGCACCGCAGGGCAGGATCAGCGAGGAGTGCAGAGTACTTTTACGTTAACGTTTAGTAGGTAAATATGCGGGACGAATTTGTCGAAAAAAAGTTTTTATTGCACAACTCGTCTGCGCAAAATTTATTTAGCGGTCATTGCGATCAAAGTTGCTAAAAAAGCGCAGAGCGGGTTCGAACACTGCCGCGAAAAGACTACAAGCCGCATCCGTAGTAGCCAGTGTCGTGGTAGCGGTACATCTTTAGGGCTGCTCACGCCGGGACGGGCACGAATACATCTTTAGTTGTTACAATTAATACGCATTAAAATCAGGCGTTATAAAGTTTACGGTTAATCACACACTTTAATCATAACATGTGTTAAAATTATTTCTCGATTCAGTATACGGACGGCTTGCGCGCTTTGCTCAGGAATCAAAGTGCAATATATTAAGGAAGCATAAGAATACCAGCTGTACAACAATTAGCGGATGGCAGAATCGAAGCTCGACGACTACAGCGATGCTTTTAATGCGTTTAAATGCATTTCGCCGCAAATACCGTTGTCACAAATGTGGAATCGCTTCTAGATGAGTGTTGAAATACAGATATGTGGAACCCTGTTTCGATTTGAATAATCATTGCACAATAGTTATTTTATAACCATTCATAGCTAGGTTATCAACATAGCACTTACAATATCGGGGGACAGCTTGGTTCATCACCTGCGGTTTTTTTAAAACAGCATGGCAGGTATCAGAAGAACACGAGACATACAGTTCTGATGTAGCCTGTTTTTAGAAACGACACAACGGATATCGGGAGAACACGTTAAAGTGGCCAATGTAGCTCGTTGTTTCGTTGTTAGAAACGGCACGGCCGATATCGGGATAACATGAGAAGTTGGTCCAATATCACCAATTTCTAAAAACCGGCTCTTCTGATATTGGGAGGACACAGGGCAAACTGTCCTATGTTGCCAGTTTATAAATACGACTAGTCCAATATCGGGAGGACACACGACAAACTGGCCCAATGTTGCCAGTTTCTAAATACGGCTAGTCCAATATCGGGAGGACACAGGGTAAATCGGTCGAACGTTGGCCGACTTGAGAACGGTGGTGACAACATTGGGAGATACGTGCAACGTGGTCCATCATTGGATGTGGTATGTACTGGCAGGAGGCTCCAGACTGAAATAAATATGGACCATTATAGGACCACCGTTTGCCGGTATCTATCCAATATTGGACCATTGCCTTGTGCTGCTGGTACTTGTGGCTTATGAAGCTTGAATTCACGCACACCAGTATTGGCAATGAGAAGCTATGGAGGAAAATCTTCGAGGAATAAGTAAACATCGTAGATCAATTAAGATTAGGATTGTTGAAATAGTACTTTTTTAAATCCAATCGGATACAAGTATTCTAGCTACGCTATTGATTCGAATTCATCTATAGCAGCTTCATTACCAAATCAACATTACATCGAAATTTTTCTGACGAAGAATGAGGATTCCGTAGGACAATGCTCAGAGACAGAAACAAATCAAATAAGAATCACATGTTCTTTGTGACGTTCGCTACCTTTGCAACTATTCGTGTACAATGAGCCTAAAGCAGACGGCATCTCTAGAGAGTTTCACGCATAATATCTCAGCATTTTGAGAGCAGCATAAGCGGCCCACAGTATGGCGACCTCACTATTTCAGCCTGATGGCAAATTTCCCAACAACCAGACATTAGAAATTTATTAATAAGACATCGCATGCATTCCTAGCAAACATACATAGAAGAAGATAGGACGAGCGCTAAACATCACAACCTCGGTCCTATTAATTCAGTGAACAAAAAGTGAACAGCTTACTAAACCAGATAAAGCAACATTACATTGTGTCCATTCATTGCCTGAGCTGCTTTGAGCCGTTAAACAGCAGAAACCAAACCAACCAGAAATATTTTCCCTACGTTCCGAACAGTGCAGTTATTCTCTTGCTCACATCACTATTCACATATAACGATCGCTCACTGTAGAAAGATAAAGCGGGAATGGCTAACAGGCTCTGTTTGATGAAATAAAGATGCAATAAATTGGTCAGGTTACTGCTATGGTCGAAGCCACGATAAGAGTAGTGCTCCCTTACTGCATGCTTCTTTGCGCGCTTCATTCGTTCTTGCACACAAGGCCGATAATTGATCCTCCCGCACAGTCCCTCACAGTTTTCTCTATTTTGGGAGTAAATAAAGAGCTTGTCCTCATCATCACAGTTTTCTGGTCATTGCTTTATTTTGACCCAAAATAAATAAAGCAATGATTTGATCCTCACGTGAGAGTGGTGCATTTCGCTATTCATGGCTGAGTGTGAAAGAAGAATTGCTCATTTGGCAGTCATTACGATGCGGCTGGAGGGGAACGCTGGATCGCTCCTAGAATCATTAATAATAAACGGCCGTGGTGGAAATCACGCACTCCGGCACCTGCGGTAATCACAGAATACCAAGGCTAACTGTAGTTTCTCTGGAGTGTGATGCGGGGGTGAAGATAACATTGCGAGAAGGGGGAAATGAGGCCCAAAAGCGAAGTAGGCCGAATCGCGCGTCTAGCCCAGTTCAAAAATTACCAGAGTGTAGCTTAAGCACTTCCTGCTTCATCTGAGTAGCTGTTTTTCATCTTTGTTAGACACTAGGCCTTAAGCCATGCAACGAGAAAGATAAAAACGAAAGATTACTCTTCGACTTCATTCCTTGGGCTGCGAAATGAAGGCTACCAGAAAAACTCTTACAAGCACACGCCGTGAATGTGCGAGTATGGAGAATATGGTCAGAATCGTTTGCGTGATTGATAATTTGGCTCTGTGCTTATTCAGAAGGGCAAGTGATGTGAACAAAAAGTTTGGATGTATAAATCCCTCGCTCGCATCGGTTCCCTCTTGCTGTTGACGGTAGCAACGTGTTTGAAGTGCAACTTTTATGCGCGCCAACGAGAGGAAGCACGTATATATATATCCTTCGCTGATGCGATGGTGTAGATCACCGCAGCTGGTACACAGCCTGCAGCATTCGAAATGCAGAAACAATCACCGCAGCTAAGAAGGTTGCCATTGCGCTAGCGCTAGCCTACCCTAATATCAAAGTCGTCATCAGTGATTCTCAACAGGCTATCCGCAACTACGATGCTGGCCATATCTCTTGCCAGGCGTTACGCATTCTACGCTCTACAGCACCCTCTTCTACATCTCGCTTACTTCTTTGGGCTCCAGCCCACTAGTCGCAGCGGAAACTCCCAGGCACACACTCTCACTCGAGATCTCAGCTGCCGAGCCGAGAGTATGATCAGCCACCCTGCTTCCGCTGACACTAATATCTCACGCGCTTCTCTACTCACCACTTACACGGACATACTCCAGCACTACCGACTCCAAATATGCACATATCCTCTCGCACACAGCGATCTAACAAGACGCGAGGCCGTACAATGGCGCAAACTACAAACTGGCAGCTTCCCACATCCCCTCTTATACAGCAGGATTTTTCCGGAACAGATAGCCCCCATGTGTAAACACTGCTCAACTCCGGCCACTCTCATACACATGGCGTGGACTTGTACACACTACAACACAGACAACTCAAACACCCCAGAGACGTGGTAGTCTCTCCTGCATACTTCCGAGCCGGCGGACCAGCGCTGGCTTATCCAGCGCTCGGTGGAGGCCGCGATATCCCAAGGGATCCCCGCCGACCTCCTCTAAGCCAGCAACCGGTCCTTTGACTGCTCCTCTGTTTTTGGGCGCAATAAAAGAGTTCACCACCACCACAACCATCTCGAAAGGAATGGAGCCACTAATTACCATAATTCTTGAAATATTTGCGGTTGACCCAAGACGCTCATCTCACTAGAAATTAATGAATTTCACATATTAATTTTACTTTCTTGTTTTTATTAAATTTAACGTGCGGAGAAAGCGGAAGGTTGCAGTATTGTTGGAGTGGTCATTTACAAGAAGGTGATAGCGCACATCCAGTGGGTAAGCTATTTTACTGACTCAGGGTTAAGATAAAAAGTAGTACGAACTCTGGCTAAATAGAAAGAGAGAAAGAGAGAGAGAGTTCTGTGTCGGATCTTTATAATTTTGAATATGACACTCGATTTTATTGTGATTGTATGACAAGTTAGTAAATACTGAAATATATATTGCGAAAACTTGCACCGAGACTAAAGGTTTGGGATTACATTGCATTCATTTAGATGCATATTACATTGAAACTGTAATTCTGAAAAGTTATCAGCACGAGTTTTCTGATATGTTGGAGCGCGTGCACATTAGCGACTAAATAAGGTTTGCCAAATGCAAAAAACATCACGACTAATGTTATATCAACGTTTCATATGCTTCATTTACCTGGAATGAGGGTTCTTTAGAGTGTTCGGTGAAAAAGCAAAATTTGTGTACAGCGTTTCACCTGGTGTTTAGAAATGAGCGCTTATCTTCTCAGACATCTATATATTTGTATTTTTCAGCGATTAGTTCAGACTCCGGGGAATAAGAATGGATGGGATACAGCTTTTTTATAACCGAAGAAAGCAGTCTCGTTCATCCATGCCCTTTAAAATAAACATGAGCCCGCTTGGATAGTGCAAGAGGCGAAATTAGAGAGGGGAGGGGGGTGGGGCAATGCGATAGAGAAAGCGCTTAAAAGAAATCGCAGTGATGAGCACTGATGAACACAAAGCCAGTTCGTGTCGCGACATTTAGCTTTCGGCCACACCGCTGATAACGTACCAAACGACCAAGTATGCTTGAAAATTCGGCACGCTCATTCCATGTAAACGGCTCATGTGCAAACGCCCCGCTCAATTAAAAGAGTCATTATTTTTGTACTCCGAGCTGTGCACGGGCTAACAAAACATCTATGAACTTTCGGATCTCTTGCCGCAATTTTGTTGCTTGCATTGGTAGCGAGCCGATTTCAGCGTTTATCAATATTTTACACTAACGGGCTTGAGGTTTCGGTTTAAATATAAAAGTGCAATAAACGCTAGGAAATAAAATTTGGAAATTTGGCGTTAAAGAAAAACGTCGCGGTTCCTCAGGTGTACTGTTAAGGACAGACTAGGCCCTTAGATCACGCATCGGCGTCACTGTTTTCTGTCATGTTATCCAAAGAGGTTTATGTTATGCGTGATGTTTATCTGAAGAATTTTTTTTTTTTTCCATGGCACACAAATGCACAGTTCTGCATGTTTTGAGACATTGCTCCGCCACCTAAGACACGCACTAAATGAATACCGAGATATTCCACTGCTAGTCAAGGTTTATATGCTAGTGCTTCGCCTTTGCTTTCCAATTGACCGAAGTAAAGGTTTCTTTAATTTTCTCTACTGTCAGCGGGCTACAGTGCTTTATTTTCTTCTAATGATTTCTCACGGCGTTGGCAACGTGTGTAAATGTAGCAATCGGCGTAAACTCGAAACCATCCACAAGCATTACGAAACAGCGAACTAGGTGATCTGAGGCACTCTGAACGTTGTATTCCCATTCAGGCCTCTTTTTTTTTCTTTGATGCGTTACGCGGACAATACAGGCAAATGCAAATATCATCTGTGTGTTTGCATCAGGCTCGCTTAGTGGCCTGGTTAGAGCAATGTGATTCGAGTGACGACCTAAACAATGAAGATTATGTCTACTCCCCTTTATCCCCATCCATGGCCATGAGCCTTCCCATTCAATAAAGGACATTCAATCAATCAATCAATACAGGCAAATGTTTATAGCCCGCGTTAAAAATACTGATTTATTTATAGGAAGGGAAAAGCGCGGTAACTGTCTCACTTGATTTCTGTGGACACCGCAACCGCGCCGTAAGGGAAGGGAGGAAGATGGGAGTGAAATTGGAAAGAGAGAAAGAGGAGCCGTAGTGGAGGGCTACAATTTCGACCACCTGGGGATCTTTAGCTTGCGCTGACATCGCACAGCACACGACGCCTCTTCGTTTCGCCTCCATCGAAACGCAGCCGCCGAGGTCGGGTTCGAACCCGGGTACTCCGGCACAGTAGTCGGGCGTCTTACCACTGCACCACCCCGGCAGGGTTATAGCCCGCGTTGTTGTTGTTGGTGGTGTTGCGAGTGAAGGAAGAAGAAAAAGAAAATGCATGGGTCTGCTACTGGCTCTGTAGCTCAGCCACCTCCGCTGTCTCGTGCAGACAGAAGAGAGAAAGTAGAGAAGAAAGAAAAATGGTTGGTTGGTTGGTTCATAGGAAGGGAAAGGCGCAGTTACTGTCAGACTTGCTCTGTGGACACCTGAACCGCGCCCTAAGGGAAGGGATGAGGGTGGGAGTGAAAGTGGATAGAGAGAAAGGGGGGGCGTAGTGGAGGGCTACGGAGTAATTTCGACCACCTGGGGATCTTTAACGTGCGCTGACATCGCACAGTGGCTTAATTCTGGTTAAGTCTGGTAAATTGCGTTAGCAGTGGTTGCATAGCTACGTTGTTGTGTTCGCTTGTGGCGTAGCTTATGTGGTTCGATAATTTGGCTATAGAGTAGCATATGATACAAAGTGGGTTACGACTGTTCTTCCGGCGATTCTTCAGCGCGCAGTCTTCGCTTGGTGGCATTGCGGCGTTGACAAGGTGGAAGCATCCGGAGAGCTAGAACGCAGTCGCCGAGTTTCATCTTGTGCACGACGCTTAGCAGGACCATCAATAATTTAAACAGCGCGAACAAGAAGACACAGGACAACAAAGTATCTCGGTAAGCTTAGCAGGACGTTCTTCACGTTCTTCCACTGTCTCTTGTGCACGTTGCCGCTTCCTTGCCGCAACTTGTAGCTGACACCTCTCTTTAGCAGCCAGCATAGCAAAGGAAACACGGCGAGGCCGATGCAGCGGCGAACCATCTGTTCGGCGCGGCAGCGGCGCCACTGCAGCGCGCGGCACGCCGACGGTGCCGCCATCTGGCGGAGCTCGGCTGAAGCGGTTGCTGATCAAGGTCAAACACGGCGGCCGGCCGGGGATACGGGACTGCTCCAAACCTGGCGCAGTATTGCTATCGCAATAAAAAAAGAGGGAAAGGGAGACGTGCGCCGCAACAGCCGTCATCCACCAGCCGCCCATAGCCCGCGTCGCAAAAGAGAAACTGTGCCGCTGTCGGCACTAACATCGACGCCATCAAAGGGACTTGGACATAGCCCGCGTCGCAAAAACGAAACTAGGCCCAGGTTCCTTTGATGACGTCCATGCTACTCCCGACAGCAGAAGAGGATTTGATTAATGTGGCATGCCCAATTCTTATTCGATTATTTCCCAAATACAACAAATTGAATCATTTCACATTGTTTTGCTTTCTTTGAATAAAGCTACTAAAAGTTTCTGGCAGGGTTAGCCATAGGTTCCACGATACTAGCCTATCAATCTAGAATTCAGCCTGGCAATGTTCATCTCACCTCCTGTAAACCCTATGGCTGGCTCAAAAACTTTTGCGCAGCTGAGATTCTAAAGTAAGTTTGTAAAGACAGGATTCTAGAGATTTCAACTTGCTTTGTTTGTGGAAACAAGCAGGTGGGTAATATATAATTATCTGGCAAGTACTCAGAACAGGCCTACCGCATCCATAATGTTCGTCTGCCAAACCAAACCCATAGCCATTTAATGCCGTACGTTTACGTTTGTTTTTCTTAAAATGATATCTCTATAAAGGGAAAGAGGATATCTCCATTCTGCCGAATAATTTGACTGCCTAATGCAGAAAGACATTTATCGCTATCCTATCTAGCCATTTTTATAACTGCCCTTTCGTTTTGATGTATTTGACTTCATGTATTTGATAGAACGTACTCTACTGTCCCTTTCACAGTCGCTGATGTTTCCGCTTATCTCTTTCACGTAACAAACAAAACAAGACACAGACCAAATATACGGTGCCTGTGATAGGACATGCCTGAAAGCTTGTGTTTTGCCAGCCGCATTATATGTCAGAACGCATATCTACTCGCGCGCGCAATCCTTCATTCCAGCATTATTAACTCCTGCCGAGGTTTTTGCGGCTGCAAATGAGCTCGGGTCACAACATTAGTTAGCGCTTTCGTGACGAGAAAGTGTGCTTCTTTTCACTGGAACTTTGTCCGTTAGCGGAAAGAACTTCCGCGCTCAGGCTTACAGAAGCTTTCTGGCGCATAATTAATAAGCGCCTGTGTTTTGTATGCAAATCAGCTGGTCTCCTAAGCTGCTATGCAGACCGCTGTTGCGAAGCTTCTCTCGTTGCCTCATTGTACGGAAGCCTCACAATGACTGCATATTGATATTTTCGTCTGGATATCTCCTCTTTCGCGCATTATTTCAGTTAGTTTACGTCAATGTATAAAAAGAGGACAGACAAATGATGACTCTGACAGAAAGTAAGAAGGCAGTAATGCGTCATAAGTTCCGTTTCCCTTATTTTCAACGAGACCTTTTGAGACAAAGCTCGAATTCGATGGTTTTTCAGAGCATGGAGCCTTGATTTGTGCATTAAACGGTTTAATCGTAATGAGAAGAGCCTTGTAAGGAGCTAATTTTATCGTCCGGCTTGTATGCAAAATGAAAATGCTTTGTCACTTGTACGCATTTAGGCAAGGTATTTGTGTTAAAATAAAGAAAAAAACGCAATATTACATTTTGATCCTAAAATAAAGGTAATATTTGAAAGATTGTGCATTTTTTTCCCAAGATAATTATGAACATAACTTTTTTTTCGATACTGTCAACAGTTTTGATCTTAGATGATGTTTCTGATGGATCGCTAACTGAACGACACGTTGCGACAAGCGAGAATATCTTTCCTCAATGCATACCCCTTTTTCACACTTTTTAAAACACGGTAGTCAGGTGCAACTAGGACATCTTACGCACTCGAAAGATTTCAACTACCAGAATGCTGCGGTATCAGATGAGAGCCCGTACCAGTGAAGATCTCTTTGGATTGCGCTTTGCTTTCTGATCATATAACTGGTCCCCTAAGATAACGGCAGTTTCAAAATGTATAGCTTTTTAAAGTGTTGTTATAAATGATTTACGTAATTTTAGGCTAATTTCTACAATGCCTATTTCTAGAAGGATACAGAAAACAATTATGTGAGATTATCAAACATTTATGAGAAATTTAGGCTTATTATCTCAATGCCGCATGGCCTCCTTTATTTGGCAGTAGAAAAGAAAGAACATGGCTAACTCGGCTCGGAGGGCGCCGGCTCCTTTCGCCAGCAGGACCCGTCTATTTTCGGCGGAACCAATAAGCATGACGTGGAAGAGTGGCTCACTTGATACAAACAGGGGAGCCTCTGCAACGAATCGGATGACGAGACAAAGCTCAACAACATGTTTTATCTCACCGGCTTATCTAACCTGTGGTGCTGTAACCACGAGGGCGACAACGAAGCTCACGGACGTCTTTGGTCACGTGGCTCTCGAGAAATTGCGCCCCAAAAAGCGTTTGCGTAAACGGACACAGCAGGCTGGCGAAAGCTTTACAAGCTTGATAGAGAAATGTGTCGACTTATGCAAACATGTGAACGTCAACATGTTGGAGGCTGACAAGATCAAGCACACTTTGAAAGTATTGACTAAGCAGCCTTTCAGATGCTGCTAGCACGCGAATTGCGCACGGGGTCCGACGTGTTCAAGCTCTACTAGAGCTTCGAGGAGCTGCGCAAGCAGAGGTTGTTGAATCGTCAGCGCCTAGCTTAGGATAAACCGCTTGCCGGCTTGACGCCTGCATGTGGCAACTCCTGTTTGATGCAGTAAATAAATCCATCGTTCGTGAAAAGGAGTGGCGCGACAGCTTTCTATGCTGTCTAGCCCTCAAGAGCAGGCGCAATATTTGACCCTCTGACCATTCAACATTGTCCACATGCTGTTTAAGAGGGGTTTCCAAGCCGCATCCGTCCGCCCATCAGCCATCGGCTGCTACCGCTGTTCCATAGATCTACGCGGACGCGTTCCTAAGACCTATCGTCGCTCCCCTGACCTACGCCGGTGTCGTCTCAATGCCTGTCGTCGGCCCTTAACATAGCTAACGTCATTGCACGGCCTTGGCCGCCTACTTACCCTTCACCGTCAGTGCCTATACAAGTGTCAACCTCTTATTTTCGACCGGCGGCAAGACTAAGCAACTCCTTGCGCACAACAGATAACCGGCCAGTATGCTACACTCAGGACAAGACATGTGTTGCGAAGAGAGGGTAATCGATGGTCGCATAGGGTAACAAACTGGATTCCAAGGGAAAGAAAGCGTAGCAGGAGGGGACAGAAATTTAGGAGGGTGGATAAGGTTAGAAGCTCGCAGGGGTCAAGTGGACGCAGCTAGCAGAGAACCGGGTTAATTGGAGGAATATGGGAGAGGCCTTCGCCCTGCGGTTGGTATAGTCAGGCTGATGATGATGATGATACATTCACGGATCGCCTGGTTATTTTTCCCGCCATTGTCATCACTTTCTTCTAGTGTCGGCACCATGTGATCAATTTTCTGGGCGCTGGTCATAGACGTCTCAGTATTCCGCGCCTGCTGGGAAGTCGTCATTTCTCCCCAGGCCGTCCAGCCCTTTCCGGCCGCCGTTCACCCTCACCTCGAAGCAGCTTTATCTCCCCGACGTGAAATCGACGGAACGCTTCTCGAGAGAAAAACTAGGTGCCGCAGTTCGGGATGCAAGGATTGTGCCCCCGTCGAAGATTCATAGTCCCAACCTTATCGAAGTTTCGATCAAGGTAGTTTCTGTGATGGCACTTATCGACAATGCTGCCGCGATATTATTCAGCAAAAAAACTATTGTCAAAAATTTTTAACTAAGACAAATATTTTTATTTTGCCAAGCTTGTGTCTTCCTATAATACAGCACAGTAAAAGTACAGTCCAACATGATTTGGAGGTTATCGCGCGCGCGTCAACCGTGAACATGAACAGCGCCATGGCCCAGCATCCTGTGCCGTGGCGAAGGAGGTATCAGGCCAGCTTCCCTCACTCCCTTTTCTGTTCCTTAGGTAGCCCTCACTCCCTTCGGGGCCAGTAGCTTTTAATTTGCTTTCTTTTTGCTTTACAAACAGCCAGTGG
>NC_139344.1:320904596-321020226 GCF_055883805.1 Amblyomma maculatum | reverse complement strand
AGCAAACAGCCAGTGGTCGTATTGCGAGTAGCGCATTTCCAGAAATTTTTGTTATTCTCCGCGAAGCTAAACGGTAATCAAGCCCGAACATTATCGGAACCAATGGAAAGCGGAAAATAGCAGGAAATCATGTAGAGTTTGTTGCGGGGTGTTGGTTGTATCATGGAACAGCGAACGAGGGTGAAAAGAAGGCTAAATTGTAATTTTCCCGGTTCCGAAATTGGATGCTAGGCGTCTGGTACGCTACCTTGGTGGACACTCGCACAATAACCTTGAAATCGCGCTAGACTTCACAGTTCAATATAGTGCAATGCATTTTCCATTTCTCGTAAAATTACAGTGCAAGAACCCACAATATATTGTCCGTTGCTCGTAATGTTAACATATACAGCTGCCACGCCTGACCAAACCTCGAAGGATGCCCGAAACAAATATCGGAATAGTGAAATTAAAATGACCTCAACCAGTAATTTTAAATTTCTTATGTAGTAAATGGTTTTACTCACATAACTTTTGTTTTTATTAAGCAAAGGCACTGGCAATTCATTAATTTGGGCTGGAGTCCAGTACTGGCGCATTCTTTTCCTGCATTAGCTGCAGTTGTAGATATCAGGAGTAACACCGCCGGTCGCAGGCAGTGGTCTGGTGCATATCTTAAAATTTGTTTTAAAATGCTTCACAGCAACAGTTTCAAGAGCAACAAAACAAAACGATTTATAAATGTTACACTCTAGTTATCTCCTTAATAAAGAGTATTCAATTGTAGCCAACAATTACGCAAAATGCAAATCTTGTACTTCTTACCCACATTACAACATCCAAAAACTTAAATCCTAGCACGGCTTACTGTAAACTATAACAAAAACACTAATTACTTCAATGAAAACTGACAAGAGAGATTGAATGTTTCATAACATTAACAGACGTAGGGTATATCAATTGCATGTAAGATTACTGTCAGATAAGAGGCCGAAACACATCACTGAAAATGAAGGTAGAACGGCTAGATGTGTGTAACTATTATAGTCTCTCGACAAAAATTTGGGTACAATGTTGACCACTTGGTGTAGCAAAAGACGTAGACAGCATGCGTGTACTCGCTCAAAGAAATTACTAGGAAATGGGTTAAATCCCGCAGCGTAAAAAAGGAGCTATTCGAGGCCAAGAAGAGCACTACGCAACAGAAACGTACGCAATTTCTTTAACGCAGAAGCGTTACAGCCCGCATTCTTTAATTTCACCGCTTTGGCTATGAAGCCTTGATAACAGTTAGAAAACAAATTGTCGTGTGGTCGGGGGGGGGGGGGGGGGGGGAAGTAGTCTCATTCTCTGGCATGTAACTTGCAAAGTGATCGCTTTCCGCAAGACCTGTCTTCTTATTAGGCTCCGTTACTGCCACGCGCGGAGAATGCATAAGCATGCCAAATTTTAGGGGTGGCCCAGTTAAATTGGGAAGTAGCCAACGCTTTGGCCATAGCCATTTCGCCCACCAAACGCCGTCGCTTTTCGACAAATGATATTTGGAAGATCCAAAGGGACAAATTTTGGAGTGGTCCGCATATATTTAAAAGTCCTTACTGTGCGGCATATAGTCAGACTAGGATAGACACCAGTTCTCGACAATTTCGAACAAAGCAAAATTGTGAGGGTACGGTGGGCCAAATTTGCAAGCCACCACTCAATTGGCGTATAGCACTGAAATCAGAGTGAACAACGATTCTGCCCATTTTAGGACGAGGCAAAAATCCGGGAAGTACAGAGGGCCAGATTTAGGCAGTGCGGACGGGCTTTCTGGCACATGCTGGTCGTGTACGAAGGCTTAGAGGTCGGAGTACTCGTCTCGTTAAATCTCGTTCGGTGCTCGGATGTGCCCCTATTCGGTGCCCGGATGACTGGAAAGGGGTGCCCAAATTATCATGGCTCGACTTCACCTTTCTCGGCAACCCTTTCAGGATTTTAAGTCACCGAAAACGGGACCTGAAATCATTTTATGCTTAAAAACTCGCCGCCAGCGGGTTCCAAACGCAGGCCGCGCAAAAAAATATCACTGCAGGCCCCAAATAAACGTTTTAACAATCCAATCGTCGTTGGGCACTGCGCCAGGCCACTACGCCGCCTCGTTATCTTTTTGTGTGCTGCGCCATCTCAGAGTCGACCGCATCCAAAGCGGAGCGCGAAAGACTGGCTGCTTAATATGTGAACGAACCTGCTACTGCGCCATCTCGGGAGCCAGCTCTTTGTCGTGCTAAGCGGCCAGTCGTTCGCGCAGCATTCGGATGTCGTCCTTTCTCTCTTCCGTACTCTCTCTCTCTCCTCCGAAATTACAGGATTGCACTTAGCTTCGTTTAAGAGCTTAACGGCGAAAGTATTTTCTCCTTTTTCTGTTCTAAATATTCCCTTCTACCTCTATCTTGCGCATTTGCGTTCTCGTTATTTAATTCCGTTCTTTCCTTTGGTTTTATCGTCAGCGATATTGCTTTTCTTGGCATAATAACAATAACAATAACAACTTTTATTTACCCTGAACGTTTACATGATGGCGGGAGCATGAAGTAAATGCTGACTCAAGGCAGTTTGACGAAGCCTCAAGCCCCCCACTTTGGAGGTGGTATATTAGCAGTCGCATTGCAGTTGTTAAAAGCTTTTGAAGCAATCATACAATTGATTATAAATATTGGCGGTCACAAATGAAAAATACACAGCACTGTCTGATGCATATAGTGCATGGGTTTAGAATATGGTAACATATAGCAGAATATATAGGACAGAAATACATAGTGGAGCATATCTTTATTTTTATTTATTTAGCAATACTGCAGGCCAATAAGTTGGCCCAAGCAGGAGGGGCATTTCACAGACAAAAAAAAATACAGAAAAGCGTACATAATGTAACATGAAATGAACATAACACAGGAAAGACGCTAGAAGAACCCGTCAATATCGCTAGCTTTCACAAAAATGATTTTGGAATGCAGCCATGAAATCGTTCGACTGAAATACATGAATGGGAAGTGAATTCCGATCACTCACCGTTCGAGGGAAAAACTGTACTTGTAAGCGTTTGTTTCCGCGAAAATTGGCGCCAGCAAATACTCATGACTGTGCCGTGTTCTCCTCTTAAGAAGGCCTAAATGCAGAAGTGGTAGCGTCATATTATTTTTTTCCAGAAAGGCTATTATGGTAGTAGTACAAGACGGTTAATTTTACTACGTATTCTTAGTGTCTGTATTTTGTATTGCAACATCAAAGAGGACGGCGAATCCTTCCTGGCATATTTCCTGTATAGAAATCTCATAGCTTTTCATAGAACTCGCGTGAGTGCGATTGTGTCTTTCATTCTATGCGGGTCCCGGAGTTTAAAAGCATATTCTAACTTAGATCGTACTGTTGCATTGGAGACTAACATTTTAGTTCTTACAGGGGCGTGTTTAAGCTTCGTATTTATGGACCACAATTTTATAAGCGCAGCTGAGCCACCATCCGAGTTATTTGTTGGCCTTGTCAGCTTAGTGTTAAAAGTAACACCAAGGCTTTTTTTTTTTTTCGACTTCGAGGACAGTCCTGTTTCCAAGCTGATACAAACAAATCCTAGGAGACGTTTTTCTTGTTACGCATACAAGCACAGTTTTTTCCGCATTGAGCTCCAATCCCCAATCAGAACACCAGTCAGTAATTTTTGCAAGGCATCTCTGCAACACATCATGGTCATCATAGGGCACAATTTCCCCGAAGATACCACAAACATCTGCGTATAACCGAATGAACAGATCAGCAGGAATAACTTCAATCAAGAAATTAACATAAATTAAAAATAATAATGGTCCTACAACACTGCCTTGGGGGGACTTCTTAGGTGACCTGACGAGTATGGAGGTACAATATGAAAGAAAACAAAAATTTTATAGAAATGCTCACATTTTAAAAGCACTGTATTTTTTTACCAAACAACCTTCTGTTAGGGTGACTCTGTATTCAAGAAAGTTTGAAAATGAAATGATGCGTCTGAAACGAAAATGTTTTTCTGGTATAGTTGATTAAGTAAGCGGGGCAGTCTGTTATTCAATGTGTGCAGCCGTATGTAGTTCGGTACGTGTTAAGGTTCCAAGTATATAGGTTGTGGATTTCCTATGCTTTTTTTTTTAATATTAGCCAGTGAGCGAAGAAAACTTGTATTTTGGGAAATTTCTCTTTTGTACGCGTGACATAGTGCGTAGTCAGGTAGCTTTAAAACTAGAATTATTTTATTATTTAAGAAACACTTGACTGGTGTCATAAAGCTGGGATACGCATTTAACTATGCGTGAAAAAATGTTTTGTTCCACATGTAGTTTTCGTAAGTTTTCTGTGTTGTAGAGCCCCAGATTGAGATGCCGTAATATTGGCGAGAATGGAAAAGGGGTCGATATATTTTATTTTCGCACTGTGTGCTAACATATGACCATTACGACTGACTATACAGATAGTTATGTTGCAAGATCATCGACGTGATCATCCCAGCTCATTGTTTCGTTAAAAATAACACCAAATGTTTTGAATGATAATACGACTTCTAAAGGAACAGAACTGTAACATATATGTCTCTCGTTAAGCAAACATGTTTATTCTTAGCTCTGAAAACAAAAAATTTCGTCTTAGTGATTTTTATTTCAAGTATATTTCGTTGTGTCCATAAGTCTAACAGAGTTAATGTGCTATTGGCTGAATCTATGAACTTGTCAACGCTATCACCTGATAGAAATGGGCTTGTGTGGTCTGCGTAAATTATTAATTTTACAAGGGGTGGAACGCGGAAGATATCATTAATATAAATATTAAAGAGAAACGAGCCTATTATACTTCTTGCGGAACTCCACTGGAGATGAATAGAGTTCCAGAAAAAAAAAAAAAAAAGAAAACGTTTACACTGACTGCTTGTTTGTGGTGTCGCAGATATGATTTCAATAGTGATGCAGTGCAACCACGTATATCATAGCAATCAGGTTTACGGAGTAATAACTCATGGTTTATCATGTCTAATACTTTAATGAAATCTATAAAGATACCGATCACTATCCTGCCCTGTTCTAGCTCTCTTAATACGTATCCTTTTGCTGGAGTAGTGCAAGCTTTGTGGCTAAGTGTTTTCGTAAGCCAAACTGTGAATCAGTCAGTATGCGATGTTTGTTTTCGAACGAGATTAAGCATTTGTGAATACTTTTTTCTAGCAACTTTAAAAATATGAGCAAACCCGGTATCGGCCTATAATTATCAAAGTTATTCCTATCGCCTGTTTTTAAAAATCACCGACATACGCTCAACTTGCATACAACAAGGGAACACTGCATTAGAAATGCATGAGTTTATTATATGTTTAAAATAGAGGGAGATTACGTCTGTGACGTAAACAATACGTTCCGTTTTTAAACCATCAATGACGGTTGCTGTTGGACTATTCAGTTCTCTGAAAGTCGCATTATTTCACAGTCATCAACTGGACTAAGAAATATAGCATCGAGTGCACAAGGAACATCATTAAGATTATTCTGTGGGCACATATTTCTAGAAAAGTTCACAAAATACCTTATTGGAATCGATTTGTTAGCGGTAAAAACACGGTCTCAAAGAACCAACTAGCGCAACTTGAAGTTTTAACAAAATACCTGTTAAGCTCATAGGCTAATTCTTGACCAGTTAAATATTTCCCAGCTGTATTAATTGCAGAAATTAGTTCTTTTTCTTGTTTGTAGGCGAATAGGTTGTCCAAGTTCTTCCACACGATATCGGCACGACGACATGTAGATTTAAATTGACTCGCATAATAATCCTTTCTGGCCTTTTTTTAATTCTTTTGACGATGTTCTTTCAGTGTTTTCATTATAGAGCAGACAGTAAAGATGTGTTTCAATATTGTCAAGAAAGTTCCGTATGCTTTTTCGGCATCGGTTTCCGAGAGAATAATTTTCCAGTTAGCATCAGCTACGGAGCTCTTAAATATAAAAAGTTTATGCTCGGAAATTTCCTGACAAGAAAATTACGGACTTATTCTTTCGCTGTTATGCTTGAAGACAAAAATACGGGAAGATGGTCACTCATATCTAAAATAAGTGCACCTGATTTTTCAGAACTATTGTCCAGGTTCACAATGAATACATCTAGTAACGATAACGATGTAGTTGTGATTCGTGCTGGTTCTTTAATTACATTCAAAAGCCCATTAGAGCTTAGTAATAAATCTATACCATTTTTTTTTGGACCTATGACCGCCTAACTCGGTAACGTTGGTACCTTTACCACACACAAGCTTTGCGTCGGTGTCCCGAACATGAAAAAAAAAAAAATCTGGGAATAAAGAAATGAAAGAAAGCTGGGTACAGTGTCCTGTGGTTGGCGGTAACATATAACAAACACTGTGTTTTGAGAACATAATGACAACACTTCGTAATCAGGTCCAGAAAAAAGGGAATTGGGGTAAAGGATCTAGTTCCCAGCCTTCCTTAAAAACCATACAGACAATGCCTCCATGGCTTTCGCTGTGGTTTAAAAATATCCTTTGATAGTTTGCAAGACGAAAAAGGTGTGAGTCATTTCTACATCAGGTTTCTGTAATCATTATTACTTCAAACGGTGTACTCAGTTCCTGCAAAGATATTGTTAAATCCAGTTTGTGCCTAACTGACTGTACGTTGAGCTGAAGGCATTTAAAGGATTTTCTTAAGTATGTGTCAAGTTCACCTTTAAACGTGTTAGAAAGTAGATACAAAAATTTGCTCTCGATGTTCGCCATGTTGACCAGTACCCGCTAAAAAAAGAGAAGCTACTGTTTTGAACCTCAGACAAACTTGTCTAGATCACTTACATCTGAGATGACTATTACTGATGCGCCTACATTTGCCACATGTGAACTATGTGATTGCTGTGCCACACAAATTTATAGTTGTTAAATTTGGCCTAGCCTTTCACCTGTTTCAACAGCACCCGTATTAGTTTTGTCAGGTTCTTATTTATATATACGGCTTTACAATTCCCGGAAATTCTTCGTCTATTTGGCCACCATAGACCTCTTACACTTTGCTTTGCGAAGCGGTATATGATACTGGGTACCTTATCTTGCCTGGACGGCACGCGATGCACCGCTGTGACAGCACTATAAGATAGTTCTGGAAGTTTGCTCTGGACGGCAATCGCATCGATCTCAGCAAGAAGATTTTTATTTTCAGTTTGTTTCACCCCGTGAAATTCGAGGTTGAAACAGCAGCTGCGCCATTCAAGCTCTAGTGCCTTAACTTTTTTGTCTAGTTCTTTCGTCTTTAGAACTTTCGCTCTGCAGTATTTTCTTTTTTTTTTTTTCTCGTTCGTTTGCCTCTGTGCGTGTAGGTCCGAAACCTGGTTGGACATGAATTGCACCGCACTTTCAAATAAGTCAACTGTTTCTTTTAGTGGCATCAAAATTTCTGATTGATTGCCTGAAGCACTGTCCACATGTCATGTAGATTAGGCTCTTTTTGTAATGTTTCATTTTGTGGGCTAATCTTCGCCGCCCTACACTGTGTGCACCTCCAGATGTTTCGGTAAATGCCTCCTTTCGACTTCAGAGTTGCTGCAGTAGACTCCTGCAGCAACTAAAAGGTACGCTAGTTTAGCGTACCTTTTTGCCGCATACGTTTCATAAATTTTCTTTTTCATAAAATTATTTCAAACTCCAGCATTGGTGTACAATGAAGTTCAGAGCTTTCAACAAATAAACCCCTTCGGCTACTTCTGTTTCCATAGTATGACAAAATATTTTCTCATAGATGCTTAATCTACTTAGTTTGGTTTATGGGGTTTAACCTCCCAAAGTGACTCAGGCTATGAGAGATACCGGAGTGGAGGGCCCCGGAAATGTCGGCCACCTGAGGTTCTTTATAACGTGCACTAACATCACACAGCACACGGGCGCCTCGCTTTCCGCCGCCATCGAAAAACGGCCGTCGCGGCCGCATTTCGACACGCATCCTTCGGTACTGCAGCCGAGCATCCTACCTATTGCGGCACCCAGCGGAGCTACTTCAGGTACTGAAAATCGTCCGTAATTGTGTAATTTAGGTTCCTGTAGGAAATCCTTGCTTCCCGTTTCTGAAGCGGGACATTAAAAAAATAACGCAGCATGCGAGTAATACATGTAGGAATTTCTTTTTCTCAGACTGCCGTAATAAATGCGGCCTGACCCATAATATTAATCCTGTGGCCGCGATTAACAAAAAAAAAAAAAAAAAAGAAAACATTCAGCTATTTAGCTGTCCTTACTTAAACTCGAAGTGCCTTGGACGCATCAGTAAATAGATCGGTCGTCCGTCAGTAGACGTTTAATCTGCACACATGGTAGGTACGCTTTTCTGTCGTAGGCGTCAGCGCCGGCTTTGTGCGGCGCAGTAGCAAGAATTCCACCAATAATGTAATATCAATAACAATACGCAGGAGAGGGGAGATTGCGACTGAAGAAAAAGGAAAGAGCATGAACAGCTCATATTTGGAAACTGCCGTCACACAAGGCGTACCACGGCAATAGTAAACAGTATCTGTTCTACGGTAGCGTGCCACTTTTAGTAAGAAAAGTAATTATGCAAGAAAACGTTCAAAGTTGCAGAAAGAAACAAACTACTGCATCTCACGGGATTTATTTCTGCAAAAGAACTGTAAAACTGAATATAATAGACTATATACGGGAGCAAAGGAACATCGCTGCAAAAGCACGGCTTGCATGGTTAATTTTCAAAATTCGAAAACTTTATCCGATTCTCATTTTCGCTTGGTGTACCTCGTTTGCGCCCAGAAGACCAACACTTCAATATGCGCGTAGGAAGACAAACACGACGAGTCGAGCAGTTGAGCGAGGAGAAGAAAAAACAGTCGTCCAGTCAGGGCCAACAGGCGCACACAGCGCTTTCATCGGTCGGAACTAGCCGACTGAGACAGGCACCGTTCGACGAGAAGTTGCTCTGCTTGGACAAACCTGTTGTCATAGCAACGAAGGAGAGGCGATGGGCAGCTCGCGCTGTTGACCTGGTCTGCAGAATTATAGACGGATAAAAAAATAAATGAAAACTCAGAGAGCTTATTCTTTCAGGCTAGCCAGACGGTGAGAAAACAGACTGCTTAGTTCCTTTGGTGGAAAGCCACGTGTACTCAGCTGAGTGTTTGACCGACGCGTAGCGCAAACAGGCGCATAGCTCCTGGCGCACGCAGATGTTCAAAAGAATGTGAAGCTCACAGCCGGGAAAGACGTTAGCGCTTCGTTGAAATTTTTCTGTTAATAATGGATCATTGCTCGGTCGCCTCTCGGCTAATATGCGTCGGGCTGAGCTCTCTACTGGGGGCTGTTGCAGACACTGCCACGGAAGGGCAAAAGCGTAAAAGGAGCGTTATCATTTGTTTGCATTGAACTACACCAGCCCTAACAAAATTGAAGCCGTCTGAAAAAAAAAAAATTGTTTATCCTTCCAGACCAGTGTCACAAATACATTCCGGCAAAACAGATTACAGTCGATGAAAGAGGCAATAACATTCTCCTTCCCCTGCGTGTCTTAGCTTCCAGTACACCAAAAGTATATCGCAGGGGTGAATACTGTAATGCGTAGTGTCCTTCAGCTACATCTGGAATTGGCGTTAAAGTCACAACAACCTGATCGGAAAACTAGCGAAAGTCAGACGAATGCGCGGCGAACATCTGGCGGAGTCCATAGCACAGGAGCGATTTTTCTGCCGTTAGAATTTGCACGCAAATCCCGCTACTCTCCCTCCCTCCCTCCCTCCCTCCCTCCCTCCCTCCCTTCGTTCCTTCCTCATGCCTCCCTCCCTCCCTCTTTTTCTTTCTTTCTTTCTTTCTTTCTTTCTTTCTTTTTGTCCTTCACTTTTTCTCATTGATGAGCATCACTCAAACAACGAGGTGACTGCCAGGACTCGGCAAACATGAGCAACTAACAACTGACAAGGTGAACCGCGGATGAGAATTCTGCCTATGTCCGGACGAAGTGAAATGAGCCAAGGTTGATAACGCCCGCAGACGCATACTTGTGATAGATGATGCATGCGAAAGAAAATGTTCTCAAAAATATTTTTGTTTCTTTTGCGCTCTTAAAGCCCCAAGGACTGACTGCAGAATTTATATGGATCAAGGGGTAAAAAACGGGCTGCTCGGCTTTTCCGGCCTTGGATACAGTCATCCAGATGCCCCCATTGGCGCAGTAGATTAGGGCTCCTGCCGGTATGTTTTAACATTTTCTGCACCATTTCGAGCTCATCATTATCATCAGCCTGATTATACCCACTGCAGGGCGAAGGCCTCTCCGATATTTCTCCACTTAACCCGGTTCTGTGCTAGCTGCATCCACTTGACCCCTGCGAACTTCTTAATCTCATCCGCCCACCTAACTTTCTGCCGCCCCCTGCTACGCTTTCCTTCCCTTGGAATCCAGTTTGTTACCCTCAGCGACCATCGGTTATCCTCTCTTCGCACTACACGTCCTGTCCATGTCCATTGCGAGCTAGCTTACACTTAAGTGTACCTTGAGGTTCAAACTCCCCCTTCGAAAATGCATCAATACCATGGGTACCGCGGTGTCCGTTACGGCATGTCTGAAAGACCCATTTTCTGAATGCTTACAGGCCATTCAAGATTATCATTTCTTGATGTTTTGAATACACTCGCAGAAGAGCGCGAGAGCCGTTTCCGTACACCGGCTATCTGACTAGACGGTACAATGTTAGAGCACAGCTGTCATTGTCAGTCTTCTTATTGCTAAATTTTCAATGTTAACTTTTAAATCACCGCAGTTCTCGCATCTGTGAGACCAGAACACTGAGGCCGACTTGTTTTCCGGTCACTGAGTTTAAGTATTTCGATATACATGTTCCAGTTCCGAAATGTCCTTCACAAAGGAAGGTTTCCCGCAAGGTGTTAAGAGTCAGCGCAAAACACCGCGCTATGCTTTAAAGTTGTTCCGATATTTTCTTTAAGTTGTCGAGAGCATTCTGAGACGTTGGTTGCATTTCTTTCTTCATTTTGGCTTGTCAAAGCTGAACAATGGTGTGCAAAAAATTTCTTAGAGCAATGAAGCGTATCGCTTCGATCGGCACTTTAACGCACAAGTAATAAATACGGACTGGGTGGCGAATTTGGAGGTGAATATTTCGGACCACAGAAGGAAGGAGGAAGCAGGAAGATGAGGAGGAAAGGCAGGGAGGTTAACCAGTAAAAGCAACCGGTTTCCTCAGGGAGAGCAGTTATTATGATCGGACCTGTGATCAAAAGTTAGCATCGAATATCTGGCTCTGAGAATATTTTCTCAAATTAGGTAATCTTTAAATAAATGGATTAGCGAAAATTATGCATTGTAACACTAGTAGCTGAAGATATGCCAGGCGATACGCTTGAACGGTACAACAGGATAGTGAAGCGGGCGAGCTGGTGATACATCATCCAAAAAACAGCGCTGTTCGCGCTATTTTTTTTTTTTTTTTGATGTTGAACGGTACAATATACTTTAGAAAAAACATTGTTTAGGCTGGTAAAACAGAGTTCACATTTAGGAGCCGTATTTGTGCTCAACCAATTCAGCATCTCTAACATTTCATCAGATGAGCTTGCTAACGTTCGGGCAGTGCTACAGATTAGTTATAATCGAACGTGCTAATTCTTCGCTGAGGCGATAATAAGGCGCACCAGACAAATTAAGGCAAATGAAGGCAACAATGAGCTCCCGGAAACCAGAGAAGCATTATTATTATTATTATTATTGTTATTATTATTATTATCGATATTATTATTATTATTTTTTTTATTTTTTTTACGGACAAGAGGTAAAAAATATTGATAGTGCGATAACACGACCTTCAAGTAGGATATTTGTTGCAAAGAGCGTGTTTATAAGGACAAATGAAAAAAAAAAATAGAATGACCCTGACGTCCTTTCGCGCAGTGCATAGCGGCAAAAATGGCAGGTGGTTCAATCTTCAGCGTACGCTTCAGACAATGTAAGACCTGCTGGACTTTAAGCAAGCATCTTTAAGAATTCTTCGCATTCTCCACAAAACGGCTCTCCCGAGCGGTAAACTTCTTGTGGGCGCAAAACTCGTCCGTAGAGGACGCCTCGAGTGGTTGTTAATGAAAGGAAAGTGCTAGAAAAACACGCTACCTTCAAAGCCGCCGTCTGAGGAAATTGTTTTTTCTAGCTGCCTTCACACGAGCGTGGGCTATTTGGTCTGCGTGCGGTCCAGCAAGAATGACTTTTATTTTATAGTGATTTGAAGGAGTGTCCCAACATATATAAAGAGAGGCCTACTAAACAAAATAACGTTTTGGCTAAATATTTCCCCGAAACTGCTGACGTAGAGCAGGAAGTTAGCTCAAAGCTGGACAAAATGATGTCAAGAGTGTCTCTCGCCTTCTCTTCCTTTTGTCTCTATTCTTAGAGGCCTTTTGATTTTCCTGCACCTTTATATTCTTTCATCTCCATGTTCTCGCACATTTCGGCTGTCACGGAGACCTGTAGATAAGCTCCTGATTACGTTCCGTGGGCATTTCGTGATCCTAAGGGTGTCTCTGAAGAAAAGCCAAGATAGCAAAAAAAGAAAAAAGAGCTAGGATGAAAACCACGTCGATGACGGGACGTACAAAGAAGCGTGAAAATAATACTGGGGCAGTGCGTAACCGTAACAGCATCGCTACAAAGAATCTAAAGAAATATACGCATCAGCAAACACAGGTAGGTATATAGAAAATTTAAAATTATCAAGCAGGGAATTCATTATAGTATATATATATATATATATATATATATATATATATATATATATATATATATATAGACTGTTTTACCGAGAGCAAGCAGGAGAGGAGGAAAATACTGTCTAAGCAGAATCGTTGCGCCGGCCCCTTGTTGCCAGTACTGAGTGGGCTGTGCATTCGCACGGTTCCGCATAGCAAAGCGGCCTTGCACCTCAATATATTGTCATTTGAAAGACTTAAACACCTTTATTAGCCCTAAACTCGAGGATTAGCTCATGAGAGCTACGATGTTCAACACGGTTCTTCCCTAGAGAATGAATATCTGTTTCGCGACATACTTGATATTCCTTATGATTAAAGCATTGGAGTTTATATATTCTAGCTAATAATCACAATGTCAAGGTGTTAGAAGTACGTGAATGAATCTCTTTAGGCTCGTGGACAGTCGGATTTGCGACGTGCGGCTGATTAGGGCACCAGGACGTCTTTCCTTTGGCGTCCGGGACACCGGGTGACAAAGACTGAGTCAAAGGCCCACGAAGCAAGCTCATGATCTCTCGCAAAGCCTCAGGGCACCAGTGGTTGTCCGCTCGCCACCAGTTGGTTCCACGAATAGGGTTCAACAGTGGTGCCCTGATTAGTCGCCATACGTTGCTTCTGATTGATTCACCTTTGTGAATCCAAACTTGTTCATTCGTAACGCAAGCGGTCTCGCTACTGAACGTACTGATCTCCACACAAAGATGTTACGCATAAAAAGGGTACCTGAATTCCCGATGTTCTCACATAAGTACTCCGATCGGAAACCGCCACCTATGGCATGTGTTTCATTCAATGGAACGAAAACTCTCAGTTAAAGACTACGCAGAGAGTATTCGAATAGCCCTGCGTCTTTCACCGCAAGAATTTGCCAAGCAAGCAGCTCTTCAGTTCTTCCCCAATTATGACTGCCAACCTGCACCGGTTCCACTCAGTCTCGACAACCATCTCCTAGAAGATAAGATCACGAACCCTTTCACCATGGCTGAGCTGATCGCTGCGATTGAAGACATCCGCCCAAACACCACACCCGGTCATGATGGTGTGCCTTATACACTATTCCGCAATCTAGAAGCTGAATCATTGACCTCACTTCTGAGAATTTTCAATGAAATCTGGATTTCCAGTGAAATGCCACCAGATTGGAAACATTCTGTAGTAGTTCCCATACCAAAGCCCGGAAAACCACCTACAACCCTTGGTGCTCTACGCCCGATTTCTCTTACCCCAACTATCTGTAAATTGTACGAAAAGCTACTTGCCATTCGAATATCCTGGTGGCTTGACCATCATCACAAATATTCGTCTTCACAGATTGGCTTTCGGCCTGGTTACGGATCTGAAGATGGTCTTCAACTTTTTGCCAATGAAGTAATATATTGTTCATCTCACAGTCGCCTCGTCCGCACAGTCGTGGCAACAGATATCACGAAAGCCTACGACAACATCCTCCACACAGCGATCCTCAATACTATGTCATCACTTGGAATGCCCTTACAGCTTTGTCGTGCAATTCACGCGTTCCTCTCCCACCGAACGTTTGCTATCCGTGTAAATGGAAAACCAACAGGACATTTCATTTCTAATCGCGGAGTACCGCAGGGCTCAGTTTTAGCCCCAACTTTGTTTAATATTGCATTTATTCCTCTCATACATGAACTTGCCTCAATTCCTAATATTAAAGTGCTAGCCTACGCAGATGACATTACTATGTGGTCTACAAACCGCTCAGTGCAGGTGCAGCAAGACACCCTGCAAAATGCCATAAATATCCTTCAAAACTTTCTCAACAACACAGGCCCTCAACCTCACTAAAACATGCTATGTCCATGTGGGCAATAAGGCCGGCCGCAGAAGTTTCAAAGCTAATCCATTCGCGTTGAAAATTGACAATACACCCCTCCTTGAAGTGGAACATACCAAGGTGTTGGGTCTCCATGTACATTCTTCAGGAAAAGGCACAGTTTGGCTATCCGATGTACGCAAAAGTGCAATGAACACACTGGGACTAATTCAAAGAATAGCAAATCGTTCTGGTGGTGCCCGATCAGATACCGCTCGGCGACTTGTTCTTGCTGTCTTTCAACCGCGGCTTCTATACCAGGCACAGTTTCAGAAACTGACAAAACGGCAATGGTCTACACTCGAGGCACTCAACCACGAGGCCATGCGAGTCATTACGGGACTGCCTCGATCAACTCCTATCCGTCTGCTCCAGGAGTACGCCCACCTTAACTCGCTGGCAGAATTAACTGCCCAAAGACAGACAAACAGAGCAAGAAAAGCTTCCCTTCGTCTTGAATTAGAGAACCAACCACCTCCATGGGACTACTACCACCTTACTTCTAATAAGCCACTACTCACCAAGAAGTCGCAGCTCTCATCATCATTCCCAATAACGTCTTGCGCAACACATGATGACTGTATAATTTACACAGATGCAGCCGTAACCCCAACAGGTGGTTCAGTTGCTTTTATAAGCCCAACCCACCCTCACCTGAACACCAATCGAAGTTACCTTACCGACGCCAAATCAACTCTTGCATTCGAACTGCAAGCTATCTTAAACGCCATAGAAGCGTTACCTGCCGACCCTACGTTTAAAAAAGTACAAATAATGACTCACTCTAAAGAAGCCTTAAAACATTTAAAGAAAGTCCATGGCACTCTTAGGGTTGCACAGACTATACATGCTGCTTGTCACCGTTACCCAGTGACTATAACCATTCACTGGGTTCAAGACAACAAAAATTTGAATACCATAACAGCAGACGTGCTTCCTCATGCAGATGATGTGTCACAACCTATTCATGATTCCTTGCCACCGGATCCTCTCCTGACCCATTTGACATCATCAGCATCCCTCAGGCAGCGTACACGTGCTCTAATTCCCCCGTGTACGTACCCCCTTCCCCCCAATCTAACAAGGGTGGAGGAGGTATCTCTGAGACGGCTGAGGGTCGGAGTGGCTCTTATGCCCGCCATTCGACACCAGTGGCAAAATACTACTATTCCAGTTCCCGACAAATGCCCACACTGCGAAGAACCGGCTTGCGACACCACTGTACGGCATCTAATATGGACATGCCCAAGAACTTCGCATATGCGCAACACCATTCTACAAAAAGCTGGACTTTCACCAAGTAATGACTCTCATTTCCACTTATGGACAACAAACAACATTTATGCACGCAGTTTGTGTGACTTCTTGCACATGGCTGCACTCCACACATTCCTGGGACGCTATACCACCACCTTTTATGCCGTGTGGCAAACCCAGCGCAATAAATAAATAAATAAATAAATAAATAAATAAATAAATAAATAAATAAATAAATAAATAAATAAATAAATAAATAAATCAATAAATTCCCAATCCAGCGGGTCTGTACATCCAGACCCTTGAATCGAGGAATATGCAGAAGGATTACTCTTCTTTTACTAGCAGAACAGCAGAACAGCAATAAAAGTCGTTGAAATATTGCCGCGAAACCTTGAAGACTGTATTTGTTGTTTTTTAACAGCCGCCGGCATGCGCTCTTATCACTGTGATTCTGTAACGCGTATCAATTCTGTATCCCGTGTCTGTTCATGCTCGTTGTCGCGATAAGACGCGTTATCATTTTCTTTGTCACGAACAATGCGCCGAGATCTGTCTCGAAGATTCCGATCACTTGCGTATGTTTCGACAATGTTCCAGGTTGTGCTAGTAGCAGTTTGCGACGTTATCTAGATTGTTCTGAGCAGCCTTTAAATTGAGCGTTGGTGAGTGGGACGAGCATTCTTTGTTCGACGACCGACGAGCACGCGTGTTGCTATCGCCGCGTTGCTTACTTCTTTTGCGGGCGCAACTCAGCCCAATAAAGAGTTTCTTCAGTGCAATCACGGACTATTCATTTGTGTCATCGACCTTGCCACCACCAGGTGACATTATGCAAAAAAATACCTGCTCAAGAAGTGGACAGTATTCACACGTTTAATATGACATAAATGTTAGCTCCATTACGAGAAAAGCTGTCAGCGTCTACAAAAAATGTAAAAAAAAAATTAGGAGATGCCTCTTAAAGGCGCAGTTTTGACTGTGACATGAATTGGAGTTTCGAAGTTGGCATGTTCCTGTGTCTGCTCGGTGCTCCTCACGAGCATGTTTTTGGCAGGGGTAGTTGGCAGGAGACATGGCCGAGCACGAATTGGTAGGCTATTTTTTTACCCTGACACACGAGATAATGATTGTTTTGACGGTTTAAGCCCACACTGCACATGTCACCTTCATTAATAAATTTGTTTTTGAGGATGTGCGTGTTAGGTTCTCTAGTGTACAGTTTCAAAGAATATAGTTCAATGCCTATTGAGTTATTCAGTAAGTGTTCTTTCCTGATCTCCGTTTTTCAGTTTTTTATGTGAGTCCACACTCTGCTCCTAGTTGATTGTAACCTTACAAAACATAAATCCCTGCTTTAGTCAATTCTCACGAATGCGTCTGCGTGGCTTCAGGGCAGTGTGTCTAACTTAGGATCCAAGCGTCCCGGAAGGCTAGATTCCCCTCTCACCCGCCATCTCAAAGGTGCTGCCTGCGTTGACAGCGCCCAGCAACTCTGTCATGTAATATGTTGTCTCAGGGCGTCACACAGCCCGATGATCACTGCACGCCCATTTTACCTGCCAGATTCATGCCTGGGATATTTCGTTCACAACGTATACATCCATGATACGCAAGCCCAGCTGCGATTCCCATCTCGCGACACCAGCGCCATCGTGCCTTTACATCACAGAGGGGTTTAGGTGTTTAGAATAACTTAACATAACTTAAATATATAACTTAAAGCCATTGTTGGCACTCGCGTTTTCTTGCTTGTATTTTGCTGAAATATTCTCGCTCCAAATCCCCATCAGTTCGGCGTGTAATACACGGAAGCATTACACCTGCTTATGGTAATCAAGCAAGCTGTGCCGAACAAGTGCTGAACGGAATTAAAGAGTATTCTTCTGGAATACACAGAAAAAACTGAGGGGGCGCAAAACATTTCCTCGTGGAAGCAGTTGTCATGCATGGCTCGCATACCTGTTATCGCTAAGGCTGGTTCCTGTTTAGACCAGAGGCGCCTGCATTTCGTTGAAGGATTCATTCCATATCCTTCGTTATTCTCATTATCGGCAGCAGTTGGCCACAACCATGGCCATCATATTCAGTGCCGCACTATCTTAATTAAATTATTTCGGCTTTCGTAGTCGCAGCGGCCTACAACAAGCGGCCTTAAAGCACACTGCTCCCGAGTAAAGAATTATCTAATGCGACGAGAAACAAGTGGCCAAACAAGAATACGCTACGCGTTGAATGGAATTCCTGAGGGTGATAAATGATTGCAAAGAACTTCTCTGCGTGCTGAATACAAAGGTTGGTTTACAAGGCAGCAGGAATAATGTGGATTCATTTCTTCAGCATACGTTAAATGGCGCTAGATTTAATCTTCACAAAGCTAGCTTTTCAGGAAGAACGCAGAATCTGGAAGCACCTCTAGGAAAGCAGGCAACAACAGCACGCTTAAATAGTGCGAACATATTCGTTTTTTACAAGTCGAATTGCGCATCGGCAACGACCTTCGCTAGCCTAGGGTGGTAACGCAAGAGGTGTTAGAATTTCAGCTATGCAGTCGCTGCATTCAGAAACCCATTAGAGCGAAACGGGTATTCTCTCTTTTGGCTTGAAGTGCAAGAACGATTATGCGCAAATATTTGAAACCTGCCCTTCCTGATGAGGGTCTAATAGGTTGCAGATATTTGCTAAAATCCATGTTTCCTTAATCTCATTATATATATATCGTTTTACTAATACTACTCAAAGATCTCTTACCTGCACTAAGCGTCCATCACGTGGCCATAAAGCGGAAGCATTCTGCTAACATACTTATTCTTAAAGGAAAGAAGTATAACCCAGCTGGATGAGCTTACTTATCGCTACTCTTGGATCCAGCTAATTAGAAGGCGGATGTCGCGACAAAAGCTCTTCCCCTCTATGAGCTAAAAGTTTACGCTTGATAAAGCTTGAAAACGGTCGACAATGTTAGCCTTTTCATTCTTGCGTTTTTGTACAGGCTTCTTTTTTTCGTACCTCCGGAGTAATCAGCAGTGACAGGTCCCTCTTGCGCTACTTAAGGTTAATTTATGGCCGCGTGTCTTCTGGTGCTCAGACAGAAGAAAGAAAAGACATGGCACTTTGTCTTATAAGCCCGGCGCCGCTGAAGAGCAAAATCACGGATTCACGGGCTGAGAGTGAACCCGCCCGGTGTCTAGTTTTGCTCAGGAAATTCTATGATTGGGTTTCTTCCTTCTTTATGTTTCCTTTTCAGTGGACGTTGCAGTATCCTACACTTGCCTAACTTGCAGGTGCTGCTTTCTCTTTCTGCTCATGAGGCCGGCCAAAGTAAGCGCCAGGCAGAAAAGAAGACACGCGACATACATGTAGACAGACTAACAACTGGTGCCTATCTCGCAAATTGCCAAATCAGCTCGGCCCGCAGTACGCGCTTGACATTTAATTCTCGAAGAAGTACTACAAAACACCACTTTACGTTAGCGCAGTAAAAAGAAATTGATTTACGGATTGTACTAGATTTTTTCTGGCTAGATTTATTCTGACTTTCTATAACTAGAGCATTCCCCGTAGAACATAAGTGTGTAGGTGCACAGACACGCACCCATGAACACAGGTAGATTCTAATGCATGCGACTGAGGTCAAAAGCATGCTGTAATTATACACCGACAGAAAAACACGAAACAAACAAGAAAAACAGATTTAAACTAGTGTCTTTACTAGACTGAGGATTCAAACAAAGGGCTTAAAATATAGCAGTCGAACTAAGTCCTGGGAGACTAATGTGGACGCCTTGACAGAGGCACTTGTCTTCCGTAGGCGGAGAGATTGTGGCAGTTTTTCTTCTATTGGACCGTGAGCGAAAGTCTGGAGGGCCATTCTTCTTAGTTGACTGATTGAGCTTAGCAGAGCCTGACCGAACAAAGTGCACTAGTTGGAGAGACAAGCTTGCAAAGCCAATGCAGATAGGAAGAATACAATGAAAGAAAACAGCAAAGGTATTTTCAAGCAAATGGAATCGCAAGCGCGAACAGTGATAAAAGAAAAAAAAAGCTTTTTCTGCAGCGTACAGTTTTGCCTCAAATAAGCCACTCGAAGGGCAAGTCGCAAGCAAGACTGAGGTGCGCTAGGAAAACTAACCAGGCGTTTGTCTTTACTTCTAATTTATTCTTTTTCTTATTGTGGAGCCATTGTGGAGCCGGTAAATTAAAAGTCTTAAGCTTTTGTGCAATGAGATGACCTTATACCATGTGGGGATTGTACATTTATAAAGTCCAGGGAGAAAATGGAAACTTTGTTATTTAGGTTATTCAGCTTGGAAGTACGTGATCAATTTCTGGCTTGGATGCTACTCCACAAAGTGTGAGTTCAAATGTTAGATGTGAAACGTTTGAGGTTTTGCAGATAGTTCGCACCTCGGTAGTAGGGCTACGCCATTTTTCTTCAGTCAATTCGTTATAGAACGGCATATATAGGAATAGGGAATCAGGAGAAGATGTCACCAAAAAACAAGCCGCAAATGAGTCGTAATATTGTAACAGTTGTTACAGAGAATGTAGAAGCGCAGAAGTGCAGAAGTGAAGAAAACTATGCTGCGGCTGAACGACCGCACCAAGAGTGGGGCTACACTTCTATGTCCTCTACCGATTGCAGCCTTTGCGGCCTTTCTTCTTCTACACCTAACATACGAGTCAATATATGTCGCTGACACCAATTATCATAGAAGTCAAACCTACGGTTTCCTCTCATATCTTATTCCTTTGGTTGAAACAACTTGTCGCGTTTGCTTACAAACGGCTGATTGCTTTTCTGGCATAAGCAGTGTTAAAATGCTAAATATTTCTTTAATATTTTATAGCGTTGGTTCCAAACGTCAAAGGAGTATGTACCAATGCTCATATCACCTACTGCAGTAACATGTAACAAATAACATGGAACGAGACTAGGATTTGATAGTTATAAAGCAACGGTAAAAATACTGTACGCCGCCTAACATCAAAGCTCGATCATTTGCACCAGAGGTCTACAGTGAAGTGCCAACGAGCCTCTCAGATACGAGCAGGATCGGTAATTTCGGTATGCTATGTACCAGAGATTAGCGAGTAACTGTTGTTATTGCGTGCAGCGGCAACATGCACATGCCAAATCAGGAGATGACAGCAAAAGTTTCCGCTGCCAAAGGTCAGTAATCACTAAGCTTATTCGAGCACTCTTTATTAAACTACCTTGTGATCCTATCAATTCCGGGAAAGGAAAAGCCGAACTATGCTAGTGCCTACAGAAAAACAACATTTAAAAAAGCCGCTACCGCGCACGGCCACGCACAAAAGAGTTTACAATAGCGGCAAATCCTCTATACAGCATGCCTAAATACAGCGACATCTTTACACAATATTGTCATGGCGTTACATATTGACACACCGCTGCCAATCTTCTAGTGCCACCAAGTGGCCGAATGTCTTGGCGCGTGGCTGAGCGTCATCCTCGTCTCGCTCGAGTTTCGCTTGATTAAAAAAGGGCCAGCTCGGTTGTTGTGCTGCTTGCTACGTGTGTTGGTGACATTTGGTGGATTGTGCAGGATACGATCCCATGTACGTTGCCCCCGAAGACGTCAATGACGCTGCTCATCAACGCGCGGACGCGACTCCTGTCCATAAAGCCAGCCGTCGCCTCTGAGGCCTACAACTGAGTTTGAACCACTGTCCACCCCGCTACGAACCATGACATCCACGACGGCCAGCCAGACAACTCAGCATTCCAGCAACGCCCCACCGTACGTCCTTCTCGCACCTCGATCACCGCCATCATTCCACGGTGACCGGTTCGAGGATGTCGAAGACTGGTTGGCCACTTTTGACCGTGTGGCCGCATTTAACCAATGGGACGACGAGTGGAAGCTAATGAATGTGTACTTCGCGCTGCAAGACTCGGCCAAGACGTGGTTTGAGAACCACGAGACGTCCTTCGTCAACTGGGCCGTCTTTCGCCGTGAGTTGCTCACAACGTCCAGCTCGAGTACGCGCAAAGAAAACGCAGAGATAGCAATCCGTTCGAGGTCTCAGCAGTCAAATGAAAGCGTGGCCATGTTTGTCGAGGACATGACGCGACTTTTCAATCGGGCCGACACTACCATGCCCGAGGCAACGAAAGTACGGCACCTCATGCGCGGGGTGAAGGAACAGTTGTTCGCTGGCCTCATTCGTGACCCTCCAAGAACTGTCGCAGATTTCGCGAGAGAAGCTACGAGCATGAAACGTTCACTGCAGGAACGCTGTACCCAATACGGCCGTCAGGCAAGCGTAGCGGCCACACCCTACTGCGCGTCCGTGCCAGCAGCTAGGGACGAGGCATTGCGGGAGCTTGTGAGGAGCATCGTTCGCGAAGAACTGCAGAAGCTCCACTTGAATGCACCACCTGCAGTGAATTATTCTACCGTAAACGTCATTGGTGATGAAATCCGGCGAGCGGTGCAGCCACCACCAGCACCACAATCAGAGCCATGCATTATGACGTATAGTGATGTCCTACGTCGACCTGCCCCCGATCCACATTCATTCCGCCCCGTTGCCGGACCACCGCCTCGCTACCTGCGTCCCGTCGAGCAGCAACAAGATCTGCGCCCCGCCGAGCCACAGCAAGACCAGCGTCCCGCCATCAGCAAGGCGCACTTGTGGCGCACACCCAACAGACGGCCGCTCTGTTATCACTGCGGCGAGCCTGGCCACATTCTACGCAATTGCCCATACCGGAGAATGGGCTTAAGAGGATTCCCACCGAACGCGCCTCGACTTCGCTATGGAGAAAGACCACAGGAGATTGAGGAATACCTGGCTGCTAACAAGATGCGCCCGACGTCACAGCAATGGCAGCCGCGATCGTCATCCCCGAGGCGTTCTGGGTCACCCAGTCGATACTCCTCCTCTGGGCAATTCAGAGGCACGTCCCCTCACCGGGAAAACTAAACACGGCGACCTCCGGGGGTGAGGCCGCCGCTACGGCTCAGAATAAACAGCCTCCACCCGACGATTTGACGCGACGGCCCGAGCGGCGACGACCCGATCCGACGAACTTACCGACGTGCTGCGAACGCATTGTTTCCGGGGAAATTTTTGTAACTGCCGACAGTTGGGATGTGACCGCACTTGTGGATACCGGCGCCGATTTTTCCGTCATGAGCAGCCAGATAGCCACGGCACTCCGTAAGATTCCGACGCCTTGGTCTGGGCCAATGATGCGCACTGCCGGTGGCCATGTCATGACGCCGATTGGCATGTGCACTTGCCGCATAGAGATATGCGGTCTTACTTTCACTGGCACCTTTGCCGTATTAAAGGACTGCTGTAAAGATCTGATTCTAGGCATGGATTTTTTGCAAGAGTATGGTGCTGTTATAGACCTTCGGGAGCAGCTCACAGTATCGTTTTCAACCAAGCGAGCCGTTGATAGCAACACGGACTTCCGGAAAACGAAGTTGCGCGTCTCTGACGACCACATAACAATCCCTCCGAGAGCGAGCAAGTTCGTCACAGTCAAATGTGATCACAGCACCGACACGCGTGGCATTGCCGAAGCTAACATGTCACTGCTTCTCACTCGACAAGTTTGTGTAGCTCGGGCCCTTGTCGAACTTGTCCGTGGCCAAGCCGAAGTGTTAGTGACAAACTTCACGTGTGAACCCCAACATTTGACGGCGAACACGACGGTCGCTTATTTTGAAGAACTTGGAGAATGGACAGGCCAGTACGCTTTATCCAACACGTCAGACCTCGACAATGCGACGTCTATACAGCCATTCAGACCGATTTGAACCCACACCTTTTGCCAGGCAGAAACGCTGCATAGAGAATCTTATCAATTCGTTCCGCGATTGTTTTGCATCAACCTCCAAGGTCCGACAGACGCCACTAACGAAGCACCGAATTATAGTTGCCGACGACCAACGTCCACTATGCCAGCAGCGTCCTTACCGGGTGTCTTCAGAAGAACGTGACGCCATCCGCCGCCAAGTAACAGAAATGCTCCAGGACGACGTTATCCAGCCGTCGACGAGCCCGTGGGCTTCGCCTGTTGTCCTTGTCGCGACGAAGGATGGAACCTTAAGGTTCTGCGTTGATTATAGACGCCTCAACAACGTCACGAAAAAGGATGTGTACCCCCTGCCGCGCATAGACGACTCCCTCGATCGCCATCGTCATGCCACTTACTTTTCGTCACTTGACCTCAGCAGTGGATATTGGCAAATAGAGGTTGACGAGCGAGGTCCTTCGACTCAGTGGCACCACCCACCGCAAAACAACTGCCTATCATCCTCAAACTAATGGACTAACTGAGCGGCTTAACAAGACAATTGCCGACATGATTTCTATGTATGTAGACGACGATCATAGGAACTGGGACCGAATTCTGCCGTACATCACGTTCGCATACAACACTGCACTCCAGGAAACAACACGCTTCACTCCTTTTCATTTGGTCCATGGACGCAAACCTTTGACTATGCTGGATGCCATGCTTCTTCCGGATTCTGCTCCCTCCACTGTCGGGGGGGCTGACCAATTTATTCGTGACGCAGAAGCCGCACGCCAACTTGCCCGACAGCGAATTCGGCACCAACAAGTACGCGACGCGCAGCGCTACAACCTGCGATACCGAGAGGTGACTTACTCACCCGGCGATCAAGTCTGGGTTTGGAGCCCAATACGGTTGCGAGGGCGCTCTGAAAAGCTTCTGCGCCGGTACTTTGGACCCTACGAGGTGCTCCGTCGCCTCAGCGCGGTGAACTACGAGGTGTTACCACAAGGCACTGTCCGCTCCTCTCGGCATCCGAAGTCTGAAGTAGTTCACGTCGCCAGAATGAAGTCTTATTACAATCGTTAAACAATTTTAGGGTCCAAACCAGAGCCAGAGACTCCCGTATAACTTGCCCCGCTTTTCTATCGTTCCCTTACGTTTGCGGCATCGGGTCGATGCCTCTTGGAAGGGGGGCAATGACACACCGCTTCCCATCTTCTAGTGCCACCAAGTGGCCGAATGTCTTGGCGCGTGGCTGAGCGTCATCCTCGTCTCGCTCGAGTTTCGCTTGATTAAAAAAGGGCCAGCTCGGTTGTTGTGCTGCTTGCTACGTGTGTTGGTGACAATATCTCATATATCTCATATATACAAATATCTCTTAGAAAACGGTTCAATCACTTCAGCGAGCTCAGCTCTTTCTGAGCTCGTGGCAAGAGAATTTTTGCGCCCTTAAGAGCGCTGTTACAGCCCTCACATAAAGCGCTTGAATGATATGTAGTGCTCAGGACGCATTCCGGATAAAAAACCGGAGTATAATGCTAGTAATAGAAACTCATCATTCTGTGAATAAAATTTCGATAGGCGTAGACTGTATACAATTTACCAGAGAAATCTAAGAATGATATAATTACAGCCTCAATTTTTAGCCGCTTGGTTTACCCATCGTGCCCAGCGCTAAGCCACAGCGTAAAAGAAAGATTTCCACCGTCAGATAAGAACATTGAATAACACCTCTTCAGCAGTTAGTCGGCCAACTTCAGTTAGCTTGCTGAATCGACATGTTACAAAAACCACATCTGAGCCCTATCTGTGGCCTTATGACGCACCGTAGCTAAAGAATCTCAGGCTCTATGAGGAGAGTAAGCAGCCGCCTGAAAAGAAAAAAAAAATTGAAACAATAGAGGAGGAATACTTAGGGCTCGTCATGTCTTTTTCTTTTTCTTTGTCCTCGTTCCACGCGCAAGTATATTAAGTTGATCATGAGGCACCAACTAGCCCAACTTTAACCTTAACAAGGACAACAAGCCTAACTACGTGAGAATGATAGAAACAGCACTGTGCCACCCGTCGCCGAAAATCTAGATACCTAAACGAGAAGCACTCCTATAGGTGTCCAGGGGACGAATTACGGGACTCGCTCTAAAGTTATAGAGCGTGACGTCAAAATGACGACGCCGTGACGCCTCGGTGAGACGTCAACGCGTGACGAAAATCGGAATCAACCAATGATCGCCAGGGTGCCGCCCCGGGCCTCTTATTTTCACGGCAAGAGATTTATTCGCACGTCAAGAAGCCGTTTGTTAACTTTTTCATAGATACAGCATGTGAATAAATTAACTAAAGCTTTATTTTTTCATGAAGCCACATTTCAAGTTCAACGTCATCAAAGAAATCATGAAGTAGCTACAGTTTTGCAATTAAACGCTCTCGTGGGTAGCTTCTTCTGCCGCGAGGGCGCGCTGGCAGAGGTAAACAAGCGGCCTCTAATCATCATCATCATCATCATCAAACCGTGAAAATGGCGCTTTTCAGTAATACAGCTGATTCCACGCCTAATGCTGGCTTTTGCGCATCGTCTGAAGTCAAGGTACTGTGTGATGGTCCTCAATGCGCGGAGAAATCATATCGAAAGCAGTGTAATCGGGGTTTTGTTTATTTGTCTTTAAGAAACAGGAACAAAAGAAATATCGACCGCGGTGCACGGGCAAAATAAACTTTTATGTAAAATGCGAACGTCTCACACACAAATGCTTCCGTTAGAATGGACACAGGGAAAAGCAACGGGGTTGAGCGTACACTACCAACCTCGCTCGTTTTCATTCGTTTTGCACTATATGTTGCCTTCGCCTTCGCCTCCGCCTTTTGCTTTGGGCGCACTGCGGAGCCCAACCACCCTTCAGCGCCAACTTTCCAGCAGTTGATTTCAGCCATTTGACGCACGCACTTGCTCACCGCGTCAGTTATGAGAGGCCGACTACCTGCGGAGACGAAATCCTCCGGAGGCAAAAAGAAAAACACGCATGAGAGCCGCACAGTCAGAGCGGTCGACTGTGAGCTTCATCACCGTTCATCGGCGCATTCGTCGCACCACCATTCCACTTTCGCATTTTCAAGTCGAAATAGGCATCGGAACAACTCGCCGAACAAGTAGAACGCATTCTCACACACCGCCCTTCGTCGTTGCTCGCGCCGGCGTTGCCGCTTCAGCGCCGCAGCCACCACTCACACCACTCCACCGCGGACGCCGCCGCATTTCGCTCTAAAACGTGTTAGACCGTCTCATCGCGCTCTACAAAAATAGTCTAAAACCACGGGCATAATTAGGTGCGCGACGTCATCTGTTTTTTTTTTTTTTTTTTTTTTTTTGCTTCAGCGACGCAATCGCAGCATCCGGTGACGCAACTTTTCAAGATGGCGACGGCGACCAATAGCAGGGGGCGTTTTAGAGCGCTCTGAATTATAGAGCGGCCCGTAATACGGCCCCAGGTGCCCTCATTCGTTAAGTGTGCAATCAGCAGAATGGCACGTGGACCAATTCTGAGCGCCTCGAGAATCACTACAATGTATACGCCCATATGTTCTCCGTTTGACGCGAGTTTGGTTAGTGCACGGTAAAGCGAGCATTTAAGACGAACACCACGTGGCTGCCAGTCCCGAAGTGGAGATGAGTAGCCAAAGTCGGTTTGCTGATGCCGGCAACCGCGCGGGCGTCTGTTTTGGCTTCTTCGCACAGTCGGCGAGATCACACTTGGACCATTATTCATTCATTTTCGATGGAACGGTCATCTGTTACGGGGAGTGAGCAGCACAAAAGGTTTGAATTATTGATAGAAATGCGCTACAGATCTCATATATTGGACCATGCGTCTCACCCAGACATGCTTAACGATGCGGTAGGCATGCCAAACGTATCATGCACCGCAACTCCACAGCAAAGAAAAATTAAATAAGAACCGATGTGAACGCAAATAACAATCTCGCTTTTCTTCTCTATTTGCATCTCTTTAGAGGTTTCAATTTACACAAATAATATCGACCACAGGTGACTTTGTCGTGTCATCGCTAATAATAGATTAAGCGCTTAGAGCCTAAAGTCGATAAAAATTCCTATGCTGGTTAGCATCAAGGAGCTTTCATGAGATATGGTGCTGGCTGCAAAGGAGACTGGTTACAAGAGTGTTTGTCTAAATATTCAGGCATGGACCTTCCTGCATTCATCTCTGATATTTACCAATTTGATTGTAGTTGTCTTGGCTGTAGGTCCTATATACCGTCTCTCGCAACCAAAAGCAAGGTGGACCACGAAGTCGGAAAACGAGACGCCCCTAATGGGCCAGACAATTCCTCTCGAGTAACTGCATCGTTTCGCAGTATGCAACCTTCCTTGGTTAGCATTAGGATCTCTGGTCAGTTACGCAAACAAGTAGAGGGAACAGCTGGCTGTCATTAGGGGAGCTCTTGTTGGTGATGTATTTGCCCGGCTGCGTTGGGTTTCGAGTCATTAATGTAGTGTGAAAGTCAAGCTGTTCCGATTGACCTTTACGGCACATTAACAAATAGTAGTCGTCCTCAAGCTTGATGGCTAGTGTTACTTCTTAATCTTCATCGTTTTAGAGTTTGTTGTTTCCAAAGGCTTTTACGATAACACCCAGATTAATCCATGCTAAAAAGAATGTAAATTGGCTTATAGGAAAGGAAAGTCGCAGTATTTGTCACACATATTCACTCTCCGCGGAAACTTAAACCGCACTGTACGGGAAGGAAGGAAGGGGATTGAAAGAAGGGAGAGAAATCGAGCCTGTAGTGCAGGGCTCCAGAATAATCTCGACGGCCTGGGAATCTTTAACTTTCACTGATATTACACAGAACTCCGAAGCATTTGCATTTCGCCTTCATCGAAATCAAAACGCCACCACCGCTGTCGGTTACGAACACGAATTCTCCAGACCAGTAGCCGGCCGTTCTAACCTCTGAGCCTCCCCGGCGGGGGATTAAGCCGTGGTCACATGGTCATTTTAGAATTTAGTTTAGAATTTAAGTTCACAGGAAGGGAAAGGCGCTGTATTTGTCACACTTGTTTCGATGGACACCTGACCCTCGCCGTAAGTGAATGAAGGAAGGTGGGAGTGAAAGTGGAAAGAGAGAAAGAGGAGCCGTAGTGGAGGGCTACGGAGTAATTTCGACCACCTGGGGATCTTTAACGTGCGCTGACATCGCACAGCACACGGACGCCTCTTCGTTTCGCCTCTATCGAAACGCAACCGCCGCGGTCGGGATCGAACCCGTGTACTCCGGCACAGTAGTCGGGCGTCATACCACTGCACCACCGCGGCGGGGCAATCATTTTAAAATCCCTTTTCGCGTATTTGGTACTCTTATTTCTTGTTCAATTTATCAAGACAACACATGCCGTGCCATGGCAACAACTTCCAAGAGCACCGCCGAATGATGGAGATCCGCTATGAGGTTATTCCTCTTGATCTTGCCCATGCTGCTATTTGAATGAACACAAGAAACAAATAGCAAACACAGCATTGAAATACATTTCGCTAGCGTAAATGTTTCCGAGTTATAACTTAAATCACCGAAGTGAAGAGCAGCGCCCGCTTTCGACGGCTGTTCGCCAACAATGCGGAAACAGACTGTTAAAGAGTCTATATTCTTTCTCCCGGAAAAAAATTTGCAAGTGTCCTAATTTCAAGCGTCAGCGACTTTTCTGTATGCCTTGCAGGTTGAGTAGAAAGCGTATATTTTAATTATTTGATGTTTGCAACTGGAAAGCAAGCTTCAGGAAGTGCAGCATGACAGCACCGCTCAATATAGCCTCGAGGGTGTCTATGGCCTCCAGGTGTTCGTGGGGATGACAAAAAACCCAAACGAGCATTATGGCGCGTGTACGGACCCATATCACAGGCGGAAATAATCGGAAGAAGCACTGCTGCTGAAATAACTCATGCAGTTGCAATCTATTAAAATATTTACGCACATTCATTGCCTCCATTATCAATTACATATAGCATCTTCTTTACATTAGCCGCTGTACTGCCCACTTGTGTATGAGTTAGTGAATTGTCTTGACGGATGTAATGTGACCAGCAGATTTTCTTTCGTTACACAATACACGCACGGTGTGATGTCAACGCTTGACATGTATGCTAAAATTGTTATGCTGACATTACTTCGGAAAAGTATAATTTGGCAGATTTAGGGGGCCAATTAACCGCGTTTATTTGAGTTGCGCATCATTTTCTGTCAATGATGATCCTATCACGTTGACATTGCTTCGATACAGGCCATCTAGTCTGCAACACTGTAGTCTGAAAAGCAAAGAAGGGAATTCTAAAGCGTAGGCTATGTCCAGTTTAATGCTCAGCCGCTAACCAAGCCACAAGAACTTAATAGGACTGTGATGTTAATATTTAGCTTCACTATTTTGTAGCGAGCCGCGTGAGTATTTTAAAAAGTTGTGTCGATTTTTGCACGTACGAGGGGTGCCCAAAAATAATTTCCCGCATTGTTTTTTTCTGAACAGTCTTCATTCAGAATTTATGAAAGCCGCATGTATTCCAGCCGCGTATCTGCTCGCGTTGTTTATTTTCAGTGAGATTTCGGTTTATTTGCATCGCTTTGAGCCACTGTTGAACAAAGGGCATAAAACCCTTTTTTATAGCAGCCTTTACCGCGATTGCGTTAAGGGTCCCGATCGGCTGGAAAAGCGGTGTCGACGTAACGGCCTCATTGACGGAGAGGGGTCGTGGCATAGTATAGTTGTAACATTGCTTTAAAAAGCGGTGAAGCGTTGGAACCGAACCTCTGACATTTCCGTCACTAGTCAGACATGCCACTGCTACGCCACTAAAGCAAGTACGTTCATTAGATTGGCTCAGAAGGCTGTATGCTAAGGCGACAGTCGTGTCGATGTCTAAGAAGGGGGAGCCAGGAAACCATCACTTTACCAGAGGGTCTCTTTAATTACATCGCTCCGTACTTCTAAGGTGAACTTTTGTTTTCTTTTGGCGCCGCCCTGGGTTCATGGAGTGAACAGCGCGTTTTTATAAATCTGGATGTGTCAATGCAGAGGCGGAAATCTGACGGTGCCGATCCAGCACTGAAAACAGAACAGAGCGAAACACTCCTGAACAATTTCATAATCACTTCTTTTGCATTTAGGTCCGTGTGTTTACGGGCGTTGTCACTCGTGTCTACATCGTCAAGGAAAATAGCTGCACTCACACTCTTGTCCATCGGCGGCAAAAATCCACACGTATAGATGAATATTTCATTGCAAATTAATATTGGTCACGTAGATATGCCACCACTTTACTTGTGTACTTCAAGAAATTTGAATGAACAATATTGGAAGGGGATAAATAGGGCATCGCTTTTTGTGCAGCATTTGTAAGAGCTGCTATATGTTCAGTGATCGTAGTGCAAACTATGACTGTCCAGGTTTTTAAATATATTTTTTAGGAGAATCGGGAAATCCTATACTTGGCAACTTGGCATCGCTTAAGTAGGCTTGAGGGAGGCAGTGCGCATAACAGTATCATACCTGTACCGCTGTTTATTAAATTATAAGGTGAATTAGATGTATCGGATGTGGCCGCATTGTGTGCAGAAACTAAGGCAAATCTTTCTCAGATCGGCACAACCAGTCAGTCACAATATATATTATTCATTTTGAACCATATACTCAACGGCTAGAAGCACTAAAAACTTAATGCAAACGACTCAAGTAGCGCTGCGGGCTATGAATAAGCGTGAAATATGGAAGGTTACAAAGATGCATATTTGCCCAATTATTTATGTCGTTACATATTCTTTATTGACGTTTTACACGTTCAGAATGCTTGCACAAATGTGCTAATATAATTATCACCAACTCAGCTTTTTAATATACTGTGTGCCAGCTGAGCCCTTGCTTGCACCACCTGTTGTCAACTGCGTTGGAATTGCGCGACAGTTCAGAGTATACGGATGGCGGTGAACCACGAGGCTCACGCGCGTATGCTTGAGTGTGGTAGAAAATACAAACTCAAAAAAAAAAAAAACAAAAAAAAGGAAACGGCCAATAGGAGTAGTATTTTAATATATCGTTATTACCGAGACAGATATATTCCCATCGGTTAGCCATCGGTAAAATATATAGCTAACAATACTCACATTATACTGTTGTTATAGTGTCTTAGCGAGCGTAAGATAAGGAGCAAAACGTTTTCCCTCTTTAGTAAGATGAAAAAGAAAGAACGCTTGAAATTTTACGTCGTTAAAACATATGGGATCACATGCGCCAACGGCATGCGTTTGTTTGTAGAGTATTTTCTATCCTACTCCGCAAGCATATTAGCGCTCTCATTACAGCTAATTACTGAAGAGTTTATGATAGTATATCCCCCAGCCGTACCAAGTTCCGTTTTCTTTTACGTCAGAGCATCAATTGTTTGCTTTCAAAACGTTCTAAATAAAGAGTGACAGCAGCCATAATCCTCCTTTCAGTGCCCTGTCAAAACCATCGTGATATGCCTACTTTGTGTGGAAAGAAGGCCAGAGTTCATCTAATGTCCTTCACTTTGCGTAACCAGGCTGTCATGCATTTTAGGTGTGCCTCTTTAAAAGCTCAATTTATACCTGCAGAAAAAGATTTACAATACGTTTTCTAGGGGCATCGCCGAAAAATTCAGCGACTAATGGGATCTGACGCGAAGTGAAAACCTTTGCTGGTGTAGGCGAAAACCGTCGAGGCTAATTTAGACGCGAGTTGACAGGTGGGCGCTCACTTTATTTCCACAACCATGACAGCCCTTTTAGCAAGCCCACGGAGCGCGAATGACAGCCGAGGCGTGGTGAAAAAAAAAAAAAAAAACGCACTCAGTTCCCGGAATCTTTGCTAGCTTGATAAATAGAGCCCGTATCCGTCGAACGGCGAAAGCAAAAAAATTTGAGGAATATTACGAGTCTCTCTAATGCAAAATTCAAGCGCCGCTATCCAAGCGATGTTGCTATATACTGAAGGAAAGAATTTAAGAAATCCTTGTACGTGGACGTTCCGAAAGCAAGTTTCGTCATTTACTTCACACGGAAACTTTGTCGCCCCAAAAATGCACTATGGCAACTATTTTCCGTAATAGTCGCTACCGACATTCAGACATTTGTCATAGTATGCAATGGGCTTGAAGAAGCTACTTTGGTAAAAGTCGGTGCCCCGCAATGCAAGGAATTGTCGCACAGCCTGCTCCACCTCAGCGTTGCTTTGGAAGGGATGCCCAGAGAGTGCGACTTTCAATTCAGGAGTCAGGTCTGATGAGGCAAGATCTGGGCTGTAGCCCGTGTGATCCAGTCTTTTTCATCCGAAGCGACGAATCTGATCTTGTGTAAACCTTGCTGTGTGCAGATTTGGTGTACCATCGCAGGGCAGCGACTTTTACCAGAGTGGGTTCTTCAAACTCACTGCACGCTATGACAAATGTATGAATGTCGGTGGCGACTATGTCGAAAAATGGTGCAAGGTATAATGTTCATGTTGTCATTGTGTATCTGTTTGGGCAATAAAGTTTCCGTTTGAAAATAAACAAAGAAACGTACTTTCGGGACGTCCTTCATATGTATGTCACTTAAGTATGTTTCCGCAATGCAATGAGTTTGACGAACCCACTCTGGTAAAAGTCGGTGCCCTGCGATGACAAACCAAAGCCACACACAGGAGGGCTCGCACAAGATCAGATTCGTCGCTTGTGTGTTTCTCTATATGTATGTATACGTGCAGTTACAAGCACTCATTATGTTTCTCACGAGCAAAACAGAATTTCTCACACGAAGGAAAGAAGATCCATGAGCGAGCGGCGCTGAGGTCGTGCCTCTTCTTTCTCTTCTTCTAAGACATTCTCTGTGGCATAACGGGCGCATGCGCTGTAAAGCGAACAACACTTCTGATGAGATGGCTTCTTCTGTTCGCCGAAAAGTGGAAAAAGTCCCTTTATGTGGAAAAGACCCTGCATATTGGCAACAGTTATCTTCAGTGCCTCAATGCGCTGTCATAAACTGATGTATCGAAACACATGACTTTAGCCGGCACCTAAAATAAACATTGGTACATTTATCCTGTAATGAAGGCAGCTAAATGACAATCAGCTAAATTTCACCAGTGTTACACCCATTTTACATATTTAATAGATGGTAAACAATTTCCGCTTGCCAATTCTCTCATTTAACGGAGACTCCAACTTCTTCTGTTTGCGTCTAGCTTCGTTTCGGAAAGCTACTTTATTTTGTGATGAAGTACATGGGCCTTCATCTCTTCTGTTTGGTGCACCCTGTACTTGGCTTCCGTCTTAAATCTTCCCACTCGTGCTACCGAGTTCTATCGCTTGCTTCCTGCTTTTAAGATTCGCATGTTGTTCTTGTAAGGGGGCATCGCAAGCAAATTCTGACAGAAGCTCGAATGTAAAACCAAAAAGTAAATTTTGTGCGGCTTGGCCACTCCACTTTGCAGTCATGTCTGTCATGGCATCTAATATGCCCACTTCTTTATGTTTAAATATTCTATTTGCGGATATCGTTTTCTGTTTGCCGAGGTTCAACACATTTATTGCGTTTTCGACAATGAAAACAGACGGGGTTTGTCATGAAAGCTAATATATAGTTTTCTGCTCATACAGAAATAAGAGCTCCGCAGTGGCTCAGTGGTTAGGACGCTCGACTGCTGCACGCGGGATCAAATCTCGGCTGTGGCGGCCGCTTTCCGGTGGAGTTAAAAAGCAAGGCATCTGTACACTGTGGGATGTCAATTCAGGACGAACAACTCCAATACAGCAACTGTCATAGCCACGGTCGCTTTCGAACGTTGAACCCTATAAACCAACACCAAACCAGAAAAAACAGCTAAGCCTTAGAGGTGTTGGCACCGGTTGCACTGATCGACGTTTCATATTGAGGCGTGCTTTGTATTCATTCTAAGATTCGTGTATGGATGGTTGGATGGTTTGTGGGGTTTAACGTCCCAAAGCAACTCAGGCTATGAGAGACGCCGTAGTGGAGGACTCCGGAAATTTCGACCACCTGGGGTTCTTTAACGTGCACTGACATCGCACAGCCCACGGGCGCCTTGCTTTTCGCCTCCATCGAAAAGCGGCCGCGAGGCCGGGATTCGATCCCGCGTCCTTGGGAACAGTAGTCGAGCGCCGTAACCACTGCGCCACCCCGGCGGGGTTCTAATATTCGTGTGGCCGATGATCCAACAAAGAGTAAGTGCGCCGCCACACCTCTGCTTCACGAGACGAGTACGTTGTAAGAGTGGAACTTCAAAGTTGAAATTTTCTTCAAACAGGTCTACATAAAGTTTGTGAAGATTTATATTTAACGTCATCCGTGGTAATCGCTGGCGCCAAAAGAAAATGCGAAATCAGAAATGAAGAATCAGAAGCGTATATGTCAGCCCCTTCATATTTCAACACATCGAATTAATTTTGTTATCGGTGTACGAATGATAAAAAGACGATAAAAATGGTTCAGGTTAAAATTGAAAAAGAATTATGGATATGTGCCTGCTTTGGGTTTGATAAGGGAGACATGGTGGGTTTTTCTGAGAACTCTAACTTTCACGTGCCGAAAGGTAACGTACTCACCAAAAGAGTGCGTAACATTACGTGACATTGATATTATATATTCGCAGCTGATATCACTTAGGCAATCATCGTCCATTTCGAGACTGCAGTTAGGTGCATTTTCGAAATGATTGCTATTGTTGCGTGCACTGAGTGCTACTATAGTTGTCATCGGTTCTTCACTGATAAAAGCGCAGGGTAAATACTACGTTATTTTTAATTTTTGGTGCTCTTAACATGCGCATTTCAGGAGCTGAGCCTATTTGCCAGGTACCGGTCTATAATAACCTTGAGACATTCACGTCTGGGCTTTTGCCACCACTGAGTAAAATTGCTGGTGGCTCAGCTCAGCTAGGATATACGTATCGAGAGCTATAGGTTTGTATTGTTACGTCCTAGCAGAAGGTCAGGACGACAACAGCGACCGCATGTCAACAGGACAGCAGCAGGAAGCAGCGCGACGGCGATGATCCCCCAAAACACCGAAAGGACCGCCTGCACCAGCGTCTTCTTTCTTCAAACAACGCTCGCACTTTCTTTTCTTCGGCTACACTAATGGTTTGGCTTTTGTTGGGCTATACCGGTCAGATTCAAATTTTCTCGTTGCAGATGTGCTGGCAACCAGCCGAATTGTGTGTCTCGCCATCCGGTGCGCCTTTGTCGCGTCTTATGATTCGTCTCGGCGTCATTCTTGTTACCGTAGGGGTTCGGCGTCCATTCGTCGTAGCTGTCGCTCTGCGTCTTGATGTCGCCGCTTGGCGAGACGTTCTGTCCGCTCTTCAGGCGTCTCCGGCGCACGCTTAGCCCTTAGAGGTTCATTCTTACGCTGATGGGCCTCCACGCCAACCAACGATTTCGGGGTCGTCTGAAGCAGCTTTTCGCAGCCGGCGAAGATGCCGCGCGCAGTACACTCGCTTGCCACCAATATCTTCACCCATGAAGCAGCTCACTAGAAAAGCATATACCCTGAGGGCTCTTTATAGGTCTAGCTGCGTAGTCAGGGGAAGCTGCGAAACACGTATGGAACGGCGCAGCTGGCTGCATGCTCACTTTTGGCCGGCTGACCACGCAAAACACGGCTCTGATTAGCGTAGCGCGGCTCTTGCTACAAAAACGCCTTGGCGAAAGTTGTGGCTTTTGTGCAAATCATTATAGCATTAGATTCAGCTAACTAGGAGGAAAAAAACTCTGCTAGGGGTTTTAAATCTTTGCCATCCTATGAACACCCTTTTAATATTTTGATTCAGAGTGGTATTTCAGAGATTTTAAACAGTCGTTGAGCCTTCGTGTGTGTGTGTGTGTGTGTGTGTGTGTGTGTGTGTGTGTGTGCGTGTGCGTGTGCGTGTGCGTGTGCGTGTGTGTGTGTGTGTGTGTGTGTGTGTGTGTGTGTGTGTGTGTGTGTGTGTGTGTGTGTGTGTGTGTGTGTGTGTGTGTGTGTGTGTGTGTGTGTGTGTGTGTGTGTGTGTGTGTGTGTGTGTGTGTGTGTGTGTGTGTGTGTGTTTTGCTAGTGCGCGCGCGCGCGCACTAGCAACGATGTCATCCGTAAAAACCGGTAAACATACACGTGTTCAGTGTTAAACATGCGTACTCGCCCGTTTACACTGCAACGGGTAAAAATTAGAATGACACTCTTCCGGGCTAGTTGGAAAGATTCCTCTTGTGAATGCCAGCATGAACTTTGAGACGAGGGACACAGAGCACAGATCGCTGACTAACAACTTTAATGAAGAAAGCAAAAAGATGTGACATATATACAAATGGGTAGAGAAAAAACATCGAAAGGGCATGTTTCCTGTTCTCTATGAACGCGCATTACATCTGCCTTCCTGGTGTCACTGGCCGGTTACAAAAAAAAAAAAAAATAAAAGAAGAAAAATAACTCTGAGAAGTTCCCAATGCAGTGCGAAATGTCAAATGCTAGATGAATATCATTTTCGCAAGCTTGGTCCACAATCTCGCGAAAATAAACGACGCAGATCGCGTACTTTATCATATTCTTGGCCGGCTCCTGAAAAAATTAAGGCGAATATTTACTAATAGAGAAAGTGTGCGCAACAACGCATACGTCATTGTTCCTGACTGCGACCTTCAACTAAAAAAAAAAAGACTCAAAGCATACTAAACCAGACTGAATTAACTTATGAGACAATCAACGTCAATGGTTTTCTTTTGTTTTGTTTCGCTTGCATACTACTTAAAGAGTCTTCTTTCAATGGCAAAAGCAGGCCCATATATATAGACGGCTTTGAGGCGAACTATGGCCTCGTAGACAAACTAATCATTGCACGAGGTAGGTATCCAGAGCAGTACTCGGCAAGGAAAGCATTCCTTTTTTTAGCAATGTGCATTGCCAGTGGAATTGTAACGAGCCTTGATTTATTACATGTAAAAACGGCAGTACGTTCATTACACTGGCTCTGTTTCTACTACTCTTACTACTACTCTACTTCCTATCTATCTAACTCGGGAAATCACGCTGTGCTTTGAGATGCTTTTCAAATGCGTTCTTAGCGTGTTCGTGCCTTATTCAAAACCCTGCCAATGTTTATAAACAGATACTTGTATCAACCGCGGCTTACATTTTGCACGTTATTCTTGTTCAGAAATCATTTCTGCCACATCTATTTCATGCCTCTGTCTTTGATGTGAACGGCATATGAGCTTGGAAGTTTGCCTACATGTGTAGCGTTTATTTGCTTCCTGGAAGCATATGCGAGTGAGGTGTTCCATAACACACAATCTCTTCATTGCCTCCCTTAAGACATAAAACAGCTAAAATAAACGCTGTAAATCGCTGTTTTCGCATAGTACGACCTGTCTAGCGTCAGAGTAAAATTTTAGTTCGGTGTTGATGGATGACTGAATGGGGTGGAGCAAGCCAGTAAGTTGGTGGAGCAACTTGAGAAACAACCGGAGAACTTTATACAGATTATATACAAGAGTTGGTACAAGTGTTAAGACAACGAAAAACTAGCCGCGGTAAGCCGCGCCGATCACTAAATAGAGCGACAAGCGACTCCGCATTCGTGCAGTCGAGCTGGCGCGCCTCATGCACCAGTTCCAAAGCAGCCGCTGCTCCCAGAGCTCGGCCAGCGCGAGCGTTCTATCGCAGAGAGTAGCTCCAGCTAAAGAGACTTGGGCGCAGTCCCGCGCTCCTGAGACAAGCCGAGAGCATGCCCTTTTCGATAACTCAAAATAAAAACACAATCACTGCAACGTCTCTCTGAAACTTTCGCGAAGCGCACCAGACTTGCGCTACACGTTATGCAGCGCGACGAAAGCCTGACCCCTCTCGCGGATTTTATGACCTCCGGGTGCTCCCACTCGGGCGATGGGACAGCGGGAGAACGCGCTAATGAGGATCCGAGTCGAGGCAAAAGGAGCGCTTTTCCCGCCTCCAGTAGAAAAGGGAAAGTAAACTCAGAAGGGGTCCGAAGGAAGAGCTCGAGTTTTAGAGCTAATGCTCTCCTTCTAGGAACCATGCGCACTCAAAGAAAACAGAATGCGACACGCAGTTCAACATCATGGCACTCCGCTTAGAAAGGCTCTAAAACACAGAAGTGCACAAATACATTGTGGCATGCCATCGTCGTGTCAGCAAAAAAGACGACGACAGCCTCAGCCCGCCTCCGAAGCACGCGCAGTTAGTTCTACGTGGCAGCACGATTGAATGCGGGCGGTCCGCTGTCCCGTTCCCGCCTGGCACAGCGGGTCCTGCCAAGGGCGCGCTGAGGCTGTCGTCTTCTTTGCCGAGACGACGATGGCATGCCACAATGTATTTGTGCACTTCTGTGTTTTAGAGCATTTCTAAGCGGAGGGCCGTGATGTTGAACTGCGTGTCGCATTCTGTTTTCCTTGAGTGCGCATGGTTTCTAGAAGGAGAGCATTAGCTCTAAAACTTTTGCAGGAGCCGCTGTGCCAGGCGGGAACGGGACACCGGACCGCCTGCATTCAATCCTGCTGCCACGTAGAACTAACTGTGCGTGCTTGGCAGGCGTGCTGAGGCTGTCGTCTTCTATGCCGAGACGACGATGTCTTGCCACAACATCAACACATGCATGAAGGTCCGGCATAAAAGCTTGCACAGACAACCCAACAACTCCTGAGTCCAAACAGAGCACGGGCCTTACACTAAGTTTAAATCCCGCCTTACTCACATCTGCTGGCAGTCGGCTGTTTATGCAGAATGCTTGGAATTCCACATTAAAAGATGACGTATACACATCGTACGCACTCAAATAAAGGGCACAAGAAGTCATTTTTACATGATTGCAGGGTAATCTTTTAACAGTACCCTGCCACATTTAAAATTTTGTGTCTGCCAACTACTCTTCGCACGAACAATTAACGAATATTACTACATCAAATGAAAGACAAACGCGGCCACAGTTGCACAGTTGCACAGATTTATTTTATTTTTGCACTTTCATTTAAATACACTTTGAAAATGGTTTACACTCTAGTTCAAAGGAAGAAAGAAGAAAACAGCTAGACCAAAATTATATAGCCTTATGGAGCAGTGATTGTGGTATAGTGACGGAACAGACTCATGCCTCTGTTAACATCTGCTGTCGTTCATGAAAGGCAGGTATTCAGTGGAGTCACTCTGCTGTACGTTTTGCTACCACCGTTGTAGACTTGCGTTAAGCTCTGTCGGTCTTGTCGCAGCACATGGCACGGACATCTATAATGCGAATCAGTTACCTAACACAAATTTTCTTCACAAAATACAGCGTATTCAATTTCACGCTTCCGTGCCAGTGCAAAAAGGACAGACACTCAATACTTTTTTACCCCGGTCTTTCGAGTTTCTTATCAGTGCCTCACCAGAGTCAGCTCCTCGCATCCGTTCTGCGCCGTTCCATTCGCGAGGGCCGCTCCGTGCAAGCGTGTGGCACCGGTTGACACGTTTTCTGTCTCGCATGCTGTCAGAGGCCGAAATTACTACTCGAAATGCGGCAGAAGAAGCAGGTTTTTCATCCTTCGCTTTGTCATTTGCGTTTTTTATGAGGAATTCGGGTGCTGAATAGTATTTTCGGACATAGCCGACGTGCGCTGACTGCCTTCATTTAGTTTGTAGAGAAGGGGCAAGTACCAGCATACGAGGAAGAGGGATGATGTACTGCATGTTTATTTATCTGTCATTATTTGTCTGCGTATGATGTAGTTTCAGGGCGAACAAGAAAAGTAATAGCCGCATATATTGCAGCAATGACCTCCAATGACATTAATGACCATCAGTGAAACTCAAATGTGCCTGCAAAGACTGCCCTTGTCATGACTCATTAAGGCTGCATTGAAGGCTAATGCGGAAACCGCTTTCAGAAAGTACTTCAGGGTCAGGAGCAAAATGGTCGTTGGAAACAGATCACAGTGATCCGCTTGCTCCTCCTTTTGATGGAACTAGCATCGGCAGTTGTATGAGAATTCTCATCCATCCGAGACACCAAAACAAACTCTAGGGAAGGGTAAGTGAAAATAAACATATGGGACATCTGACCTAGCGGCAGAAGTAAACGTTTCCGCGGGTAAGCCTAATTATTAGAAAATGGCTGTAACTCTTTGTTAATCAACGCCTCGTATTATTTCTGAACGCCCAAGTCAGTCCCTGAATGAAACATTAAGCTGCTTAAAAATTTCATTTCGAACTGTCCTTCTCACCTGCCTAAAATATTTGCACAGCTAAACATTACCGAAATAAACTTTCAAAAACACCACCGACATGGGTTTCATTACAAGCAATAAGTTGTAAGTGGCACTGCGCAATGTGTTCTCCCGCGTCGACTCGTCTCCCTCCGCTGTGCTGAGCCTCATTTCCAATGTACCCTCATTATGAAGCATTAAAATTCTTTGATACTCTAAATTTCAGCCATTCTCAAGAAGTAGCACAACATAAATGTAAAGAGTAAATTAATTACTACATCTACAGAGCATTCTAGATATAACTAAACGCAATAATAAGAAAAGAAAAAGGAACCTCCTTATATTTTAGAGCTAATAAAAGTTACCCGTGGACAGAAAATATATTTAAAGTATGGTTGCCGTCATCGAGGCAAAAATAGCCGTCGCTTAAAAAAATATAAAATATATTTTATTATCTCCCCTGCATATAAGTATTTATTCGTTCGAAAATGAAACCATGACTTTTGCCGTCAGTGTGAGCACATGTGCAGGCAAGTTTTTTTTTTTTTTATTTCTGTTAATAATACAGTTAGCCCGAGAGAAATATGGATGCGGCTTTCCACATTTTCTGAGAATGCATGATGGAATATTTCAACAGCGCCACTAAAAAACATCTTATTGGCTTCCTTGCCACTCCGAAACATACCGAAAGGAACGAGCCAGCGCGTCCTGATAATCTGTGTTTAAAAATAAAGAAGTTTATCTGTTAGAAGTCTTTTCAGAAGAAAAGACCTTTAAATTATAAGCGAGCACTGGTATTCTGTCTTTGTAATAGTAGCAGTAGTCAGTAACCAGAGAGTGTTTGCCGCGGCAACCACTCATAGTTTGGCTTTTGTGGGAAGGGAGGACGAATGCTACCGTGCAGCGATGAAGGTATGCGGAGAGGGGACACATGTGCAGTTATAGATGGGTAGTGCTAATAGTAGATTTCATCATCATTTGTAGCTGTTTAAGGCCTTTTATCTGGAGTTGGCCTCGTGAAGGTAGTAGCAGTGCAAATCTAAAAGGTTGATCCATGGATATATACACATGCACGTCACTCTCAAACTCTGCTTCTGCACAGCGTGAGAAAAAATTTGGGTGTTTATATGGCTTGAAGCTAGTTACACGAGCGAAAGCTGTGCTAAACATAGCTTTGCATGGCTTAGGAAAGTTGTACACGGCTTGAATAAGGGGAAGCTCAAGCTTCGCCTTAAGATGTCGCAAAAGCGTCTTTGAAACCGAGTTCATTCCACGATTATTTAAATGTTTTTGTTTAAGTTGCTTTTAAGAAAGAAAGACGCAGTGCCTATATTCACTTAACTTCATCCATATATATCTATACCATTATATACATTCGGACCCAGCAAGGCGATGCCCGACGTTGTACCTCAAATAGTAGAGCATTGGCTCTAACAAACACCTACCGCTTTCACTCAATCTCGAGCTGACACAGCGATAACAGCCGTGTGAGCCGTTTTCTTTTTTTAACCGAAAGTTTCACTACGCCACCTCGGGTCAAGGTCAGGGCGGACTTTCATTAGATCTTCATTTGACCTTCGAGGAGCAGGAGGGCAAACTGTTGCGGTTCAGGCGTGCACTGAGAAATACTGTATTGCCTTTCCTATGAACCAACAAGGAATGTTAGTGTTAGCCACAGGACAATGTGTGACTAGAAATATACTGTACTCTGACTGCGTTTCGATGGAGGCAAAACTGAGAGCCATCCTTGTGCTGTACGATATCAGTGCACTAATGATCCCCAGGTCAGTGCCTCCTCTATTTTTTTCTTTTCTGTATACCAATTTAATTCCCCGGAACATCCGACCGTTTCCTTTTCGGTAAGGGGTGTGACCCACTCCTGCCGAGCTTGAAGCAGACTAGCACTGGGTCCGGGCCATGAAGGCACACAGTGCAGCTGCGTCCCACCAGCTCAGCGTCTCACAACAGCCCGCCTCGACATCATCCGAGTCCGACACTCCACCATCAACCACCACAGCTTCTACTGCCATTCTCCGTCGTCACGCTCCCCTCCCTCGCCTTCCGGCGCAAGGAATTTTCACCTTCATTGAGAGTTACTTGAATAAACATTAAGACAGGCACAAACTTCATCTGAGAGCACATTTTTTGTTTGATGGATAGATAAAGCTAAGAATGGTGGCAGAGATATTACTCAGAACGGTGACCTTGTCGTGAATACGAGGTCGCTTTCACGGAAGTGCTGGTCACAAATCTGCAACGTAAATATAAAAAAAGCTGCTTAAGCTAGGAGCAGCGATTGCCATGAGTATATTAACGCAGCGAGCAGCTAACTCGGCTTTGAACCAGTCATTTACTACGGCAACTACGATCACGTGGCCAATAGCGAAATAAAATTGTTTAATAAGAAAATAATTTAGTTTGTAACACAATTTTATTCCGCACTCAAAACAGGGCGAATGCTACTCGGTTGCGATGCTAGCTGTGCTGTCCAAATTGTGTGCTCGATATAGGCATGCCTACGCTTTAATACACTGTGCTAAATCAAATAGTGGTGAATAGCAGCACGAATATTAGGAAGCAAACAAGAACGCTTTCTTACCACAGTGCACTTCATTGGTAATAACCTTTTTCCATGGCACAGCCTTTGTCCACGCTGCATTTTGAGCAGAGTCCGACGGAAACTTGTACACTTGCGCTTTGGATCCATTGGCATAGTAGGAGCGGAAGTTTAGCGCACAACAACACCTAGACATTGTAGATACCTTGCTCGCAAGCACCTATGCAGCACGAAGTAGGAACACGGCAAACACAGGCTGAAAACACGCACACTCAGGCGGAGTCGTTCCAGATCGCCTTGATTGCGCACGCTTGCGCTCGGCGCCGCCGATCTATCCCCAGATCTCACTGTCGTGACGTGGGACTGGTGGAAAGGTGGACTCGCTCTGGCCTTCTCTTCGTCTAGGTGGTGTTGGGCTGGCCCCCGCCGCCAGCGGCGTTGACCTACCAGTCCCAGCCCCGTAGGGCCAGGAACAGCCACCCTTCACCGCCTCCCGCCACCATACTATCAAACGGCCTTAAATCCTCCACCTGAGAACAGGTGTGTGTATGTCGCCACCTAAAATCACCATTGCTGGAAAAATTGTAGTACGCCTGGTTTAGCCACAAATTTCTGTGTTCTGTCAAACGAATTGGCGCCATATGGCACACATAATCGTTTTTCGAGCTGAATCCCAATATATGTGAGGAATTCGCACAGACGAACTTTACTCCTCGATACCGAGATGGGGTGGGACCTTCGGAGGCCGTGGAGGGCGAACCAGTGGCCGCAGAGAGGTGCGGGTAGTACGAAACGAATCGTTGTTTCGTACACGTTGGTGTAGCAGAAGTGAGGAGCTTGGATCAAATTATCTGAAACTCGAGCGAAAGCTCTTAATCGGGCGCCAGCTGCGGTCGAACTCCTATTTTTTTCTCTGGTGAGGAACATCTTTAAGGACTCTGCATTGCTGCAGCTTCCAAACCTTAAATTTCGTTTCGCCTTCACATTGTCCGCTGAAACCTGAAACGACTTGGCAAAGATTCCAGTGTTTTTTCTTTTGCCATTTCGTTCATGATAATAAAAGTAAAGTGATGAAGACATCGCTTGGACATTACAAAGCTTAAGCGCTTTTGATTTCTGCCTTTTCTTTTTCCATCCCTTTATACTTCTGAACACGTGCAATTTAGCTCCCAAGCTTTTTTTTTTATTTCTCCGTTTTTGTATCTCTCTGAATAGCTGCAGCGATTACTTGTTTTTTCTTTAGAAACTATACTTATTAGCTTTACCACATACAACAGTCATGACCAGCCCAGCACTTGCATACGTACCACCTGCTATTCAGACGATTGTTATATGCCGCACCAGCCGTGATAACCTTTCCGACAAGGCTGAGGAAGATTTAACTACTCTTCCCATGCTTGCTGGAACGGTATTTTGCACAAAGACCGCCCAAGAGTCCAAGTGATATTTTTGCTGGAGCCGGATGCACCCAGGCAAGAGATTAGTCGCCGTCGTCACCAGTTTTTTGTATTCAAGAACATGCCACATGATGTTAACAGTCACAGACACCTACCTTTAAGAAAAACAGTAGACGAAACGAAATACTGAAGAGCCTCCTTGCATTCAGGCATCTGAAAGAAATGCGACCGCCGTACAATGCTCGGTAAGCTACTGACGTCGCAAGGAAATGCCGCCAGTTTTTCATTATAGAGAGGCTGTTTGTGTTTAGAATTTCCGTTTCGAGGTCATAGCATCATAAGGGCTCTCAAGCTAATACTGACGGTCGCGCGTGGCGGTGAATAGCGCCTTGCACAAGCCACGACCGTTATTAAGCCTTTCTAGAGTCGCCAAAAAAGTCTACTATCTCGGCGTAATAAAGTAGTTCATGCACCATTCGTCTGAATAGCAGGGCGGGGGTTGTCTTACCTCATGTGAGTTGACGCTAACGGTGTTAGAACCTGCGTTGGCATTGAAAGAAATGTTTGCTAAAAGCTGATGCACTCTGGTTCTGGCGAACTGCATATGCTCATGGTGTTCAAGTTAGTTCCGCCGGGACGCATTCCTAATTCCACATCAGATGCATGCGCGGAGGCGGCCACAGCATTTCTATTTTCATAACTTGTTTTCTTGGAAAGGCCATCTACTCACAATACAAGTGGGAACCACTAACCAACCACCCGCGCGCGATGGTAATTCTTCGAAGTTAGTGTAAGGTGGTTGAGAGTAGATGCCTTAATTGTCTCAGTCATTCCAGCCATTCTTGATGGCACCGAGTGTTTTTCAAGTAAACAATGACAAACTAGAATTCAACTCCTAGTTCACTGCCATCTCAGAGGACTAATGTCTTCGAATAAATTGAAATCGGTCGCTAGCAAGCGCACTTCGCCTTTAATATCAGGAAATGTCATGGGAGGATTTTGTGAACAATGTAACAGAATAACACGATATGATAGACCAAGGGCTTCGCAATTCCGTTTTCGCTTTATCGAAATTCACTATACTTAACTGGACGGGAGGGAAATCTGAAGATAAGAAACCGCTAGCCACGGTTTTCATATATTAATGTTTTCTTTTCTATTGCATGGAACGCGTTTATCTACAAATAGTCCTCGCCCCAGGTAATAGTAATTATTAATATAAAGCTCCTCGGGGAATTGGCTGCTTGGGTGGAACGAGTAGTGATTGAGAGAAACGTACTTAAGCTTAATTTCCTGAGCGATAAAATCATGGTAGCAATTTGAAAACATTTTATTCAACTTAGCCCAGCGTAACTAACTCGGTTATGGCAGAGAAGCAGATAAATTCTGCATATCTCCTGCTGTAACCACTATTACTGTAATTAATAAAAATGTAGGCTGCCACGAATTTAGAATCATCACTGTTCAATATTCAAAAGCGTCAGTGTTCATCAAGGTCACTAAGCGTTCACATGTGAAATATATGAGACCTAAAAATTCTTGGTAGCATTGTTCGAAAATCATGAAGGCCTTATGATGCAAATTAAGTGACTAATAATAAGTGAAGAATAAGTGAATATCTCTGACGAAAGGGGCTAGAACTTTGCAAAATTGGACATTGTGCGATGCCTTTCCGAAGCAGGAGAAGGGAAGCTGTGCCTGCATGCGGGCTGCGCAGCGTTTAGACTTGATTTTGTCGTGATGTGATGGAGCAAGGCCTTTTTGATCCATGATCAAGTGAGCAGATAACGAAAATATTTTTACTTCTAGTCCGGTATCTTTTTAAATTTCAGACCTTAATTTCTGGAACGGTAGGCCGGAAGAGAAGTGTTAAGAGATTATGTCGCCGACTCAATCATTACAAAGTTTTTATTGCAATTCTGTTTACAATGAAAGTCAGGTAAAAGCATGCCGTGCTGGCGCAATATATCACCTCATTTTGAACGAATATAGTGCCTGAGCTAATTGAAGTGAGCGTAAGAACATTAGCAAAAAGGACTACACACTGCAAGATGGCTTCCGCATTTGAAGCATATCCCTCTAAAGGCCCCGTTGCCAGATTGAACAAATCCTACCAAAATGAATGCTTAAGGAAACGTCTTTGTCTTGTGGGCGCCTTCCAGCAAGCGAAAAATGCCGAGAACAGACTTTTTGCGCCGACTGCTAGCTATTGCTTAGTTGTCCGATACCGAAACGCCCGCGCATTTACACCACCAAACCAATGCTTTTTGAAAGGCATTCCTTTTTGAAAGGAATTCCTAAGGCTTTCTTGCTGAATCCAACATTCTGCCAGCAAATATGCTTTGTTGTCCGGTAAGGGGTGAGAAAGCACTATGTGACGTAAGAACAATCCACCCAAAGCTAATGTACAAATAAGGCCTGCACTTTGCGCCTGAGGAACCTTTATACTAAGCAAATTTAGAGCGCACCCGCTCGCTGTCGAAACTCCTCCCCCCCCCCCCCCCTCTCTCTCTTTTAAACAGCCATGCACAGTAAAATGGCGTTTGGGTTCTTTCGGATTAAGAAAACAGGCATGAGCAAATTGGCAGGTAATTTCATGGTTATGGACCTAGATATCAAGTGGTGAACAACACAAGCCATGTTAAAGTTAACCAGATATCTATGTGCTTTATCTCTTATTCTAAAGGCACTGAATTGTACTGCAACAGAGCTTTCTAACATTGCCTTCATTTTAATGGTGCCGCACTAGAGGTGCCAGCTAAACAACATTTGCGTTGATTTCAGACCTCCCTGTATTAACAGATAGAAAGAAACGTGTGTGCTGCCCAGAACTAAAATTGAAAACTGTTGGAAGTCATTTTCGCACTTGAGAAGTGGTTTTAGTGCAATGTTGGGTTTGTATTTATTTTTGTTATAGTTGTTTGGATAATTAGGCGATTCAGCTTAGGATGAGTGCTGTTCATTAGCTGCGTTTGAGGCTACAGTGTTTGCGAAAAAGGGTGTCTGGACGTTTTTGCGACGCACCAGCTTATCATTAATGTGTATACCGTTCTCATAATGTGCCTCCTCAGCAAAAACACCTTAACTTTTCAAACTGATGACAGCTACATGTTTTCCACAGAACACTGTCATGAGTGTCCCAGTGGTTCTTGCTTCATATTTTTGCTTTCTTATTGAATAAAATAAAACATTATTGTTATGACTGTGTTCGCCAGCAGCCTTTGTTAAAATTAAGGGCATTCTGGAAGCAAGTCAAATTAGAAAAACAACCAATCTAGCGTGCATTCGTGAAATACGAATATTTTATAACTATGCCACTCTGGAGATCTGTTAGTTGTTTCAGTAAAACCAAATATCACAAAGCTTTCTTTGTTATTCCTGCTGCGTTAACCGTATCTTTACACGGGGTCATATGTTTAACACTTATAGATTTGCATTTTGCAACTATTGATTAGATATAAATATTAATTTATTTCAGTTCAAGAAAAAACACTGCAAATATCATAGCTGTCAAAAGGATCGCTGTCTCTTTTTTATTTATTTCCTTGATAACCATTGTGGCTAGAAATGTTCAAGGGAAGAAATACGAATGAATCTAAAAGCTTGTTGAGCTGCGATTCACGCATTACACATTGTTAAAGTGACATGGCCATCATTTTTGTGCAATAAATACAAACACCGTCTATGCATATTTCATGTCGAGGAAGAAGATACCATGACGTTTGAAGACAACAACCAATGGCCTATGGGCCAATCTCCCGCCTTAGGAATGTGTCATTAGGACTGAGGAGGTCATCATCATCATCACTAGGAGGCGACACTGTGTGCTCATGCCTCTGCTATCACCAGCAGGCGGGCGATACTGCTATGCCTTAGATCCCCACATTTTGCAGCATCGTGGAAATATTATGCGTTCTCTGTAAAACGTTGGACCATAGAATTGTGCGTCTTTGAAAGTGGCTTATTTGCAGGCAGCACGGCATGAAACTCTGGCACCGTTTCGAACCTCCCTACGTTTGTATCTACGCGTTATAGCATACATTTGCGCCCAGTTCCTTAGACCAGCTGGCCACGGTGGTAGCAAAAAAGGTTGAAGGATGGAACGGTGCCAATTTACGCTTTATTTAAGTATTTATTTTTTGAAAAACGGCTTTCATTGTGGCAGAATACAGCTTCTTGAAATCCATTTGCATATGAAGGCCGAGGCAATCATGCGAACACAAGACGGAGACGCCGCTTGAAAGCAGAGCGCTTATTCAGTCACTGGCACACAATGGCGACAGAGAAAAGATCTCTACTAGCCTTTCTTTTATAGAAGGAAGAGAGGATGTTTAGACGCTTTTTGTTCCTTTTTTGCTGGTTTTCTTTTCTTCGGTGAATCTTCTTTCTTTATAGTACAGTGCGCATTATTCACCAGTTTGCGAAACGCATCTTCTTGATGTTCGGTTACTATGGGAAGTTGTAGGCTTTTTTTTTTTTTTTTTTTTTTTTTATGGCAGCGAAATTGCATTCACTGGATCCATTTGCGCAACACTCCTAGTGTTTTAAACATGCCTTATTGGCGTTAGCGCTTGGTGCTTGACAGCAGCGAGATCTTTTTTTTAATAAGAAGTGCTACTATAGTGTCCTGCACGCAATTATATTTGTTATGAGTAGGTAAGCTCATATCAAAAAAAAGTCTCCTGGATTAAATTTTTCTACTGGGTGTGACGTTTGCATGCATGGCTGCGGCAGAGTATTTAACAGAAGCTTAGCCATCCAGCCTGCTCAACAGAAAACAGCAAGAACATATCTCTAATCTCGAAGATAAGAGTTGCAGTTCGTTGCATGTGGTTCAGAAAGGTCAGGATTACTCCGAGTCTAATTGTTTAAACTTTTTTCAACCTTTCTCAAGCGACTGGTTAGATACAAAAACCTAATTCGCAGTGGTTGGTAAGCTCAGAGGAAGCATTTTACATTCTCTACGATGTATATCGAATATGACCGTTTCTGTATAGTAGGATATGTTCTCAAAATGAAGGACGCTAAGAAAAGAACACAACTCAGAGAGCCTCCTTTCCAAACAAGAGATCACATATTTATGTACTTCAAAAGTAACATCAGTTGATTGAAAGACGCAAAACCTTACTTTGGGAGGAATGGCATTAAGAGAAATCAAGGAACAGAAATCCTGCTTTGCGAGCTAATAGAATTTTTTTATGTAAATAAACGGTAGCCTAGCATTATTAAACTTTGTGTAGTACTTTGTAACAGAAAGAATTCAATTTCGAATACTTTATTTTGACATTATGTTTACTGAAGAGTAATTACTGTTCTAAAATTAAAATTTTGCTCCACCATCTACGAAACCTTTACCCTTGTTGTACTAATGAAATGTTTGTTTTGACATAGTGGTATCGCCTCTTTTAATTTCTTTAAAAGTATTTTACTCGACCATTGTCATAATTCTTCGGTAAGTATTGTTACAAACGTACATTTGTTGCACTCACTTGGATTCTAGGATAAATATACTTCGTGGGAATTACCTTGATGTGTGGATGACAGTTGTGAATGAATCAAGTCAAGGATCAGGTCTTGTAAGCTAGTTCGACTGCTCTGATTTATTTATTTGTGTGTATCTTTTTTCTTGTCTCAGCAGGAAATCGAAAAACAGTTACCATGGAGAAATGTTGCTAAACCAAATGGAAGTAAATGAAACCTATTTGCGTCGCTGTCTGTTTGAATCCCGCTTGAGACTGTGAGGATGGTCAGTTTTTTGCTCACCTTCCTGCAATGAGCAAGCAAAGATTAGGTGTGTTTGAGATAGGTTAAGCTTCCTACTGTTCACTAAGTTCAGGTTCCTAATTGTTCTCCTCCAGCCCAGGTTCATACTCATTTCTTTTGGAGGTGGGGGAGGGGGGGGGAGGGAGCAAGGGATTGGAACAATGTTCGCATTGCTTTGTTTGCAAAGGAGGCTACAAGAATTTAATTACTAATAATGCATGCTTTGAATGAAAGTTCGTTACAGGAGAAGTAAAGGAAAGTAGAAGGAAGAGTATTAAACAAGGCAACTTACGAGCTTGCTCTTCAGCACTTGAGGAAAGGACCGGTGGAAAGAACAAAAAAGACGAGGAAGAAAAGTGCTCAGCACAGATGTTTCTGTTCTGCACGCGCAGATATCGAAGCTCATCCACTTTGGACTGTTTTCAAACGCTTAGAAGCGCTTACGCGACCGCTTAGGTACACAAATGCACAACCAAGGCAGACAAGTGCACGCGAGGGTACCGCGCGCAATATGGCGATGCTTACACAGCTCTAGTAAACGCTATTATTGCCGAAAGAATTATAACTTGTGGCGACACGCACAATTTTGTCAGCCTCTCTAGATCGGACGTCATTTATCCACCGTCGGCGTATAGTAAAGAAATGTGATCTCAGTGCTGCGCTGAAATCTACTTTCTTTTTCTGTGAGCGGAGTGGGAGGGCCATTACGCGAGATTGGGGGCGTAAGTTTGTTCGTAGCCACACAGTGAAGTTTCCTGCCCATGCTGCGAGACGACTTCGAGTGACCCATTGCAATCCGCCCCGCTTATCATAAAACTCAAGACACGCATGGGCTAAAATATTAAAAGGGCATATAAGCTCCTCCTTTAATGGTATGGACGCGACAGCCTCCTTCGCACGGGTTTTCCAGCTCTTTTTACAGATCTTTGTTCGAGTTCATGTACTTTGCTACTAGCCTAATTAATAATCCATTAAATTATTTCTCTATTATCTCGCACCTACTCTAGCATTCATTAGTCTGTGAAATACTACCCGACATAAAAGCAACGCCCACCTAATGAAGTATACGCAAGTTCCCAGGTGGCCTATGGTAGCGTGTCTGGCTCAGAATCCCATTGCCACAGAAATATGATCCTCCCATGTGAAACATCTAAGAGGAGAATGAGGAGTTGACAGGTACTGCTAAATCGGCCAAGCCAGGTGGTCGAGCGACATCAGACAACCCTACGATCAACCAGTGCCCACTATGCCAACCACCACCTGTCGAATGTTTGGCCGCGCTCACAACGACGACACGCACAACAGCAACGCCGATAACAGGTCTTCTGCTGAACAGAGCCTTTAACTCTCTCGCTTTAAAAGCTCATTGAATAATCCCGGAAATATCCATCGCATGATATCGCTTTCTGGGTGCCCGTAAATATGATTCCGGTATAAATTCCCCATTTTTTCGTGCAGGTGCTAATCAGATGCAAATGTGCCCTCAGAGGCCTTTCAACTGTCCTGGGCGAAGTGGGCGCCCTCCCAGTGGGCGCATGATTAGGGAGACACCAAAGCGCCGTCATAACGCTGTGACGCGATAGCGGTCTATGATCATCTGGGTGCTTCCACAATAAGAAATAGAAAAAGGGAAGTAGTCTGCACTAGAACGCTGAGGCGCCACATGTCCTGGCAACTAATTCGCAGGTCTTAGGAGTTTGGAAGCCGCTGCAGTTCCGACGCGATATAGTTTCCCCGGCACGTTTTTGACTCGTTCTTGGAAGCTCCCTCTCACGCTAAGGTATAGCGACGGCTTTTCGGCGCAATGACCACAGTACGCTCTCGCGTAAAACATGGCGTCTCATGCGAATTGAACACCGCCGCATGTCAAGACTGCACTTTTTAACCAATTTATTTTGTTCAGCATTTTAGGCTATGAGAGGATTTCAACTCACAAGCTTCGGATTCTGTGGCAGATGTGATACCAGTTAGGCGACGCAAGGTACGCTTGTATCGCTTCAGAAAAAGCGTCGTGTTTATATGTACGCCATTTTGCCTTTCACTTAGTCTTATCTTATGACTCTGTACGCCATCGGGATTGTGTATAATTAGTGGGCAATCAGTTAAGAAACTTGTAATTAAACAAAGGAAAATATGTTTGCTGACATTAGATATCATCTTAGGGTGGTGGCGCCGGTATGCAGAAGCCACTGGAACCTTCGTGGCTGAAAATATGGCGTGGCCTTAGCGTATGGAAATCGAGGGCTGAATATTAGTGCACAAATGTGTAACGAAACTTAAGGTTTCGGCGTTCTTTCATCACAGGCGGGATTCGCAGTATACAGTATTCGTGTCACATTTTTCAGTACAAAAGCACCCCACACAACCGCAGGATATGGCGTCATATTCTTAGGGTGCAACTGAAGAGTACCCTGATTTTTAGTTATTCATATTTAAGGTCAGGAAATAAAAGACTTTAAGTCTGGTGCCTTAGAGCAAACATTTCACTCAGCTATTTTGAAGTCAACCTACAACTACTGACTGAACACATTGCTGCTGTAGCTAATAGTGCAAAACATTAGAAATCGACCTATATAAACTGCAGACAGCTTTGTCTGCTGGGGCACGATTCAGTTCTCTCGGCGGTTGGGTCCTCTGAGCAGCCTGACCTGAGGCAAATAGCAGAAATATTGTTAAAACCAGTAAGAGTGCATTTAAAGCATGGTTTTCCGTTAAAATAGCTTCTGTGGCGAAATTCATTATTACTAAATATCCAACGTCGAAACACCTGTTCGAGACCCCTTCGTACAACTTTAAATCTTTTTTACAATTCACATGATTTAAATAAATTGCTAAAATATCCCCTGGGGTGTGTTCTCCTTTAGGTTGAGTAATGTGATATTATTGATTGTAAAAAGCCGTAAAACCAGCCATGAACATAGCTGTGAAGCCACACCAGCTTTCTAGTGTATACATTGCAATCAAACAGTTTTGTATGAAAATGCTTACACGATGCAATTATCTTCACCGTAATCGTTTTCTGGTTTCAGTGAGTGTATGCTACCGGTGGCGTTTAGTACACCTCACAGCAGCAATGATCGTTTAAATTGCAGACGGACACATGTGATAAAAAAAAAAGACATTGCGAGACCACTGAATTACGCTCTGCTGGGCACTGTGGACCCGTGCGAACGCAAACATTATGTTGGGTTTCCTAATGAAACCCCGCTTTTTTTTATATATCTACCTTTAGACCCATTCAGCAAGGCACGCTAAGCAAACTTTTGTTACTTGTTTATCACGCGCCCGAAATTTCCAAGAGACATTCGTTTTGAATGCATAGGCACGCTCCAACGTGCTCACTTCGTACTTTACAAGATTAGAATTTATCAGCCCTGAGAGACAACTATGGACCTTTGACGCCCTCGTGTCGCCCTAGAGAAGCGCGTTCTGTGCAGCGACAGCGCAAATATTGAAAGGCAAGCTTATATCACGTGAGGGGAAGTCATCAACATGGGTCGTAAGTGGATACCCTTACTAACGTTTGTTTCTCCAGTGTTTCTTGCTGAAAAAAAAAAAGGCTGTTCGATTTTTGCTGGGTCAGAAAGGGAAGGCGTTATTTTACTCTAACTTATGCTGAATTGCTCTTCTTCGCCAGACTATAAGCGCATAATAAGACGTGATTAGTAATGAACGTAAAAAAATGGTAACGCTTTTCTATTGCAAATAAATATTGTCCCTCTCATTTTCTAGTACACTGCCGTTGAAATGAATTAAAACTGTTTCGCTAACTATCGATACTTACCGTTATAGAATACTAGAAATCATGCACTGGTATCAGAAATTAACTGCGACCGCTTTTGATGGGGTCGCTAGTGACATTTTTATAGCGATTCCACTAACAATAATCAAGATACTTGAAGATTCATATTACAAATCGCTTACAAATTACAAACAAACACCCGATAGCACTGAAGAGTTTTTTGAATGATTGCTTGTATGGGGTGACATTGATGACAGTTGAAAAATGGGAATTCTTTACATTCCGTTTATCTACTTTGTCTTTTGGCTGTAGGAGGTTTTTGTTCCTTGCGTCCTAATGATTTTTCCTTTGTAATGAGGAATTGTAATTTCCTTTGTAATGGAATTACACTGCTCTGCAGGCTAAACTCTGTATTGTATCCTCGTATTTGTATGTCATTTTTGAAATAAATAAATAGTTTATATATATATATATATATATATATATATATATATATATGTGTGTGTGTGTGTGTGTGTGTGTGTGTGTGTGTGTGTGTGTGTGTGTGTTAGACTGAAAGAAATGGCTTCGAAATTGCGGTTCTTTGCCGCAACTTCCACAAAGAATGATGCCAATTGCCGGGAAGGAAAATTAGCGATTGACAAAGTGTGATGGTGGAAATCGGGGAGTAAAGCACTGACGAGTCAGTCGGTTTTCCAGCGACCCATTTTTTGAAATTTGAAAAAAAAATTGAAAAAAAATTATTTCCAGTAATATACAGAAAATAGGCTTCGGGCGAAAAGCTTCAACGATAGCTTGAGAGATGCCCGAGGTCCAGTAATGGCAGAGCAAGAGGACGTGTGACATTAAGGCGAAGATATACATATATAACATGAAAATTATGAAGCACAGAAAGAGCTCATATATACAAATGAAACAGCAAGTTAAAAACCAGCACAGTAAATTAACGGCCCACAATAATGTAACAGTATGCACGAAATATGGCAAAACGTAATGAAAATGAAGTGACTATTCTTGTAATAATGTTTAAGGCAAGGAACGGAAAGTACAGAGAGACAGTGCGGAATTGATAAAATATAGCTTAAAGTCCTTAATTGACGCGATAAAGATGTTTAGGTTGTGTATGCTATAATGATTTAATATGCATGGTAAAGTAAAACGAAGGCTCTGGTTACCGTATAACGTCCTCATTCGAGGAACGTCCCATATTTGTTTACTTCTGGTGTGAAAGGGTTTTTCGTAAGGCTTAAGTCCAGATATATTCTTCAAGAAGTCAGTTAAGCATTGAGGTGCCAATTTAAGGCAGTGAAGTGGACGATACTCAAACATGGTATGCACACAATGAATCCTATATTTCAGAAATAATGTTTCTGTATGGGCAGTGTAGCATGCACCAGCGATCAGTCTAATTGCCTTCTTTTGGAGACCGAGTATGATGTTAAGATTTGTTTTGGATGTTGTACCCCAAACTAGGCGACAGTAGTTTATGTGTGATTGAATTATAGCGTGATAAATAAGAAGCTCATGCTTTGGGGAAAATTCGTTACGCAGTCTCGAGAGGAAACCAACCAATCTAGTGAGCTTGCTTTCAATATACATTATATGGTCTGACCACCTCATGCGAGAGTCGAATACAACACCGAGTGATTTGAACTTGTATACAATTTCAGTAATGTTATTTTCTAGATGCAGAGTATTGTTTACTGTCATATCCAGACTAAGGGGACGAAAAAAGGCTGCTTTTGTCTTGTTAGAGTTAACTACCAAACCATAGCTGTGGACTATATGTGGAGAGCACAAAGAACCAGATTCGCACTATTGATTAGTTCATCAGTAGAAGATACCCTAATAAAAAAATTTGTGTCGTCAGCGTACTGAATACAACTTGTATGATAGGCTATGCTCGGAAGGTCGTTAGCATAGACATTAAAGAGGAACGGTCCAAGAAGGCTACCTTGCGGGACACCACATTCAATGAAAAGGGAGCTAGACTTGTGATTATCGACCGAAATGACCTGCTGGCGCATGTTTAAATAAGAACGAAAGAGTTGGAGGGAAAGACCACGGACACCATAGCTTTCAAGTTTACAGAGTACTGTTTCATGATTAAGAAGGTCGAAAGCTTTGGTAAAGTCGATGAAAATACCAAGGGTCAAACTTTTAGCTTCGATATTATTTAAAATCATTTCTTTTTGCAAGAGTAAAGCACATTCCGTGGACTTGCCCTTTCGAATGCCAAACTGACTGGCATTTATTAAGGCATGTTTAGAAAAGAACCCATCGATTCTCTTGAGCATTACTTTTTCAGGAGCCTTTGAAAAAACAGGGAGAATAGAAATTAGCCTATAGTTTGTCATCTTATTTCTATCGCCTCCTTTGAAAATAACAGTTACGTTTGCATATTTCATTCGTGCAGGAAATATTTCTGATGTGAGCGACAAGTTAAAGATGTAGCTTAAGCATGGTGCTAAGAGATCCGCAACAAATTTAACTGGTTTAATTTGGAAGCCATTGAAAACGGTGCAACTTGTAGCTTTTAGGTTCATTATAACGCTAAAAACTTCCTCGTTGGTCATTAAATGAAAAGCAAAAGTCTCTAAACCAGTGTTTTGGAGAAACCGATCGCTTCGACCGCCTAACCACTCGGTCTAAAGCTTGTGAAGAAGTCATTGAATTTTTCTGCCAGCAAAGAGCGGGAATAGGGCAAGCCATCGATCACAAGCATTGAAAGTGTCTAGTCGCCATTTGTCGGCCCACGCCAATTGCGAAGGTAACGCTGGACTCGAAACACGGACTTTCTAATGGGCCGGCCAGATGAATGAGCAAATATGGACTCCCCATTCAAGGATGAGAATGGCTGGCGAGAAACATGACTTGGATGGAACCACACGGCGACTATGCAGGATCTGACCGCCAATCTAAGGCAACTGAAACAGTAAACACGTCTTTAAGGCTCTGTGATGGCCAATGCGCTGGTCTCCTTCGCACTCGGATAGGCCGTTCCAACTTGCGCATGAATCAGATGATGACCGACTTCAAGTGCAAGTCTAGTGTATTGAGATCAAGGAAATAATTCATGTGCTATCAAGAAAAAGAATTATATGCGTCAGTGAAGATATTTTAGAAAACCTGCATGAAAAATTAATGAAATGTGTTTTTTTTTTTCTCCTCAGTATTTCTATTGAGAAGTTTTTACAACTACTACACAGAAGCACCCACTGTATGAGGACCTGATAGGAGAGTAACACTTATGAATCCGAGAAATCCGCATGTCGCTAGCTTCAAATAAGAGAGCAGACTGTAATATCTCTTGAAACGTGTTGAAAATTTTTGTGGATTGTTTAACTCTAAAACGTGGTGCTGTGTTAGCGTGTTTCTCGACAGCCATACTCCCTTTGCGAGATCTTGGAGGACGTGGAAAGAAAAAGAAATGCTACTCGTCAGTCTGAACGAGGCACGGAAATGGCATCGCATTCTGTTCCAGGTTATATTTTTAGACATATTTTTCTGACGGGCATACTTGAAAGCACAGAATAACTCAAGTAGTACTCCGGGAGTCCATTTGTGCAGCCAAGAGGAACGCGAGGAGATGGGAACGCTACAGTGGCCTAATGGCTTCTTCGTCGGCAACAAATTTTAAAACTAAAATAACCGTATCGTACTGCCTTCTGTATAACTTCGCTTTGGAAGTGTTGAAATGCAGAGTGTACGCCTAGTTTTCTTTAGGCGTAGACCATGAAAAAAAAGCGCCTGCGCAGAAAATTATCTGGTGGCTGCGAACAGATTTAAAAAAATATATATTTCAGTATACGTCTGCTTCTTTTTGGCATTTTGGCTCATCTGTATGAAAATTCCATTACGTGAGCAAGTCATTCATATGCTTGCAAAATTCATGTTAAAGTATTATTTTGCTCGAACGCAGATTATCGAAACTGCCGTAAGAATATTCACAATCCTTTTTCGTCCATGATGAAATCACACATCTTAATGAAACTATGATGCGCCTAGTCACGGTACAGCCGCCGACTTCATGACGACGCAGCGATGAAATATGTTTATTTACGAACTTGCTTTTCGCTCTAGCCTGCTTCATACTAACAAAGGCATTGATGCGCAGAGTTCAGCTCTGTTCTCTTCTCTCATTCTCTTTTCCTCGGTTTCTTGAAACACATGCGCTGATAACAAATTACGCACACATTATCCCAGCATTTGCTTTCCGCAGAGCACAACGCCATGGATGCAGCAGCCAACCGAATTCCGATAAATTCTGTACGTTTTTAGAGCTCAGGGTTCACGTGTTTAATTAAACATGGCATTTCCTCCAGGAGGTGCTATCGGTTATTTACTGCTGGCGGCCTCTTGGTGTATATGTTTAGGAGCAAAGTAAACAGCTACTATTTCTGCAATCACTTTGTTTCCGCCAGCATGTATGCCCGGCCTCTAATCGCTTTTGGGTTTTAATTTTGTTTCCTCATTTTTCTGTTCTCGCCTTACCATGGACGAGGTGTAGCGACGCAATGTTTTTTCTGAGTGCAGGTATGGAAGCTTCAGGTCTGAGATTACGCTGTTTCTTTGCAATTTCTATATCCTTACCTACAAACAAAACGTTAATTTCCGCGAAGCTGGACATAATACACCATTCCAGTGACGCTACAGTTGCCTTTATATCCATATTTGACTTCATTTCTTCGCTCTTTGCCAGAGTTTCTTGGAATTCCGTTCACAGAGAAAGCTATATTAACTAATGTGATCCTTTATTTCGGCGAATCTTTCTAACCGTTCTGTTTATACTGCCTCAAATACTGACTAGGTAAATTAGATACAGCAATCTAAAATAAGGTAAGGTAGACAGGTTCACTTTAAAATGAAGATATACAAACAGCAGTATGGTTGAATGAAACAACGAAACACAATTGTGGTGTTCCTAACACTAAAAGGAAGCAATCAAAAAGATTGTTTTTTATTCTTTGCATATCGTAGGACCATTGCGCCCACATTCCTCCGCTGTCATGATTTCAGATACACACATGACGTAACAGGCAATGGAGCAAAAGTGCCTTTTTTAATATTAACCGCAGCACCCCCCTCCAGTGTGCCCTCACGCTTTAACAAATTTCAAAACGAATCTGTAGTCGGATGCGCTCAGCTAAGAATGATCTAGAATATGAGAATTTTCTTGCTATTACTTTTCGCGTAAAGAAGTTGCTCCAAAATTAGGTCTTCGTGATATTTCTAAGAACAACAATTAGTGAAAACTGTTTTTGTGTGTATGATAAAGCAGAAGTCAACTTTCTTCGGTCAAATACACTCATCTGAACGCTCAAATTGCGCTCATATTTTGAGACATCCACTCTTGTGTACCACGCAGAGCAGCGATACTAATCAGAACGACTGATTTGGTTCAACAAATCACAGGTAGAGTCTCCATGGAGATCTCTTATGTGTTCACTAGATACTGGGCTGCTTTCATTGGTAAACACAGTGTTAACAAGCTGGTCATAGTGGATACTGAAATAAACATTTTTTTTTCTTTTCGCCTTTCGAGGCTAAAGCCATTATTGTCTCATGGGCTGCTGAAATATCCGCAGGAAATGGTCTTCGCAAATTTCCGCATGATATGTCTGCACAGACTTGCACTTACAAATATTTCTCCACCAGGAATAGAACCATTATCCCTCCGATCTCACCGAATGCGCAAACCACTGACTACTCCACGCCGGGCTCGTGAAAAACCGAACGCAATCATCTTGGTCTAGCCCGAGGGTGACAGTAGCGATGACAATGAGGATGTAGTTAGTGCTAAGGGCCGCGGGTAGCCTCTGGAAAAGGAACTGAACCAGCAAGTGTAAAACCCGGCCGTTAATCATCAAGTGTACGCTAAGTTGTCTTCATTGGTTGACAGTTTTCAACGCATAGCGAAGCAATTCTCTGGCAAGGCAACTTTAGTGATACCGTTTCTAAAATAACCTTCACTAAATGATCTCTTGCACTCTATATTATATTACGCGCAAAGCACAAACAAAAAAAAATACTGACGTAAGATGTTATTTCTTCCCTCGCACGGCATTGAAAGTCGGTGATAGTGATCGGAGCGCGATCGGCGCTAAGAAACTCAGTTCCAAATATAACACTGTCGCGAGAGTTCTATCCTCATCTTTACTTTAGCGATGTAAACAAAGCCCTTCATTTCCCTATAAAGCTGCATTTCGGAGGAAAAAGGAGACGGGAGAGTGTAGCGCCCGGCGAAGTATGAGCGACGAGTGCGATTTGCATACAAACAAGACAGCCTCAATCAAAGCGCGTCGAAGTAGCTCTAACAGTCACTGCTCAGATGTGCTTAGCCCTGATTGCTTAGGCGCTTCATCAAAGTAAAGGGTAAACCGCCCTGTGGCAGGCGATTATTCTTTGGCGGGAGCTTATCATCTGTCGTCGGAGGATAACATTTAGTTTATGACCGAGCAAGCAGAAAATTACGTGCCGAAGAAGCAGGAGGCATATTATCCCTCGACATCCTGAAGGTCGAATAACAAGGAAATGCATCCCTGCTTAAAGAAAATAAATATTAGGGAGATTCTTAAGCTCTGCCTTAAGAGTGTGACACGATAACGGGCTCTCAGTTGCGCTCACACTAGAGAGCGGCGCAATTTACGCTACTCGCGAGCGCCATGTGCACGGGCAGCAACGTATATTAAATCACCAGGATACAGCCAGCATCGGGCACTTTGCTGCTAGCCTAATTATTACTTCTCTAATTGTTATCTTTCAGATTATGGATGTACTCTATAGTGTGCTGTAGGGATTTTACACGCAAGTCAACATGGCAGATATGCACATTTCTTTTGTTCCCTCTGGAAAGGGATTGGCGCGCAGTTTGAAAGTACCAAACACTAAAATTCCGCAGCCCAAATGCGGATGGACAAAAGGTCGTCCTACGCCTGGCGGAGGAGTCTTATTCCCAGACCTCTGCGGCCACGGCGCAGGAGAGCCGGCAAGGAGACCCTCCTCTTGGCTGAACCCCTGCCCCGAGGACCATGTCGGTGTAAATAAAGTCTTCTTTCTCTCTCTCTATGCAAGAAGTGAATTATTGTGAGGTAGATGACCCGCCGGGCCTTGGTGGTGCAGTGGTAAGACGCGCGACTACTGTGCCGGAGTACCCGGGTTCGAACCCGACCTTGGCGGCTGGGTTTCGATGGAGGCGAAACGAAGAGGTGTCCGTGTGCTGTGCCACGGCTGCTCGATGGAAGCGCACTGGGTGCGGCCTGCTGCGTCGCGCCGCCGTCAATGGGCAAGCGCGTCCTTGGGGAGTTTACAGTTGCACCCGCTATTTCTGCTGAGGGCGCCACTGTTCGGGGACACGTCGCCGCCGGGTTAGCCGGCTCTGAGCGCGCTGTTTGCTTCCGTTCTGGGCGCAGTCGCCTCGCGTCTGCGTGGTAAACGCAGACGCGTTGTGTGCGTATGTGCAAGCACGTTAACGTTGAGACTGGATGCGTTTGCTTTTTAAGGCGAAAGCCGTTCTAGGCTCATGGAGCGAAAATCTATGCGCAGAAGCTGTGCCTGTTATCTGTGCGTCGCATCTGTGCACTGGTGTTCCAGTCGCAAAAGCGGACGTGCAAGGAGGGAGATTAAGAATGAAAATGATTGATGGTGATAGGTAATCAACAAAAGTTATAGACATTGCTAGAGGTAATGACTAATGCTAATGACTAATAAGGGTTAATAATGACTAAAATTATTTGTAATGACCAGTATATCACTCTACGACATGTATTGACCGTAACTGATTAGAAATGAGTAAACGTGCTTAGCGATGTGTGGTAATGACCATAATAGCTAGGCATGTCTCATCATTACTGTTAATGACTACGAAATGACCAATATGTGAAACGACATGTAATGACCACTGCTGATTCTAAATGAGTAACCGGCTGAGTTATGTGTGATAAGGGCTACAATGACTACGCAGGCAGACTCATCATGACTGAGAAATGACCAATATATCAAACGACGACTTGAAATGACGAACTGTGGCAAACGATGAGAGGCGAATGATAGGAGAAGGGTAGGCTTTCGCCGTCGTGCGCTTAAGAGGCATCTAAGAGACACTTTAAGTTTATCTGCTGAGCTCGCTTCAGGCAAAGACCGCAGCGACAGCAGCGAGGAGTGAAAATGCACTCGCTTCCTCTGAAATGAAAGCGGCGCTGAGGTTAAAAAGTTCAGATGCTGAAGCATAATGCCCTATCAGCTGCCATTGAATTTGCTACGAGGGAGAGCAGATTGGACTTGTTGGTGATTAATTATAGGTTAACCGTGCAAACAACGAGACGGGAACACAGGAGAAGAAGACGGCCCAACCGCGGTAGTTGTGTCGTCCTCTTTTCCTGTGTTGCCGTCACGTTGTTTAACCTATTTAGTTACCAGGGAGCTGGCCAGTGAACTAGGATTTTTAACGATGTGTTATGAAGCAAGTAAACACGATGAGGTAGCACCAGAAGCTTTTCTCGCAGGTTATGTTGCGAGGACATATCAGAAAAAGCTACGAAGGGTTTTTTTTATATAAGCATGCAATTTGTTCTAAATTTTGCCGCGCTAGTCTGAGTGGCCTTGCAAGTAAAGGAGCCTGTGCATACATTTGTTTATACTGTTGAGACTGTTTGAGCCTATGCGATAAAATGAAAAGCCACGTTCCACAGAAAATCCGGCGCCCGCTCTGTCGGCGAACAGTCGGGGAAAAACATCTCTGGTAAGAGGCACTTTAGTTGGGGATACGGCCAGACGCCTTTGGCGCAATGAGAACACATGACATGTTCAATGTGGCAGGAGCTGCCAAACCAGAGAGAGTCAATAAGATGTAAGGATGAAATGGGATGAAAAGGATGAAAGCGGGACCCTTAGATGCCAAGTCAGGCACACTATACTCCTATAGGGCATGTTCGTACGGCTTCGGTAAAGAGGGGCTTTATATAGCTATGTGTAGGGTGCTATTTCATATAATGCGGTGGCTTAAGGCTGTATTCTAATGATATGTGACACAGGCAGCAATTACGGGATACGGTGAATAAGCAGGTAGCAAAGTGCGGGCACTCTAACGAGGCTCCTCAAGGAGACTTAAGAACCCCAAGTTTTGTTTATCACTACCAGGTTGTTGTTTAAATTATGCGATATTTGGTAATGGTTTTGAGGCGACATGTCAGTCGAGCAAGAGCCTGTTGCAGGAAATATAGTCAACTGGACCAGTTACAGGTTAATGAAAACCAAGGACAATGCAGGCTTGATGTACCCCGCAAAGGAAGTAATCAAGCTTTGTCAGCTTACGAGCACCTTCATTAACTGGATGATGAAGTCTGAAGAGGTCCGGTGAAGTATAAGCAAGCTGTGTAAACTTTTGGTTTCATCACTGTTTTCTCATTGTACACAGTACCTGCAGCTAATCTATAAAAACAATGATCGTGCCCATGCTAAGGCGCTAGGCAAGATATCATTAAGTTGCTGCCCCCGCTGATAGCGAGCTGGGCTGGAAATGTCAACTCAACAGTGGAGAGATCTGTATGGCTATGGCATAAACCTCTCCCAAGAAAAGTTTTCCCTCTGCGATTGGTAATTTTCTTCCTTTTTTTGTGTGGCCATTAAATAAGCGTACTCGGCTGCTCGCTGAATCTCGGCTGCAGTTGCGCTTTGATGCGTGAACATTCTTGTGATCACAGCTGAGAGTTTCACAACAGCAACACTCGATGCGCGTTCTTCCATTGAAAATTACGAACCAGCAAAATTGTATGGGTTTGCGAGCAGCCAATAAAGATAGTAATAAAAACTTTCGGCGCATATACGTAGCACCTTGAGGCAGACCGGCTCTACCAAGCGCGCTTACTTTGTCCGGTCATGCAAAATGCGGGAAGCCATGACGGATAGCGTTCTGGCGCACAAAGTTTAAGGTCTCCAACTGAGTCGAAGATCCCAGGTTATCATCTAGATTTAACGTAATAAACATCTTCATATTTCCACCGTAAAATTTGTCACAATGAGATAGGAAGGTTGGTTACATGTCGCATTTTCACAGATGTTGCTCGATAGAGATAATAGAGATAGAGATAATATGGATTCCTCGGCGCGCCAGCTGTGCACCATGTGACGTCACTCCCTTCTGGCGCATGCGCTGCTGACGCGGCGGTAGCGGCACCTCTGAGCCATAGAGTTAATACACAAACTCTAGAGGGAAAGCTGACCATTCAGTCAATGCATTCGAGTGGTGATCGCGTATTGCCGTCATCATACTGTTTGATGGTTGCCAGATGATTTTTTCTTGCTAAATCTGGCCGGCGAACAAGGTTTGAACCTAGCAACATAGATCGTTAGAGCGGCGTACATCAAACTGGTGTGTAAACAACGGCAAATTTGTCGGGTCTGAAGCATTTCTGATTATGTGTGGCGCGGCGTATCTATCGTAACCTGATAGAGGCGTCAAGCTTGTTCTGTTTTGGTATGTTAAGGCCAGCTAGCCCTGTGATTGTTATACGCGCCTCACGTGCGTTTCCTCCGTCGAGCACACACGCATCTCCTGCTCCGTACAGTAAACATCCAAGGGCGATCGCGAGTATGTTCACTGTTCACTCTATTTGTCCTGTGTTTTTACATAAATGAGTATTGAGAGTGGTGTGAGTAGAACAGAGTGTTCTGCCATAACTGAGACAGGGGCAAACCCGTGGAGCTGTACCAACCTAGCTGTTCCCGTAAAAAAATCGGCAAATAAAAATGTTCAGTTCGCTTGATGTCGCTTGTCTCGGGATGTTTTCGTTCACGCGCCTTGCAGTCCATAGTTCAGGTATAGCTTTCGTTGTGGAAGGAAAAAACCTGGCAAGAAATTTGCAAACGTAAGTTCAATGCGGCGCGCTTGCTTGCACGTGCACGAGGCGATATTCCGAATCTTTTTGGAGCTTTGGCCTTCCATACACCCCCTGAAGGTTCCATCGCGACACATGAGACCGCAAAAGGCTGTTTGTTACGAACGGCTTCCTATTTGAAATGCTTCGATCTTGCAGCTGCAAGCTTAAGCGACACTCGAAAACAGAGCTTTCAAACCGAAGCTTAAATAGCATCTCCTTGGGAACATGGTTCACAGTTGTCCTACATCAACTTCTTATGCCCCAAACAATGCATGAAAAGTGTTTCAAAACTTTAAAAAGCACCTAAAAGTTTTGTAAATCTACGCATCTACCAGAGTTTTCAGAAACTCCAGTTCAAACCTTGCTCATTTTTGACTTGGCGGATAAAAACTATGCTGACCACAGTGATGAGTTTGATAATGGCGGCACTCCATTTGGGAACTCTAGTCTCAGCTTTATCCTCCTGCTCTGAGCATCGCCTCTTCTTCCTGACCAGTTTTCTTCTTCCTGTAAGCTCTGTGGCAAACCTGGCGACTTTCTACATACACTACTCACCTGCCCCTCCTTCCCTCATCCTCCTTCACCAGAGGTGGCCCTAGATTACTGGGAGAAGCTACTCACCAGTACCCCCTATAAGGACCAGCGCAAGATCATTACATGCGCTCTCACTCGGATAGCTATTCAAGGGCTTTCGTTTGCTTTGTAAGAGGGCTCTCCGTACATGGAGGGCGCTCTGCAATGCCATGTCGGGGGCAATGCCCCCACCCTCTGTAATACTGGCTGTAAATGTTTCTACCACTACCACCTCCTCTAGATGCTCTGAGTCACCCGCGCAGCGGAGGACTCTCCGGCGGCTCCGTGCGGCTCTCCAGCTGCATGTGCTCCGTGGGATGTCACTCGCTCCTCGCTCAAGCGCAGTTGGGGCTCTCCGGGCCTCCGCGAAATCACTCAGATTTAGCAAAGACGGCGATGGCCAAGTTGGTAGAAGCAACGGCTAGCGACGTTGATTTTGTGGCGCCGTGATTTCGACTTTTCTCCAGGCTACGAATGCAAGATTTTAAGGTGAAAGCCTATGGCTTATGACTCGCCAGTGTGTCCATGCGTTAGCAGTGAGCGCCCGCGAAAAGTGTCCCACTTGTTCGCGAGATTCTGCGGGATAACGCAGGATACCGCGGAATTCCACTTGTCAATCATCGTGGTGACGTCATCAAAAATAAAAACATTACGAGGGACTTTAGCGACTAAAGTAGTGAAAGGCGAAAGCCTGAGTACCGCATTCTGCTACGCAACTGTTGCGCATGTAGCGATGAATGCTGCTACGAGTAAAGTGAGCGACTACTGTTTCACATTCTGCTAGTGCATTGAGCTGTCAAGTGGTGACGGGTTTCAAGAATGTTCCAAGCATTGTCTACACAACGTCTATAAACGTAAAGTTTAGATGAATAATGAGCCATTAACTAGCGAATAATTAAATTTATTACTCATTAATTAGTAAGGGAATAGTAGTCAGTGCTGACTGATAATTAGTCGACCATTTAATGAATAATTGGTTCTTCGATAGATCATTATTTAGGTATTAATTAGTCATTGACTACATTATTAGTTATCATTTGATAATTAGTCATTAATTAGTAATTATAATTGATTTGCATATGGCCATATAAACTGACTGATTGATTTATAGCATTCATACTGTCGTGATTCTCTGATTGTTCGAGAACTCCATGATGTCATCCCGTCTCGACTAATCAGAGCTGCCGCAAAAGCGGGACACACTTTGTCCACGTGGCTGTTCCTGGTCCTACGGGGCTGGTTGTTGTGGCTGTAGGAAAAAGGAAAAGAATATGCACGGGCTTGCTACTGGCTCTAGAGCTGAGCCACTTCCGCGGCCTCGTGCGGACGGAGAAGAGAAAGTAGACAAGAAAGAAAAAAAAGGAGAGAAAGACACGCGCCGAAACAGCCATCGTCCACCACCTAAGCGGTGGCGGGTGCAATGACGGCCTACAACAAATAAAAATATGGTGGCTGGCTACCCCTCGCCCCAAGCGGCATTGACCTACCGTCCCAGCCCCGAAGGGCAAGGAACAGCCGCCCTTCACCACCGAAGCGGTGGTGGGTGCAATGACGGCCTACAAGGCGGAGGGTTCCTCCACAGAACCGCATTGCTTCTCTACGAATAAAGGTGGACATCAGGTATGCATTGCATTCCAACATATTGCATTCCAAGTGAATGAAAGTGTATGAAAGTGTTTCATTCCAAGTGAATGAAAGTCAGGGGGTGGCAGAAAGTGAGGTTGTAGGATGAGGTTAAGAAATCCGTGTGGTCAAATTGATGCTGCTAGCACTGGACCGGGTTAACTGGAAGAACATGAGAGAGGCCTCGCCTTGCAGTGGGTACAGTCCGACTGATGATGATGGTGTCTAATGTATGCATTGCCTAATAACTGTCAGGTAATGTTTGGGTGCGTCATTAGAAAGAAAATTAGTTGTGGTTTAACTCTGGCTAGACCTAGTTAAATTGCAATAGCAACGGTGGAACGGCTGAAGCTTCTTTTGCCTGCTAAATTATTCCCCTATTACGCCCTATCAGTGTAAGGTGCTACATTATTGGGGACACTTAAGCTTATTAAGGAGACGCAGAGCAAATGACTACAACAGAAGCAAATTGTGAAGTATTTTCGCTCTCAACCACGACGGGATTGGCACGGTGTCTATTTTCTCCAAGCAGGGAGGCTAACAAACGATGTCGGGGCTCAGCGTGCAGCATCATCGCGGCTTAGCGATTCCGGACAGCCACCGGTGGAGCGGAACGCACTCTCGCGGAACTGCTAATCGTCGTCGGTTTATTGCTCCTCTGAGCTTACGTACCAAGCTGCGAACTGCGCAACAGGGCCGCATTTAATCGATCCGGTGAGGCAACGGCTGTGCTCTGAGCGACTCTGCTTTATTTATAAGCCCCGAGAGCGCAACTCGCTTGATGCTCGTGAAGAAGCTCACGAACCGTAGCGGCCCTTCTAATAGTCGGTGATCGCTTACCCGTGCTGGCATGTAAGGCTATTCGACAAAAACAAACAAATAAGAATGATGGCAAACACGCGAAACCCACATGGTTCATAAAACTCGAGGTCATTTTACACCTTATGTGTGGCGTCTAAAAAATTCGTATGGCTTCATTTCGTAAACATGCCCTTTCCTTCAAATCACTTGACGCGATTAAACCCAGACACCACTCTCTGTTTTATCGCCGCCGCCGGCGCCCTTGCGGATGACGGGGCACTAAGAAGTCGTAGGAGAAGGGCCAAAGTTTAATTTCGGCAGGGAGCTTCCCGCTCTTGAGGGGCAAGAGAAGACGCGAGAAATGGCGAGAACGGCCGAGCAGTCGCAATGAACAGCGTCGGTTTTCGAGAAAATGCTCCCTTTTTTTTCAGCGCACACTAAAAACAAACAAAGCATCAACCCACAGTCTAAACCACTGCCCTCTTGTGGGTAGTTTCCAACACACAAGCACACAGCACCTCGAAAACATACGGCAACTTGCCGGCTTCTACAACGTTCTTACCTGGGATTGTCGACGAGGGTTTACACAGGAATAATTAGTGCCTGCTACATGGTCCCGTATGATGTTTGGTTTGGACGGGCATTAGAAAACTATTGGGTACTTTTGCCTCTTGAAAGGTGTTAGCAAGTTCGTCCTGCAGCCTATTTTCTTAATGCTTTACCATACTTAAATGCCTTAAACATCTTCTAGACATCAATTTATCAACGACGTGTACTTTGAAGACAATCGGTGCAGCTACGTATGATGTTCCTTTCTTTAATTATCCTGAAAATGCAACCCGCAGTAAGGTATAAACCATAATATCAGTAACTGATATATTTCTTCAGACGTGTGGAATACAAAGCAACAAGGTTAAGTCATTAGAAGAAAATAAACTTACAAATCGCAGTTTTTATTTTTCGCTTTTGTCAGTGCTGTGTTCCTCTTTTACTGCTCCTCCTCGTATTTCGCCAGCAAGTCAGAACAAAAATTTGGTGGGGTTTAGCTTTAGTTAAACCCGGTAGGTTGTGTAAGCAAAGCCGACGTAGCTTCTTCTTGTTCTTGTTCGTCTTAATGTTTTTCTTCTTGTTCTTGTTCGTCTTATTGTTCTTCTTCTTGTTCTTGTTCTTGATTTCTTCTTCTTGTTCTTCTTCTTCTTCTGGTTCTGCGGTGCGACGCGGCTACCGACCGGGTTTACCCGACGGCTTGAAGAGGGGCCCCATCTGGGGTCGCTCTAATGGTCAAACGGGGCTACCTGCCGGGTTTACGTGACGGGCTGGAACCTGGCTTAGTATTGCTTACGCAATAAAAAAAAAAAGAAACGAAATAGATTGCGCTGCTCTACGACTCCTACTGCGCAGACGAACAGCTATTGTTCAGGAGTGCATGTGAGTGTAAGCTTTAAATAGGGCATTGCAAAAGTATGGAGCAAGTGCTCCTTGCGCAATCGCGGCGGCATCGCATGGTGAAATCCCAGACTAAGTTTGACACTAGTTCTGTCTGTGACATGAGTTCTAGAAGGGTCAAAACAAGGAAGATAACACGAGACAGGAATCCAGAACAGGCACATCAACCGCAGTTTCTTGTGTTTACCCCTTTCTCTTGCCCCATGCTTTCTTCGCGCTGCTTCCTTCAATGGCATACTTGTACTAGGCGTCGAGAGACAATAAAATGATCAATGCAGCTGCGTGGATATAGATTCTGCATGTTTGTATTGTAACTGAAACCGGAAAGAGACTATCAAGATACGGGATGTCAGTGCATGTTAAAGAACCCCAGCGGTAGAAATTTCCGGAGCCCTCCACTACGACGTCTCTAATAGCCTGAGTCGCTTTGGGACGTTACACCCAATAAGCCATAAACCATAAACCACTATCAAGCTTAATTAACTTTTACGAGGCAGGACAGATTGCAACCTCCCTTCACAGCAGCCTGATTCGAAGTCATATAGGACAGGGAATTTATTAGCATACGGCACAGACCAGCTCTCGTTTAAAAAGAAAGTGTTTGTACATTTTGGTATATTATTTCCTTGTAGCCGCATGGATGTGACCAGATAGGGGCTTCCACAATGAAAAGAGGTTGGTAGAGACAGCTTTCGTTCGTGACCTTGCGGGTTAACATTCATATGTAACAGCGTTGCAAATCTTTTGTTTATAATAATGATAGCTTCAATGCCCATCTTTGGAAAATCTACCAAATAAAGCGAACATGTCCCAAAGCGAGTTCTCAAACAACCTCGAACAGCTGTGCTCTGATGGTACTCAATCGGCTGCAGAAATAAAGCTGTCGCTATATACTTATCGTATGGTGCAAACGTATATGACAAAAATGCTTCTAAAATATAATACACGTCAATAATGTTCTCATGGCTACACGAAACAGCCACACAGGGAGCTAATCAGCCTGAAACGCGGCCTTATTGTTCTCTATTAGCAAGCCGTCTCGCACTGGCTCCATATGCGCCCGGCATGTTTGCTTGCCGTCCTCGTTTTTCAGTGGCAGGCCCCAAACACGAGAGTTTTCCAATTTTCTTCCCAACCGAATTTCGGATCTAGTAGGACGTTGCATGGAAACCTGCATCGCCTAGATAGTATGTTCGTTCCTCCGTGGCCATAATGTGATAAGATGCTGTCCCTTGTCCTGCCCTCCGCCTTCCCTAAATTACCACTTTCTGCCGCACGTGTTGCTGATATAGAAGTCTGCTTGAATATAAAGGAAATCGGTGCGCTTCCCAACGGAACAAAGCAACTATAGCGGCGATCTCGCGATATAAGCGTTTCCCTTGGGAATGCTCTCAAGTTAAAACCAGGAGTGATGCCGATATTAGTCAATAATGTTGCATCGGAATTTCAGCCGAAATTGTCATCTTCACCTTATCCTTGACTAAGAGTCGTTTCTTACTGCGTAAATATGATTCCTACCAATCCGGAATTTACTCTGTACTTTATGAAGGTTACCAAACTCTTTTTAGCTGCATTCCTTATCCACTATTTCTATCCCGCTCATTCGAGTCATCTCCCCTTACTGATTGCATCTAAGGCTCTAACAGGTCTTTATTTTTTTTTTCTGGAGAGTTTTCGGTTGGCAGTATTCTTCCTTATCATCAATGAAATACAAATTAGTTTATACGTTTCGCCGTGCTGATATACGGTAAAGTAACGGAAGAGTGCTCATTGAGCTCTGTTCTAGAATTGAATAATTACAAGCTTTCTGCAATTATTGAGCAGTGTTAAGTTATAATTGCAAAAAGCTTTTTCACTCCTTTATTATCAGATAGATGAACCTTTAAATCTCAGTAAAGCGTAAACAACTGCTTCCGCTCAAAAAATAAAATGTCACTGTAATCTGTCGTTTCCATCGCAGTTCAAAATTTAGGCGTGCAATTAATCAAAACGCTATTTCAATATCAAAGTCAATAATTGTGCCACTGGAGCAATGCAGAACTGTCACTGGAATGCACATACACTCCTGTGTAGAAGTATTTTCGAGACTCGTTCATTATTTCTAAATGGCAGCTTTATGGTTTTGCACACAGCTTGTCAGTGTTAAACTGCACAGGCGCTGTGTCACCACAGATAACCTAACGAGAGTCGCAGCTGGGTGCGTATACGTAAAGTGAAGAGGCTTCTGAAACCTGTCTTTAAAGCGTCGGTTTTCATCAACAGTTTCCTAATCTATGCAAGGGCAGCTAATCAAGAGTCATCAATGAAGCTCCGCCGTATATGATTGAAAAGGGAACTTCAATGACATAAACAACGCTTGAGTGGAATCTTGACATGCACACCAGGTCGTCAATCGTCTGCGCAGATGGAAAGGAGCTTCCACTCGCGGAAGCTTTGGTCGTCGTAGCAAACAACCTCTATATCTGTGTCTGAAAATACCACGCGGCTACATGATACAGAAATCGTCCCATGTCTGATCAACTCATAAAAGTGTGTTTCTTGATAACAGTGCATTTTACGAAATCGGTGCAGCCGCTATAGAGATCAGTTTGAACCACAAAACAACATAAAAACAATCGATAAAGCACTTTTCAACATTTAAAGAAAAGCAAAACGTGTCAGGCGTTATTTCGGTGCCCCTCGGCAACTAACCACAAGTGGGTGAGTGACAATGTTGCTGGCCTCATTAGGCCACGATGAAAAAAAAAAAAAGCATATTTGCATTATAAATGGGTTGATGTTGTCGATATGTTCATATTGATGTAATAAGAATGTATCAGAGCTAACAAATGTGTAAAAGAGAAGACAGATGCATCAGCTGACATATTTTCATCACATCACATCACATCACTTTATTTTCCTTAAAGACCCCTTGCGGGTGTTACATTTTCTTGCAACACTGAGCTTTGTCTAAAGACGCCGTTGTACTCTGGCGCTGCACGCGAGTATTTCCTCGCCGCTCTTAGAACCTCGAAAAAAGTACATCCCAGAGAACTGTAGGCGTCCCCGGGTTAGCAACTGTAGGGTGCTTCGGTACACAACCGGAATCATGTCTGAAACATAAAGCAGCTTAGCCATCGGTTCGGGATTTGCGGCGCTTTCTAGAAACCTTTCCCGCTTGGCTGAATCAGTGCTTCTACGTTGGGAGTAGGTGTCGGTGTAATTCATGACGTTTAAATAATGCACAGACGTGAAAACTGGGCCAAAAGACGGGTTATGAACCACGATTAAAAGAAGCTGCTCGCGCCGACGAAACAAGATGAATGGGGGAGAAGAGGCTAAAAATGCTTCGTCTTTCATCTGAATCTGGCGTCACAAAAGCGGGAAAGAAGCACCAACTTTAAGCCGGAGCTTGTTCTACCAGATTGCCATTGCTATATCACCATTGCAAGCAGGGGGTGAATATCGAGACGAACAACAGACGAAGCTCGTATGCAGTGGTGCATTCAGCAGGTAGTCCAGCCAAGCTTTTACGATAATTTGGCACAAAAAGTTTCAACGGCAAGCGAAGTTTCTCTTCATGATAACGTTGATCACTTCACCGTTCTGCATGGATTACGGCACGAAGACACAAATGGATAAAAGCGAGGCCATGAAGGTGTGCTTACTGGCAAAGCGTGGCGTGTATGTGTGTATGCAGAGCAACGAAACGCGATTACTTCTGAGGTGAAGTTGGGCGGATGAAGTGTTGATTAGGCAGATAATCTTAATGTTTCTGGAGAAGTCTGATTCGGCGTTTATGTGCGAGCGTGTGCCTGCGACCATCACCATGAGTAAAAATTCTGAGCCTAAGCACTTACGTCCGTTCGTCGATATTTGGCAGGTGCACATTTCCACGTTTTTACCTCCGACTCAGTGCGAATTTGGTTAAAGTATTTTGGGGCTTTACGTGCCGCAAGTAGCTCACGCTTTGAGGAACGCCGCAGGGAACAGCTTCAAATTAACTTAGCACCTGGGGTCCCCTATCACATGCTTAACTTGCACAGCGCACGGTCTTTTATTTGCACTTCGCCTTCGAGTACGGCCGGTCTATGTGGCACCGAATGACAAAGCTACTATGGTTTATACGTCAGTTCGAATATACTTGGATGCAATTTGGGTGCATTTATTCAAAGGATGCCCATGATGATACAAATTTCAGTGCCCTAATGCTTTCGTGCTATAGTAGCAGTACTGAGCCTAAAGTCGCGACTTGGTACTCGACCATATATCGCCCACCATTTGTTTAAGCCATATGAAAAAGCACTCGTATACAGAATGGCAATGAGCAGGTTGTCCTGAAAAAGAAATATGAGTACGCGTTGAAAACGCCTATGTGGCCGGAATTCATCCCGGAAGCTCTACTATTTAATCCTTAAGGTGACACTAAAGAGTGAAATGAAGTTGGAATGTGTCGGTAGAATACGAGCTCCTAATCACAGAACCACTGCCCTTATAAGGTATAAAACAGCGAGAACGGAAATACAGGTTTCTCAGCCAATTACAATTCTCTCGAGCACAAGTCCCGTGAAGCGTAAGGGCGTAAGGGATCTTTTAAGGTTGTCTTATGTGCATTATGCTTACATATCTCAATTGTTAGATACGTTTTTTTTTTTCTAAACTGCGTGGCGCCGCTCTTGGCGCCGCTGCGAGAAGTTTCGGCGTATTTGGGTTTCGTTCCTTCGCAGTCACAGCATTGACCTTTTAATGCCCATGTGGTTTCGTTTTTGGCGTGCCTTTATTGAAAAGCGCGGAGCAGCAAATGAAGGCCAACTTCTCTTGGGACGAAGTTAATGGCTCAGGAAGCGATTCTCTATAGCAAAATCTGGTATGAAATATATACGGATATGTATATCGGTGCAAGCTAAACTTGCACGAAACCGGCTGGCTCTGTATTACTCGCTGGCTGTGATTGCTTGGAAGGAAAAGCAAAGAAGAATTACAAGCTTTAAATTGGCACGGATTCTTCATTAAAATAAAAAGAATCTGCTATGACAAGGATTTCAACCACGACCTTTCTAATATCAAGTGAATTCCGTATGAAATGCGCCACGACGACGTTTCTTTGTATTTATTGTTTTTATTTCACAAAAAAGATACAAGTTGCGCCAATACAACTACTAGAGCGGTCAGTTTTGCTTGAGTAGCGTAATTGAACTTTTATCGATAATTTTTAGGCGTTGAAATTACCTTCGCCGTTACATGATTGCTCCCTAAGCGTGGTAATATTTTGCTTTGCTGCTATAGGTGTCACTGATCTCTCACATCCATAACAAGCATCGAAGTTTGGCGGTGTATCTCAGCAGATTTCCATATCTCAAAGCTCGCTTTTTTTGTCATCATCTCAGTACAAATGCAGATGGATATCTGGCGCATAAGTATGGGGCAAGAGTACTTCAGCTTCACATGAGCATTGTACAGTAGCGACGTTGACAACCTACGTAATCCACTTAAGGTGTAAAACCTCAAGGAAGCGTTGAGCAAAGGGCAGCTCGATTGGTTGACATAACAAATACAGTAGTGAAGGAAACGAAAAAAAAAGATAAGGCAATGTTTAAAATGGTTAAACATGGCTTAAAAAGGAAAACTAACGCGCTCACCATCGGCGCTTTGTTTTTCCTTCCGCTTTGAGTTTAATATTCTTTACCCCTAAATCATCACAAGGCAAATTCTTATCAATACTAACAACAAAACATTAAAACAAAAATTATCCCCAACGTTTGCCTTGGATCCGCAGACTGCTGGCTCCTTTAAATTATATATATTGTCATGACTCAAGCCACGGGGAGCCGTGAAGGTACACGTAGACGAGGACGCGAGAATAAGGTCGGCCTCTAGTTCCGATAACAGAGTCCAGCACCAGCGCGCCTCTCGAGCCAACAATCGCTTCGTCAACGTCGGCACCAAGCTCGGCAGTCGCGCGGCGCTAGGCACGTGGCAATATATATATATATATATATATATATTGTAACACGTGGTTCACTTCTTCGGTCGAACATCAACGCTAGGAACTGTGATCTCACAAGTCACCCTTTCTATTAAGAATATTATAACCTGCCTCTCTACATCTCTCATCTGGCTTAGGTTTACTCGGAACGCACCACAGATGGGACAAAAGACAAACACTAAACACGAACAGGCTTTTTACTCATCTCGCTTCATATACATTCTAGCTAGTAGTTAGCGCAAGTTCTTCAAAGAAGTTTGTTCAATAAATGACACCGCGCTGCAGATAAAAAAAACAAAAAAAACAGCAGATTAAGTGGTGCACGCTTCCATTTAAATTAAGAAAGGCTCCACAAATAGATCTGGGACAACGCTCCGACTAGGTTTTACAGGATGTTATCTAGACCTGACTTCCAGACAGCGACTGCAAGCAGGGCTTTAGAATTGACCTGGCGCTGCTGCTCTGCGTCCATAAGCAATCACCTTTTCAACCCACACCGTTCTCATACCCTGTCTATGATGTGCTCGGCTGCAAGGATTCAGTGCTGTTGGCTAGCGCTCACCTAAATTACATAAACACTGTGTAGCGATGCTCCTTGTCCGAATTAGTGCTGGGAACCCAGTGTTTCACCACAATGGGTTTTTCGGCTCGAAATAGGAGTGAATACGTGACAATAGCGGTGAGGCTAAGGGTGTACTCATATTGAATATCTGGGATATTGTGAAGCATGCAGTATATATTTAGGCTTCACCTGTCTCTCTCCTATGAGCTACTGTACGGAGAAACACAACGTCGGCAATATTAACTTATCTGGAAGTTTGATAGCGGGACACACTGTTTGTCAGTGTGTCTAGGAGAATTACGCATATTAAAACAAATGGCAGCCTCTGCAAAGTGCAAGGCTCCTTTTGAATACATTAAAGTGCTTGTAAAATAGGCAACACGTGCTTTAACTTGGCCGGCCACAATTGACCTCGTAGGGTTTTCGTAGACGTACAGCGGCCGCTTAGCGTGCAAGACTGCGCGGTTTGAATCCGAGAGCGAAACTATTTTTCATCAAATAAAATAAAAACAAAACAACGTGTCGATATGATTGTAACCGAACTACGGTATCCGCTGTCGACAACCCTCCCTTATCCAAACAGGATCTGTAGCCACCTTGAGATAGTTCTTCCCACTACCTTCGATATTAAACGACTAATAGACCTGCAGACCTCAATCCCCAGCGGCTGCAGAGCATTTGACCAAGGCGCGGCGGTCAAACCGGTTCATGATGAAAACGAAGTGCGAAAGAAACACGGGGACGTAAAAACGACGCAGACAGGCGCCGTTGTCTTTGCGTACCAGTTTTTCCTTTGCCCTTTGTTTTCATCATGAACGTAAACCAATTCGCTCAACTTTCCAACTTAATTTCTAGTTCAGTGGGCTCTTTTCCATGTAACATTGACTTCAATGACCCTGCACTGATCGTGAAACTCATCGCTGCTTGCGTCGGCAATGCATATAGGACGTATTCCTGAAATTTTCGCTACGGACTGTGCCCAACCGACGTTAAGGCTGTATGTGGTTTCTTTGAACCATCACGAGGTCACCGCAGAAGGTTATGCAGACTCTAGCGGTTTGAATGGTCGTGGCAAGCGCGGTTCTTCAGGGATCAGCTCCGAGTTGCATGCGGTCATAGTAAAAAGGATAGGTTCTTCAAGCACTGGTGCAGAACTTTGTTCGACATCACGCAGCTTTTGTGGAATTCTGTTATCCCAACACTACCAAAAAAGAAAAGAGGACAACAAGGCCAGAGGGAACGTCGTCATCCTTAGCGAACCGGACATGTTGAACGTGTCAGGGATCTCCTCAGACAAGGACCGAAATTCGGCTTTGAGACCGTCTTTAAGCCTGCCGAAAAGTTGGCAGCAGCCAAGTCGGTATCCCGTCTCACTCGCTTCGACGTTCGCACTAGGTGCATTGAAGAATGCATCGGCGTTCTGCAAAAGACGAAAGGCCGGCAAATAAAGTTCACCTGACCTCTCGCGGAATTTCTAGTCTGGAAGAATATGAGTGTAGTATACGCTAATAAGCAAGGATGTTTTGTGGTGATGCCGGGTGGCATACTTGGAAAAACGGCTGCAGCTGCCATCGAGAAGAACTGTATTTAGTTTTCAAAGGCAAGAGGGATATCAAGAAGACGCTGTTTCCTTGCTCCTAAGCCACAACTTGGAGATGCTGGAGAGCTCTAGGAAGAAGGTGGACGGGGGGCAGTTAGCAGTGTTTTTCACTGCTAAAACTCATAAAAAAACCGGCATACATTTCCGTTCCTTTGTATCTAAGCACCATACCTGGTAGCACTTGGTCGCCCTTTATCAGAAAAAACATCTCACCTCGTTGGATGTGCAGGATCCTTTCGCCATACGAAATTCAAAATCTGTGGTCGACCTTCTGACGACCAAGAATCAGGGCCTGTGTGCTGTGTTTAGCATAGACGTTGAAGACTTGTACTTATAACTTATGCCTCATGATGAGCTATTAGAAGTGTTAAGGGGTGTATCGCGAATAATAATGATAGCCTTTACGGGCAGATGCGGCGTGTAAGTAGATTCCTTCATAGAAATTCTGTCTTTTTATTCATCATTAACAGTCATTGGATGGGAAGGAAGCTTCTTCATTCAGCACACAGACGTTTGTATTGGCTCGTGCGTGGCCCACATACTGAGCAGCATTTTCCTAGCTCAAGTGGACAGGAACATTCTGCGTAATTCAATAGACTTGGCTCAAAATATTTGCAGATAGATTGACAACTATCTTGTTTTTTCCTCTTCGGTCTAAACTAAATCATAGCATACCTGACATTTTGAAAGTTCTTATGGAATGCAGATTAGGCTTGAATTTCAGAGTTAAACCGCACAAAGAAGGAGCATTTCAATTCTTGACTTGTCGTTTTCTGTGTGCCAGGATCATGTTTGCTGGACTTAGTCTCCGGTCTGCCAAAGGTCTTCTTGATTATGCCTCTGGACAAAATATTAAGGATGGTATCGCGACGTCTTGTCTTACGGCAGCCATCACTAAATCTTGCATTCATTCCTTGCAAAAAAGCATTTCTGCACAGGTCAAAAGGCTCAAGGAATCTGGTTATGACACCCTGCACGTCATCTTGATGACTTGCGGAAAACTGTTGGTCGGGTCGCAAATCACAGAATGTTACACGGGAGCTTCAAAAAGTTGGCTTGGTGCTCTATGCACATAGAATGGCTCATGGGATAAAGACGGTATGTAGACTAGCCGCTATAGCGTTTCCGTGGTTTTTTTCTGGGTCGAAGAAATAGAACAGTTTGTGCTCATAAAGTCGGTGCAGCTGACTGCGACAATGGAAAAAGGCATGTTGCACCGTTAAAATCCATTCCCCGTGTATATATACCCCGTGCTGTTGGAACAGTTTACAAACTGACAATGTCTTGCGGAGCGGTGTATATAGGGCAGTTGAGCCGGTGCCTCAATATTAGGCTAGGCGAAATTCCCTAAAACACCGAAATTCCCTAAAAGATCGGTGTAGAAATCTTCTTGAGCATTGTCTTACGTGCAGCGTAAATAGAGGACCACACGAGGAAAAAACAAGGGTACACCGCTTTTTCCGAAAACAAAAACAAAGAAAAGAAACGCTGTACATTTCAGACATCGCTACCAGCTTATTCGTGAAGTTATTGAGGCATATCATATAAGGAAATGTTAAAATTTGTGTGTCAGTGAGCCCTCCGTTACCATGACAGACTCTGAAATTGACTTTAGACTCGAATATGTATTGATATTCTTATCGGCAATTAACTGTGTTTTTTTTTCTTTCCTAGCGGTGAGTGGTACGTGTTTCGTACAATTATTTCCCGTTTTGACATATGCTTCCGAGGGGAAGCTGCATTTGTGTGTGTTTGTGTGCGCGTGCGTGTGTGTGTGCGTGCGTGTGGGTGTGTGCTTGTGCTTGTGTGTGTGTGTTTTCCAAGTGACTTGTATGAATTGCGTATTTTATCAATAAATATCAGTTCTGATTAGCACCTGTCTGCGTCGTCTTTTCGCCCTCGTGTTTTTTTTTTTTTTTGCTTTGTTTTCATCATGAACGTACACCAACTCGCCCAACTTTCCGCGCTGCAAACATGTTACGCAGCGGATGATACTTAGAATCTCTGACTCCTGACAGGCCAAAATTAGAAAATGAGCCGTCAACGTTTATACAAGCACCTTATTCAGTAATTCTAGTTAAGCAGTACTGCCAGAAGAACTAGTTGGTATTAACTGAAATGCCATAGAGGTCGATGAGGTCAGACGAACAGGTGCAGCGTGCACTATACTAACGGGTAGGCCTGTGCATGCCAACGTACGTTACCGGACATACGAGAACTAGGTGTCAGATGCTTCATTAATAATGATATAACTTGCAACATGGATGAGTTCTGCAACAATGGAGGAAGGGTGTCAGGTATCATAATTACCTTTCGTAAGACGTTGAGCTTGAACATGCACGGTACAGGCCTATGCGCGTACATCCGGCCTTAAGGACCAAATAGTCGAAAGTTTCTGTGATAACTTGAAATCGGCGATGTGTAAAGAACACAACTTCAACTCCAAGTTTTAAAAAAGCGGGCAGTGCATTAGCCAGTATTTCCACATAGTATAGGTTCCAGAAATAATAGGGATTTGGGCAGCAGGATATAGTTAACCTTGAAAACAGATTACTCGTGGTGTGTCACTTTGCCGGTAGCAGCGTTAGTCTGGCTATTGTTTTTCGATTTCTCTTCTTTTGTATGCTCTAATTTTGTTCGTGCCTCTATTGGTTTCACGTTTTTTACAGATGCACCGATCACCCTTGTACATACGTTTTCTTTCTTGCATAGTGATGATTAGCGGCGAGACTGCGCTTCTAGTGTCCATTCTTCTTAGTATTTTCTCCGTAGGCGCTGGTTCTATTTTCATGGTAGGTTCTAGGAATAGCATCTGCAGAGTTCTGAGAATGAAGTAAGAAGCAAAAGAAATTAACTCGCAATCCTGGGTACCCAATATTAGGAGATCTTTACTGAAGCGCCTGTTCTTTCCTTCACTACCTTCTTCACCCTTTCTCTCAGCGCGGGGGAAGAATACACACATGGTTTAAAGAGCTACTGTGCCGTTTTGCCATCAAAACCAATTTTATTTCCACGCGGATGAGATATCCGCCAAGATTGTGGCAGAAGCTGCGCCTTCTATAACAGCTTTCAGGAGAGGCGCAACTGTGTCTTATTTGATCTCCCCTATCCCTTTTTAAATACCGGATCCTGTAGCACGAACCCATGTGCGACAGTAGAGTTGCATCTTCAGTAACAAGCATCACCGTGAAATTAAAGAAGGCGAAGGGCATTACAAAACATTTTTCGCTGCATACCTCGAGTATGATTATCCCTTTACTGAAGCTTGAAACTACTGTTGACTTTTATAGCACTACAATCTTTTCTGGAGCTGCATTATCTTATAATATAGTTTAGCGCAACCACACTACACAAAGGTGTTTACACCAGTGGTTTAAAGAATTAGCGTATCTGAACTTTTAAATGTTTACTCATAATCATTTTCAAAATACACTGACGCCTTATGTTCTCACTCATGGTAGTGGAGCCAAGCAGTATCAGTGAGAGTGTGAAGGAATGAAGGTTGGGAGCGCCATAGTTGACTGATATACGAAGCCTTTTCTTTTTTTTTCAGGGCACACTCGTTATGAGGCAGTGCTCTGTCATGCACATGCGCTTAGGCGGACAGAAGCCATGCCATTTGTGTTATCTAACCATTCGCCTATATAACCGCTCGCTTTCTTGAATAAAGCGCCCTTCAGACACTATGCTTCAACGTGTGTACACTGTTCAAGTGTTCTTTCATTGTACTGATGATTGTAAAGTCGTGACATGAAAGATAAAATGTCACGAAATACACAGCTGTGGTTGGCAGGACCTAATAATATTATTGGAAATAATCATGGATACGACGCAGAATTATCCACCACTTTATGTTTAAGGAGCGCAAAAAGTCGATGGCAGAGGTTAGTTAAAAATGAATACGTACGAACTAGCCCAACTTTTCTGAAAAAATGCTTTCCCTCGTACTGCATGTATGTTCTTTATTCAGTACTATTTTGCGTCCTGCTGCTGTTTCTGTAAAAAAGAGAAAGAAGTGTATATTTGTATTGTTATCTGTCGCGCCAAAGCTGCCAAGTGTTTGTATAGGGGCGGCGCCCCTCGTCAAGCTTTTGTTAGGCTTTTTGGCTGGACCCCTAACACCTCTGCGACATTGGAATAAAAATGACGACTTTTTACTTCGCGAGATGTGACGCTCCATATCTTATGACGCTTCAACGCAAGATTCGTTTGATTCTGCAGATCGATATCTTCATGCTTGCGCACCTACAAAGTCACGCAATGAAACTATGCAGTGTTTTACAGTATATAGTTGGCGCTCAATAGTTATGTGTCTTGCGTAGCGGTTGAAATACAGATTGATAGATAGATGGATTTATTCAAAGGAAAAGCGGAATGATCAACATTTGTCCTGCTACTCTGCACTGGGGAAAGAGAAGGGGCGAAGAAAGAGGATTATGATGGGTGACAATGTGGGAGAAGGCATACGAAAATGTATACAGGTACAGCAGCTTGCTTTAGAATTGGGTACGCTATACGAAGCCTTCTTGGCCTTACCACGGTGGCTCAGTGGGTAGGGCTCTCGACTACCGAACTGTGAAATCTGAGTTGAATGCTCAGAGTGTCAGTCGCTTTGGGCCGTTACCCCTTGCAAACGAAATTAATCCAAATTCTTCGGATACCACGGAATCTTGCTGTGTCTGTCCCGCAGCTCAGACGGCAGAAGGGGGACAGCTAATCCGCATTGAGGATCAAGTAGAGCCGATCTTTCACGAAGCCTGCCTAAAGGCAGAACGTTTGTGCTTTTGAGGCAGCGGCTCCTGCGGCTGACGTCAACTACAGTGGCGGCCAGAAATGTCAGCAGCGTGTAAGCCAAGAAAGAGACACAAAAGGATTGATGTTGATCTAGATTCTGCTATTCGCTGCACTCCTGTGTGCGGGGGGATTGCACGCAATCACCGTAATCCGTAGTCCACTGCTCGCAGCAAATGAAGGGATTATAGTGGCCAAAACAAGCCTTCTCTGATCTTTTCTATTGGTACCTAATTGGTCTTGAGCCCCACCTTTACGTCGCACTATTTTCTGGAGCTACTGGTTTTATCTAGCCTATAAAAGTGCCATGATGCCTTACTGTTCATTGTCGTCTTAATGTTTGAAACCTTTTATGGTGTCTTAAAAATAATTTTACCTGCTTTATGTCCTCCTCAAGAGAAACTCATTACGATCACTGAAAAGCAGGTGATAATATTGTTTTTGGCTATATCTAGCTTCGGCTAAATTATAGAGGTGTATAAAAAATTAAATTAACATATTTTATATAAATGTTCCGATATAATAGTATTTTGAATTGAAATAGAAATGTTATTTATGCTGAAATACAAAGCCGCAATTTAATCATTCGTGCTTTTAAACCTGCGGTCATTATATTCTGCCGTATATTCTCATTTTACAAGCGCTATATTATATTTCACTCCTTCACGCATTCTTTTAACTGTCCTGCATGGGGTGACAAAAGAGTGACTATTATCTATTACGTGTGATTACGTGTGACTGACTTGTGAATACTATCTGTTATTTAAGTGGCGCTACAATAGAGCAATTGCCGGCGAAACTCGCAAGACTAATTCCACCTATAGTCAGCTGCAACCTCAACATCAAGCTCGACCAAATGTAGTTCAGTTGCGTCCTTCCTGCATCATATCTGTCTCAGTCTTGCGGTGTTGCAAAATAAAGCTGTCCGAGTAAATCAGACATGCAATTATTACTCAATTTCCTTTGCGCGGTAGAACGCTGCATGAGTTAAATGTGGTACTTGGCGATTCATTTTTCGCGTGCCAGCCATGCTGTGACTCTGTGAGAATCGAATAACGTGTTTGATCATAATGATGTTCCTACTCATGTACTGCTAGCGCTCTAAAGCGAATCGTTCAACAGAAATTCCCCGTGTTTCATTTAAGGTAAACCCTTCGACTATACACTAAGACGGGAACGGAAAATTTTCAGCGAATGCCTAAGCAGTAGTGGGGATATGAGAGCATAAATACATTTCACCCTAACGGTTCTTTTTATTGATTGATTGATTGATTGATTGATTGATTGATTGATTGATTGATTGATTGATTGATTGATTGGTTGATTGAGTGAGTGAGAGAGTGAGTTAGTGAGTATTCACAGACATGGAATGGGAGCAGTTAGGATAAGGGTTGATAGAGAATACCTCAGTAATCTGCGATCGGCGGATGACATTGCATTGCCGAGAATAAAATTGGGAGGGAGTGCATTTGATAAGTACTCGCCGATGCTGACTAGCTGAACTATGCTGAACTTTACCGGTATCGCTCAAGGGGAAAATATATAAAAGTTGCATCTTACCTGTACTCACCTATGGGGCTGAAACATGGAGGGTAACAGAAAGGGTTCGACTTAAGTTGAGAACAACACAGAGAGCTATAGAACAGAAAATTGTAGGTGTAACGTTAAGCGATATGAAGCATTGAAGTGCGTAAGGGAAATAACTGGCGTTTTGGACATTATAGTGGAAATCACGATATAGAATAGGTATTGACAGGACATGTACTGAGAGAGAGGGTAGCCGATAGCACCTAATGGTAAAAATGTGGATTCCTAGGGGAGAAAACCTAGCAGGGACGGCACAAAGTTAGGTGGGCGAATCAGGTTAAGAAGCTTAGAGGCCCAGTAGACGCAGCTAGCACAGGACCGGATTAGTTTGATGAGTATGGGAGAGGCGAGATATTCGCCCAGTAGGAAGTATAGCCCAGCTGATGCTGATGGTGATGATGAGTGGATGAGAGTGAGTGAAAACATGAAATGGGGCCGGAGCGAAAGTCGATTGATACGAGAGGTGAAATGGCCCAGGGAGACTGCATTTGAAGCTATTAGCAATCATCAAGTGTAAGCTTTCAAAATGTCAGTAGCGTGGATGGGACCCACCCGTCGTTACTTGGTATATTCCGTTCACAGTATGTGGAGCATATGAACTCAGAGGCTTTTTTTTTTTCTGAATTCGTGATAGCCTGGTCAGATTCGAAACAACCGTTAAACACCTCTGTTGTCAGGACATGTTGCGGTCTGGATGAATAGCTACGCTTCTTTCTGAATGACGAGCGCTCGCCGGCTCCCTAAGCACTCGCTGGCCCAAATGAGTTGCACGACACCGAGCTTGCGACCGCTGGAGGAGCTGCCGTTGAAAGATAAACACTCAATAATGTTTATTTTGCGACAAAGCGCCGTCGGGCACCGTCCATGCTACGTTGCCAATATATTTTGCTGCTGATGATGACGACGGCGCGATAGCGTGGGGCGAGCATAGATATTGATAAAACTTCAAAATTTTTGGCGGCGCCACCCTCCATGATCGAGACTCGCGTATCATGAAATTGAGTTTATTACTGGCGTTGCATATCACTTGTAGCCAAAATGTTTAAATGGGTCTGGTGCAGATCACGCAACACAACGCCATACCACAGCCCCGTTTGTACTTGTCGATGTCGATTCAATTGCATTTGCTATTCCTTCCATTGTCAGGGGCAATTGCTAGGTTACTGTCTCGTCAATTGTCTTCGGCTTCTGTTTGCCTTGCGTTTAAGTAAGCGTTCTTTTCACCTTGCATTTTGTGCTATCCGTGCCAAAGGGAGTGGCTGCTTCCCACAGGCCTTAAGCCGCGGTCACTTTCTCGGGCAGCTTTAATTGTCACACTGTTACCGAGGTGCAGTGTGGTGTCCCTTTCGGCACAGCCGAGCAGGGCTTTAAAATGAGAGACGAGGTTATTTCCAAAACGACGCTTCATAATTGTCATGTCTACCGGCTTATTGGCTCCATTACTCAGCAGTTATCACAACGACATCATTGCAGGCCAGAACTATGAACAATTCTACGCGGCAAAGAATGCCCAGACGCCTCCTAGGCCAAGCCTTGTTTACAATAGCGCTTCCGGTTTCATGATGCCACTTGTTGTTTAACTTTTCCTGGCCGTCGAGGCACCCTAGGAACCGCGCCTTTCTGATGTGCTTCTGCTTCGTTTGACGAACAATCACTTAAACTGAAAGTCACGCCACATTGAATTCTAGCCCATTCGCAGCCGAATGCATGTGAAGAAATGCGTGTCTTCTTAGCCTTTCAGCTGTTAAGTGAAGAGATTTTGAAAGCACATTTCGCAGCGCCCATCTTAAGCGCCCTTTAAGCTGTAGAGCGGTGTCGCCGTTGCTTCCGTTGCCGGTGTGCGTGAGTGGAAGAGAGACACGAGCTATGAGAGAATTGCGAGCCGAACAGAATTTCTTGGAAGAACAAAAAGAGCCACGATCTGCGCAGCACGGTCGTCGATTTTCTACCTCTTCATCTTAGAAATTCTGTTTGGCTCGGGAGAAAAATGGATGTGCTTCTGGACATACTTACAAAATCATCTAGGGCAAGCGAGACAGTATTTTCCGTAAAATTGGGCCAGCAGAACGGATAGTGAAGCTCATGAAGCACTTGATTTTTATTAACGCGGTAGCGTTAAGGAGCTCGTGTCGCAGAAAAGCCGGTGTCGTCGGCAGCGTTGGCCGTGAGCGATAAATCCCGGCATGAACTTCCGGCATGCACTTCATAAATAAAAAGCAACTTCCAAGATGGGCTGGGTGGGAATCGAACCAGGGTCTCCGGAGTGTGAGACGGAGACGCTACCACTCAGCCACGAGTACAATGCTTGAAAGCGGTACAAACGCGCTTCTAGTGAATGCGGTGTTGCCTTAGAAACGTGCCGTAGAACGTTATACTGTGGTGTATATCAGTAATTATGAGCATGTTACTTACAGAAGTCGCAGTTACACGAGTAGCGAAGTACGTTTCCGCTACATTTCTTCTGCGCTCTGCGCACATGCAGAGCCATCTTGCGGCAAACACAGAAGAACCCCTCCTCGCAATGTGCGGCGCTGCCCCGACACGTGGCGCGCCATTCGCCCCTGACGTTTCGCCGAGCACCCTTACGGGTTGTAGTCTTTCCTTTCTTTGATCACTATCTTCGCTCACCCGCTTCTCCCCTTCGGGCCGCGCGGGTACCGGTGCGAGGGTGCCCCAATACCCTTGCGTTTAATAAGTTTTCTCGACGAGGTGCAATAACGCTATCGCGTTCCACTCTTGAAGGCGAAGCTTAAGCGTCTTCCAAATTTTTATAGCATCAAAGGTACCCTACAAAGGGCTTTTTCCAAAGCAAGCGAGTGCGATCTCTCCAGAAGAAGTTCCAACCTTCTGGTATGAATGGGAACAATGTGCCGCTCAGTAACAGCAGTGTATTTCTAAGTGTAGGAACTGCCCTAGCAATTACAGTGACGCAGAAAAGTACACTGTCATTGCTGAATTATATCAATAAATTAAAAATGTCTACTGACAGCCAATTCGACGTCTGAGAATTTTTGCCGTCGTAAGACAATAATAATTCCGTAGGAATGACGACCCAATCCAGAGCAGTTGTTGCTTATAGAAAATAACCTTGCCTTCTGAAGCTTGGCAATGCCACCAAAGAATGGAAATTCGCCAGCTTGGACTGCGAGCTCACTCCTGCAGCCCTCTTATGTGAGGAAAGAAAAGGCAGCAAAAATAACAAGCATCGGATGAGGGAAATTCGGCACATGCTTCAGCTGTGCTGTAAGAGTACAACAGCATGTTCGACCAAAAAGGCTGCGTAGAAAGGAAAAGCGACAAGCGGTCATACAGTGTGATGAGAAATACAGGACTGACATTGAATTTTAGCTTTGAGCGTAAGTGCTGCACATCAGCGCTCGCACCCAAGCTGCTGCTGTTGTGACCTCCGAGTCCAACATGCTGCTACTGCTATTTTCGCCATTGCCAATTCGGTGGGTTAGGTGAAAGTGAGTCCGTTGACTGAAACTAAATCCAGCAAGGCACTAAGCTTTCGCGTGGCCTAGTGCTGGCGCCCGCCAGCAGGAGCGTTTCCCTTGTGGATTCTCATAAGCAGCTATCGGCTGTTTATACTGGCAATGAGACACACCACTGCTTCTAAGGGGTAAAATAATGCTGTAGCAAAAAGTAGTTGGTAAACGCAAATACGACTGCGGAGAAGACGCTCATGGCTGCAGTTATTCGGAATATATTATCCATAAATGTAATGTGCTCGGTTATGAAGAAATGCAGTCAAGTTCGATAAATGTTCAGGCTGATCAAGCTGATCACATCTTTTTTTGCTAGCTGCCAGCCTCTGGCGCCATGCATTGCATGTTGACGTCTTAATCACTTTCCATCCGTACGCAATTAATCTTAAAGAGCGTTAAGCAGTCCTAAACGTTTAGAGTGCGCTACCACTAAGGTTCGCAGTCATCAATTTCGCTGATATTTGACTGTATCATAGCCTTCGAACCTATAGCTTAAAACAGCAAACAACAATTAGCTGTGGTTAAGCTCTGGTTAAAACTGAATGGAAGCGGAAGCTTCTTTAGCCTGCTACACTATTCCCCTATTACGCCCTATGACTGTAGTGCATTACTGAGGACACTTCAGTTCAGCCTTTAAGGATATAATGCGAGAGCGTAAGCTATACCAGCCCACATATAAAGACCCACTTTAACCAAGCCGCATGAACGTGCCTGCGTGTCCAAGGGGTAACGTGAATGCAAAGTGTTCTGGCAGGTTGATTCTTATATCACCCTGCCATACGAAAGGAGTGACCCGAGTTGGCAGCTCCTGCCGTGGCATAGGGGTGAATTCAAGTGTGATGGCAGGCTGATTCTAATGTCACCCTTCACCCTCTCACATGAAAGTAGAGGCCCGAGGGGGCGCTCTTTCAGGCACCCATCGACACTGACGCTGAAGGCTGGATTTGGCTACCGTATAAACGCGATTTGCCACTAATCACATGTGGCCGATTTAGATAAAGAGGCTCTAGGGTTTTTGAATGCTGCCCAGCTCTGAACGCAACAAATCAAAACGGAAGGTCATCTGGGCTGTTCAAAAGTACGTAGGCAGTGGTTCAAGGAGGCGATGAAAAGAATTACGCCATAAGACATAAGACTCACGGCGTCTCCGGTACAGTTCTCACGACCAGTCAACTCATACGTAAACCCCCACGGGGTGGCGCTCGATTACTGTACCCACAGATGCGGGATCAAATCCCTGCCTCGGCGGCAGCTTTTCGATGAAGGAGAAAGGCTAGGCGCCTTGTGCTGTTCGATGTCAGTGCACGTTAAAGAACCACAGGTGGTCAAAATTTCCGGAGTTATTCATTACGACGTCCCTCATAGCCTGAGTCACTTTGGGACGTTAAACCCTAAAACTAAAAACCTAACCATCACACGTTTTGAAAAGATGCAGGGCAAACTCACGACGCGCATATGCCCTAAAGAGCCGTCGAATTCGGTGGCATTTCGCGCTCCGAAAATAAGGTGTCACAAAACATTTTTTTGCAGAACGGCAGATTCGGCTAGTTGGTTTTGATTTATAGTTGAGGATCCACAGCGCTGACAGAGGCAAAACAAGGAACGATGCACACCGACTGGCGCTGAATGTGCAGCTAAGTGTTAATCGGAAGTACGCACGCAATATATACTCACACGAAAAAAACAGTGATATGCGCAATGTCACGAATACAAGACAGGTAAAAAGGTAAAACTGCTTCAAAAGCACGTGTATAGATACCGTACCAGTATGCACTGTGTAGAGTGTTGATTTCGCGTAGAGATAACGCTGGCGCACTTGCGCATCTATTGCTTTTCCTAACAATACGAAAGGCTTCAGCTATTTCCCTGGTGCGCCGATCAGAATGAAGAAACGACGCTTCGGCATCATCTAGTAACGGAGTGCATTCGGACGTGGCGCAATGCTTCGCTATAGGTTAGTGTCTTTCTTTTTAAAGGAATTAGTATGCACAAAGATACGAGAGTTAATGCATTTGCCTGTCTGGCTTCTGTAGATAAAGCCACTCGACAAAGGGATTAAGCAGACAATGCCGATTTTACATGGAACATATCTAAGTTAATGATTTATGTCTCACATGTTTCCTGTGCGACCTTCAAGTCTTCTTTAAACCGCCGCCACCACTTTCCCTGTTTTGTTTGGAGCAATTAGAACGGAATTTTTACTCCGTACTTAGCCCCTACTCTCTTAATCTGGTGAGACAAGTTGCGAACATATGGCGTAGCCACCCCCTTTCTTCTTCCTCCTTCCGTACTCGTTCCCAGCCCGAGGCACATACTGAAGATTTCAATGCACAGAGGACTTTATCTGCTCTCGAGGCGAGAACTGTGTCCGAGAAACCAGCTTCAATGTACCTGTCTGCCTGAGATATGAGGCTGGACATCATTTTATTGTGACATGACATTTTCCCTGCCATGCTAAAGTGTCCCGTAACATTACGAGTTCAAGTTTAGCGCCTGTCTGTGTGCATCGTTACTTTCCTTACACCTGTCTTTTAGCGCTGTGGATCCACAACTATGAACGTTCTTACCAGCGCCACTGAACTTCGCTTGCGCATGAGTGACTCTCTTTCTTTCTCTCTTTAGGCGTTCAGAGGTTAGTATTATGCATCACAAAGAGCAGCAGATTTCTATGGGTATGCCATATTTACAGGCTTCATCTAGGCAGTAAATGTTTTCCGAACTTTTGCAGTAAGCTATCCCCAGATTAAGCACCAGCGTCTACTGACAGTCATTTATATTACTTAGAATTCGCAACCGAAAAATTGGAATAATTGCATGTGGCAGGAATTTGGCTTACTTTCACTCAAAACTGAACAATTGCATGCTGATAGAAATGTCATTTAATAAGGGATTCAAAAAATATATTTCATTGTCAACTTGGTAGGCCTATTTTTCTTTTATTTACTTGGCTGGGATTATTCATTTATCTGTCGATAAAAAAGCATCTGTTCACGTTAAACTTGGACGCTTTTCTTGCACACATTTCATCGCATTCAGTGCGATAATATAGACGTCGGTGTTAATAGAGCCTCCAAGCACCGTGTGCGTGTTAACGCAGCCAGTCTCTCATTTGGCGATTGTGCCATAATGTTACGTCGCGACCCGGCGTGTATACCTTTAGTAGCATGAAAGGCTTCCTATAGCGTTTGCACCGAAGTCTCTAGAGGATTATGAAAACATTCTGCCAGTGTAAAAATTGTGGTTCGAGTCACATGGACTGCAGGCTTGTATTACAGCTGCTGCTTGCACGCATAAGTGGTTTATATACATCTGAATACTTAATTGTCTTAAAAAAATAAAGCGAGAATTCAGAGGCAGGGGGAGAAGGGGAGGAGGGAGCAAAAATCAGTTAAGGTAATCGAAATGATCAATGAGCATCAATAACGAGATACAAATAACAAAGAACTGCTCTCCCAACTTCTGGAATAATATACCTACCAAAGAATGGCGCGTCAGGTGCATATATAAATATGCCACTGTGCGTTCAAACCTTGCGGGCGCACATCCACCAGCGCTAACCTCAAAGTAAATATGAAACAGCAGCCCGCTTAGTATGTTTAGCGGGCTAGCTGTTTTACTTTATTTCATTTGCTTCAAGATTTTTATTCTATTTATTTCAGGATCACAGGCTTCACGCACTTAAACAAAGGTTATTGCGAGTTTATAAGTCGTAGTGATAGCGCTTTAGACTATGCTTTTAAGAAAAACACATGAGTGCGTGTTTCTTTTTGTATATGTTTGCGCGTGTGATAGAGGGAAAGTATTCTGATGAAAGTCTACAATTATCATTTTTCAAAAATTTGTTTCGGTTTTGTCCCTGTTAGCAGTATTGCCTACGTCCCATCGCTTGCAGTAAGTACGGCATTTCGGCATTGCATGGTGACATAACTTATCAGCCAATAAAGCCGATGCACCGCGGCTTGTAATGTTGCTCTGAGCTGGATATCTTGTTCATCAAATGCGTTTTTGCAGCTGCAGAGATTCCAATAACTTAATGATCAACGGCGTCGGTGGACTGAAATAATAATTAAGTGTGAAATGCAGGAGGAAGATACATCTTGAAGCTCGTTCACCTACCCTGGTAGCAGTGAATCGAGGCGGCCTTAATATCAAGGTTTTTAGTTAAAATTATTTACATAAACTCATTTTTTTTTGTTTAGAGTAAGAGAATAAGCTAAAGTGCCAGATTTACAAAAAAAACTGTCTATTTAGGCGCGAGAGTGAAATGCGTCGACAGTGAACTTCCGCCCCTGCGGTGCCAGGCTTCCAGCAGCAGTCAACCAACTACAAAGCTCAAACGAAGCTTTTCCCGCTGACTAGGCGCGCATACAAATGCAAGCATATAAAAAGAATAGAGCATTTTACATCTTCAAGCGAGGGAAATATTGTCTGTGCCAAGTGCACTGCGCGACTTACATTTTAAAGCGTCACGCTGGCACTTTCTGCGCTTGCTACCGGACGACGTCTTTACGGCATTGGTAAATACCTTTCAACGTCGAGGCATTAGAGTACGCCGCTTCTAAAGCCATGCAGGATTTAGCTATAGTGAAATATACACACACGTACCACAGAAAAGAAAGCAGAAAAAAATTATTTTGCTGTGCTAAAGATCATTGCTATGTCTTCTATGTATGGCAAACTTTTCCTTAGGATTCGAACAATCGATGCCTGGGAATATTGCAGAAGCCATCACAGACACAACAAAATGTGTTGCATTCTTTGCGCGATTTCTTTAATTACAACAGGAGTTGACATCCGTTAGGCTTGTCATTAGAGCATATCGCGGTCACTACTTTCAAATATAGTTAACCGCTGCCCCCTTTTCCAACTTCCTAATCGCAAGGGAATCGTTGAGCTTTCCTTCTGATCCCGAACCATTTGATATAGCGGCAAACAGCGAGGGAGAACGGCAAGAATGCGTAGCGCGCCATATTTCAATCCGCTCTCTTGTACTTGCGTTCCATACAAAAAAAAAAAAAATTCCAAATGAAGTAAGGTGCGGTAAATACGCGAACAAAGAGAATGCTGGTTTCAGCTCTTTCAGCACTATTTGAGTACATTGCGGATTACATTGCGCGCCCCCCAAAGAAAAACGTGCGCATATTTCAGCCATTTATAAGCACCCCACGGGGCTTGTTACACATTTAACCGCAATAAAAGCCTAGTGATCCCATAGAGCGAATGAGAGCAGCAGTTGTCCTAAAATATGAACAAAGTTTCTTTAACGTGGTACGAAAAAACGGCCGCGGCATAGCTCGGCTAAGCCACGGTTATGCAAGTGGAAGCTTTGTGAAGCTGTGTTGCTAAGCCAAGTAAGACACATGCACACGTCGACATATTATTCTAGACATGATATGAACTTATATATGCACCCTTCAACCGCTGTTAAGCTAGTCGATACTCTCTGTCGTCTTCTGCCTCTGCTGCTAGCTTCGTACGTATAACTTCCCTACCTCTAGCTGAATATACTTAGCATGATTGACAAGGTGGGCCGGATGATGAGACTCAGCCCGTCGCTTAGGAGACCATCCCGACCACGGCGGTCCCTGCCGGCTCGCTTCACCCACAGCGAAAAACTGCGCACTGCGAGGCGGCAGTGTGTATGAACGCTCTTATATATTGCGTAATGTATCCTAAGAACCATCAGATTCCGCCCGGCGTCTACGATACGCATTCGAAGCACTAGTTTCGGGACGTAGCTTTTCTCTTGCGGTCTGCGAACGTAAAGGATACCCCTTCAACTTTCTTTAGGCGAACGGCGGAACACGTTGTTCCGCGTAGGTGCGAGGCGAGCTAGTGCCGCAGGATCCGCGCGCGGCATTTGCGGCGGCGAGTCACGTGGTATGTCGCGTAGCTGAAACGCGTTCGCTCCTCCACTTGAAGGTCAAATTTACCGCGCCGATGACCTTGACACCAAAGTCAGTCTTAGCGGCAGGGGCGAAGAGCATCGAATGCCCTACAAAGATACTTTGTTGGGCGAGTTGGTACATATAAAAAAGATAAAAGCTAAAAAGATGAAGATAAAATATATAAAGATAAAAGGAAGCCACAGTACAAGCGCTTGTACCGTGGCTTCCTTTTATCTTGTCCTTTGTCTTCGTGTTCGCGCTGTTTAAATTAATTATGAATGCCCTACAATTGCATACCAGTGGGAATCGTGTGCAAGGGGGTAGTCAGAAAGTTTAACAGTCCCTGCAGGCAATGCGTGGCACTGGCTACAGTCACTTCAAGCCACAGGCCGCAGCTACTGTAGGCCATAGACATAGCATAAAACAATTACAGCCGATTTGCATAATTCATCAATTGCGTAGGTGCGTATAGCATTGCTTATGCCGCAGTACCAGACGGCCCGGCTTTATCCATAGCGATGCCTATCAAACTCGCACTGCAGCCGTGTCCCGAGCTACCTTCTCGCCATCTGCAGTGGTTCTTATCACTGAGCGGCTCGGAGCCGAGGTCCAAGGAGTACCGCGCGTACACATCTGGTGTCCGTGAAAGCCGCGGAGCGAGTGACGCTAGGGGACAGAGTCCGAAATTAAGGGCGGGTGAGGGACACGCGAATTTTTAGTCCGGAATAACACGCACTTGTACACCCGTCACCGGGATTGATTTTTCTAAAGCATTCGGCCGGGTCCTCTATCACAGACTTGCTCAAACTAACTCATCTAATCATTCACTCTGACCTTATTGCTTTGGCCAAGGCTTTTCTCGCATGTCCCTCTCAGCTCATTTCAGTCAATAATCAATTTTTTCTTGGTCACTGTTTTGTCCGAGATTCAGCAGGGAAACTTTTCGGGCCCATTACTTTTTCTAATCTTCATAATGACTTACCCGCCTGTGTATCATCCAGGATCACATTATTTGGTTATTGGTCCTTAGTACCTCTAACAAAAAGCTCGTCTCTTTCTCTCGCAAGTCATACCGCATTCTGACATCTTACTCTCCTTAATAAATTGTTGGAAATTTCTGCTACCTACAGGTATCTGGGTCTTCATCTGCAGTCAAATTTAACATGTAATTACCACATCTACTAACGCTGGCAGTTGCTAATCGCTCAATTGGTTTTCTAAAACGTACCTTCAAACAAGCCCCTTTTCACCTCAGGAAGTAGCATACATTACCTTAGTACGGCCTAAACTTCAGCAAGGATGAGCCATCTAGGACAGCGATCAAGTATGCCTTATACCCAAACTAGAATTATTGTAAAACCCTGTTGTTAGATTCATATTTTCGGATTATATTCGTCATGCCAGCATCACCACAATAAAAGCGCATACCGAACTTGATGATTTATCACGTCGTCGTAAACTTACCTCCTTGGTTCTCTTAAATAATCTACATCATCATGTCTTGCCCCATGATTACGTTTTTCAACCATCAGAAGCATTTTTTCCGCGCCGCGATCACCCGTTCAAAGTTCGACGCATTTCATACCACATTCTTTCTTTTGTAAAATCATTCATACCTCGTACTAGAGCCGACTGAAATAATCTGCCATATCACATAGCTACAGGAAGTAACCTTAACAAGTTTCAGGACCTCAAAGCACAATTATCTCTCTAGCAGGAATCATTGCTTCTTTCGACTGTTTCTTCCAGGTGTCTTGATATTTTTGTACGAACAGTTTCCTTATTCATCTAACGCATTTATTAATAGCTATTTTCTGACTGTTATTTTGTGATTTTACTAGTATTATGTAATTGTTTATTGTACCTTTTGTGCTTGTCTTTCGTTGTTGTTTTGTTTCTTTTTTCTGTATTGTGTACGGGTGCCTCCCTCTATGTGATACCCTCGACTGAGGGCCTTTAGGGGTATAATGAATAATAAACAAATAACTAAATAAACTATAATACGCGCCACTCTCTCATTGGCTGCAGCTTTTAGGCCGCTCCGCATTCTTATTGGTCAAAATGCGCGACGCAGCGCAACACCACCTAGGATCACGGAGTCGCCACCGTCTTCTTCGCTCCTCAAACTCACAAAGAGAGAGAAGGAAAGAGAACCAAAGAGCAGGCGGCGGACCACCACTAGCGAAATCCTTGATTTTGACCAGAAGTACTGTGCAATAAATGCGAAAATATTTGCTTTTACTGTCGTTTAATTCTCCTAAACAGCTACCCGCGATACATTGGTGGTGCGGGAGAGGTCCCGCTTAGGATCTCAATCTACTCTGTCCCCTAAACAGCTATGGATCAGTGCGAACAGAATTCGCACTTGGAGAAATGTTGGAGCAGGGAGACAAAGAAAATCGTAAAGACAAGCATTGCTGTATTTCAGTGGTCCATATTGGAAGACACCACTTATGAATGCAAGGTCTGGCGGCTGCAAGGAATGTTCTTTACGCTCTTCGCCAAGATGCATGGTTTAAGGGCTAAAGTGAAGAATACGAAAAAAGACTGTTTCAAGATGCTAACCCTTTTGAAACATCGATGCGCTTTTGAAAAAATTAGACATAGAAAACGACACGAGACACTGGAGAGCAAACATCAAATGAAATTTTATTGCAGAAAACACACATGTGAGCGCTTCACATATATAAACATCACAAAAACCGACAAGTCAACAAGGTTCCTATCGTATCATTGGGTAAACGTGTTACATCTGTCAAAAAAGATTATTTTTCTCTTTTTCATTTTCCCAATAATTTTTTTTCTTGTTTTGATAGTGTCACCGATGGGTCGCTTACACTGTCCCTTTTCTTTATTCGGCACAGTAAGCCTCCCACAGTTCCCTAGCTGGTTAGCTTGTCTCTGGATTTTAGAACCGCCGTCTCATGGAAATGTAGTGGGCAATCTTTGAATCTAGCGCAGTACTGCGCCAGATTTCCAGTTACACTAATCTGTCTACAGTTGTACCTGCGCTCTCTGAGCCTTTCGTTGTGGCATCTTCCCGTTTGCCCCACATATTCTCGTCCGCATGAGAGCGGGATCTCATAATCTACTCCTTCGCAGCACTCGACAAACCTTGTTTTGTGCCTAACGCCACAAGACGCCTCTGCTATATTCTATGCAAGAGTCACACGATGCAAGTAGGTGAACTTGTGAGCAACAAGGACAGCTGCGCAAGCGCTTTTGTTGTCACGTTTTTCGGCTGCGGGGAAGAAGATAAGAAATCTCTCGACTGCAGAAAGCCTCGTTCTTAGGTTCTATGCAGTAACTAGGTAACTGTTTAATATTCAGTAATGGTTTTACCCAAGTTTCAACATGATGCCTGAAGAATGTGCAAAGAACATTATGTACGTAATAAACGCTTAAACCTATACGCTAGTAATAACAGAATTAAGCCACGCTCCTTGAACGTCCTAATCGTCGTCGTATATTTGCAACAGTCACAGCGGTGGCAAGAACTGAAAAAGCGCACTTAATATTCCGTATCTACTAGCCGACGCTATTCCCAATCCAGCACCGCAAAAAGAAAAGAAGAAAAAAAAAGATCACATCGAATACAACATATCACCTCATAAGGAGTGGTTTAAAACGCATGGGACGGAAATAAATAGCAAAAGAGATTTGTGAAAGACAGCTTCAGAAAAACAGAAAAGATAAGACAGAGCGAGAAAGAGAGAGAGAGCTGCAGTTTTGTCTGTATTCCAAATGATATTCTGTCGTGCTTCACTGGGATCGCGATTTGCATACGAGTGGGTTGCTGAAGAGATATCGGTTAATCAGGAAAGGCTAAGAAGCAGAAACCGTTGCCTGAATTAAACATGCGGAGATCTTCCTCAGGTTAGCGCAGGAGTAGAAGTCGTGATGAGATTACCAGTGCTGCGTTCATGATCCACTTGCTGTGTTCTCCCAACCAGGAAGCAAGCGTCACGACTTTCTCGCAACGAACTAGGTATCCGCTCGCACGGTAAGACGGATTCCATTCGTTTTTTTCTCTATGTTGTGGAGGATTTAGAAGCATACTATTTGTCGCCCCGGCTCCCTCAACAAGTTAAGAGAACTATACGCTGAAGATACAGACGATTCGGTAGTAAACCAGAACCCGAGGCTCCAACAGCGTGCTTGCGGAAAGCACATTGGTTAAGGTAACAAAAAGATAACAGCTATACCCTCGTCGAAATCAAGGCAAGGGTGAATTCAATTCCACTACACAGAGCACAGGCAGGATACCCGAAGGTAGTTAGGGTTGCTGAGTGCATTATCCAAACTGGTTATTGAAGATTACTCAGAAATATTTAACGAAACCAATAATGGTAATGCGTTATTGTTTTAAACCGACGCGAGCAGAATTGTGTAAATTTGCTATCGAGTGTGATCAGAATAGTATGGCCAAAATGTGGAATAAGATATGGGTTCAAGAGCGATAGAGCCGAATAGATAAGAGCCGAATATATAGGCACAGAGTTTCGGCTACTTGTGCGCGTGTTCATATAATATGAGCGATAGTGCGAAATGAAATTGAGTGGCCACGATGCGGTACTGTGCGATAAATTATGTTGGCAAAGCTATATAGCTGGTAAAATATCCACTGCACCGCTACACAAGGGTCGCAACACGAAGTGTATTAAGCCAACGACCGTAAAGTAACCCTTATAGGAAAATAACTCTTCCGATAGATGACAATGAAGAATATTTATAACCATGCATCATGAATTGAGACTAGTGGCGGCTGCGATTAGCCATGACCTCTGTGAAGGGACAGCAAGTTAGGGTATACTGTACGTCTGTGCCTTAACCGTGATCCACTTATAGAAGCCCTGCATGAGATTTGCGGTCGCCGGAATACGAATAGATGGCATCAAGGCATTTAGCCTTTTTATCTGCGCATACTGATTGCGACAGCGCTCTACGATGCATTGGTATAGAACCAGTGTAGAAAAAAAAAATACTTCGGGCCTTATTCCTACTTCGTGCCAAATATTTGTAAGTATTCAAGAAGTACACAGCATATGCACTCTAATAATTTGAATAATTTCAAACATCCACCCTTTGAGCCGTTCAAATAAATAAAAAGTAGGATAGGGGGATATTCGACTAGCTAGTCAAAGTTCTCAGTATTTGCAAGCGTTTATAATAAAGATTGCAAGAGAAAGCCAATACCGTGGAACGTGTGGGGTTGCGAGTACCATGCACTAGCTGGCATTTGTGTAGCGAACTGGAATTATTGAATCTGAAAAGGAAGTGCAATTAATAATAAACGAAGTACCATGCTAGCTTTAAGTCTTAGTGAGAGGCAATCCTAACAGGATGCACGAAACCAAGGGTAACGAAACCAAGTGTAAGCACTTGCTTTGTTTTGTGGCTTCTACTTTACGACGATAGCGTCAGTTACGTAAAATGATTCGTGCTGGAAACGCACAGTAGAGCATCATATATGTTCAACGCATTATGGCGGGAAAATGCAGCCAGAAAATTTTTGAAGGAGATAGTTTACAATTCATACGCTTTGAAAACGCTTTCTATCACGGGGAGTGAAGCGTGCATTGCAAGCAACTGTAGAATACAAGGTAAATATCTGCCCAGAGGGTGGTTAAAGCAATGGGTTGCGCAGTAACGAGCAAGAAAATGCCAGTTATCCCGTACTATAAGTACGCCGAGGGACACTCGCCAGTTCCTCTGCACTTCTTCATATTCATTCTGTTAAAAAAAAAAAAAAAAAAACTCTGAGTGTGACTATTTTAGGCTTCAACGAGTGCATAACATTCTAACAAATTTATATTCCTAAACACGGCCGAATCACCGTTCATATTGAAATAACAATGATTGCTACAGTGGTTCAAGTTTCTTCCGTGAGCTAAAAGATAGAAATGTTAATGATCAAAATTTCAGTGGTAATGTGCAATAAATGTCATGAAAAATATTAGTGCTCACATTACGGGAGCTATTCTAAACGCGCTGGAAATTTGTTAATTGGTTTATTTTTTATATCCAAGAAATTGCACATATTCCAACCCTCCTGGTGCAATTCTGGTATTTTATGACCTGCCCCAGGCATTACTTTTTTGGATGTCACCAAGCGGATACTGCCTGACTCGGTCGTACTCAGACATTTTGGAAAAAGGCATTTTGCAACGAGACGTTGTTCACGAATGTACTTGAGCCGTGAATAGTAAATCTTCACTATAACAATCTATTATATATAACATAAAATAAAAGAAACACTTCATAGACATCCTTTTACTATATAAAGAAATTTTTCGCCATTCTGACTGCATTAAACACTATTTTTTTCGTCTTGTAATTAGGGAGTGCAACAGCTTAAATGCATTCCATCACACAGAGTTCAATAATCGGCGCATTTATGAAACGAGTGAGGGATCTTTTTCAAACAATTTTTTTAATGTTTATGTCAACATATTCTTCATCAGTACACAACTAAAACTTAGCAACTGTAGTAAATCCTTCTTTCATTGTTATGCGAACCTTATGTATTTTCATTCAGATGCACTTTTTTTAAATATTTATCAACAGTGTTCTTTGCGTCATTATCGATGTTGCATTTTCCTATCTAACAGCAATTCGTTATAGTTATTACTGTACATTGAACATTTTCTTTCCTCGTTCATTTAAAAATGCAATTTTCTTTCTATGTATGTATTACTATTCCTTTTGAACATGACTTAAAATATTTCCTAACTTTTTTAGCTGTTTTGTGCTCTGCCTGTAAAAGTTGTGTCTTGCATTGACAGTATTTGTAAAGAAAATACATAAAATAGAACAATATATCCGCAAATGTCCTTACGGAAGAATCGTATTGTTCTGCTGTAAACGTTTTGTGCTTGTCAGAAACGTTCTGAATTAGCTTTCTTATGACAGGCTTAGGTGATGGGCGCGAACGAAGGCCATGCATAGTACAAAAGAAAGATAGTGGAGTTCATCAAAACATTGGATCGTTCCTTTTTATCCTTCTACAGCAGTATCCTACAATGTTCCGCGGATGGATGATATTAAATCTAATATCCAAAAAAGATGCACTCTTTAATTCAAGAAAGCTTTAGAATAATAAACATCATAAAGGGCAGTTAATCACAGCGAATGTTTCATCTTCTATTAGAACTCCGTAAGCAGAAAATGCGAACTGTGACGTGCCATGTGGGATACGTTAATCAGGAATCTGGCATTAGCCGATGCATTCTTTCTTTTGTGCGGCTTGCAATGCTGAGGTTATAATATATAACCAGAAACCACAGTAGAAATCGGGACAGAAACATCAACATAACACCCACTGTACACATTTACGATAACACAATGAACACGGCATTGATGTTAACATAAAACTGAAATTTCACAGTAAATAGACAATATGTGGTTAGGAACGCAAGTGAACACTGATGAGCGTATGTGAACTGAGAAAAAAAAGTGACAGTTTAGCTTGACCAAGCACAGATTTTTTGTGCTGAAGTAATTTTCAACAATCGGGTTGCTAAGTTTCGCCCTGTTTAGCTTTCCTCTGCCACGTTTAGCTAAGAAATGTCTATTTTAGGCTTTTTTGAATAGGTTTTTAGGCTTTTTGAATACGTTGATTAGGCCAGCCTCCTTCACTTAGTGAAGGAGGCTGGCCTATTCAACGGATTTCGTGCAATGTTGTCAGAGAAGATGCAGATGATGAAGGCATAAGAAGCGCAGCATGAAAAACTGGCTGCTTAGTACGTCAAGAAACCGTATCGTATTGATGAATAAAAAAGCAAGATTGCGCAGGTGGACTAACTTAATAACCAGTGAAGCCGACCTTTGGCCCCGCTTGGGGTTAAACCATTATAATTGCAAGTTCTCTTTTTTCTTGAGCGGTTACCCCGGCGAAATCTGTGAATCATCATCATCATCGTCATCAGCCGGATTACACCCACAGCCGGGCGAAGTCTTCTCCCATACTATTCCAACTAACCCGGTCTTGTGCTAGCTACATTTACTTGACCCCTGCAAACTTCTTAACCTCATAGGCCCAACTGCCCTTTCTCCACCCTCTGCTACGCTTTCCTTCCTTGGAATCCAATTTTTTACTCTTCGCGGCCATCGGTTATCCTCACAAGTAACTCAGGGATGAATTTCAAAGAAAGATTGATGACCTAGATTGGAGAAGCAGAAATTTAGGCCTAAAAATCAATATGCAGATGGCTAAGGTATTATTCAACAGCCTCGGGAAGGAACAGCAGTTCACAATAGGTAGCGAAACACTGGAAGTAGTAGGCGAATATGTCTACTTAGGACAGATGGTAAACGGATATCTGAGCCATGAAGATTGGGATGGAGCGCATTTGGCAACTACTCGCAGATAATGGCAGCTTACCGGTATCGCTCAAGAGGAAAATTTGTTACCGGTACTCGCCTATGGAGTAGAAAACGTGGAGGCTAACGAAAAGGGTTCTAATAAGCTGAGGACGACACAGAGAGCTATGGAACGAAAAATGGTAGGTGCAACGTTAAGATATAGGAAGCGTGCTGAGTGGGTCATAGTAATAACTCGAGTTACTGACATTCTAGTGGAAATCAAGAAAAAGAAATGGGCATGGGCAGGACATGTAGTTCGAAATCCATGAATGCTGGAATTACAGCCACCACAAAATGAACTCAAGCTACATATCTAAACTCTGGAGTTAGCCGTGTTACCCTAGAAGCGGATTTGTCGCGATGACTGCCCGTTTTTGTAGTGTGCGCTTCAGGCTTTGGTGCATTACGTTGTGCATACTGAAATGCCTATTGCAGCGGGTGGTCAACTCCCTCTTCAGCGGTGTTCTAAAATTATCATGCTCTGAGAAATTAAAGAGCAGTTCAGTCACATCCTCATCCACGTGACCATGTGCATATCATAGGCCGTCTTCACGGCCAATTTTGTGAAAAGGATATTTCATTTAAACTGTTCCCAACACTAACCAGCAGCATTTTATGGGCTTCCCAGCCACGGCTGTTACCTGCAGTGTTTTCTTCAATGAGGCAGTGACTTGATATTCACTAGAAAACTGCCAAATACTGCTTATCAATTGCTTTAGCGAAATCCTTAGACGTTTTAAAAACCACAATAGGCTTCTACGGCGCGTGCAGGATTGGCGTTGACGGGAAATTTATTACAGCCTACGAGCCGATGAAGAATAGCCACATACGTGGATCTCGGCCTGATGCCGTGCACTGCAGTGAAAAATGAGTAGCGTATATCGTAGTTTCAGCTCACGCTTCAGCGAGATGCAGTTTTGTATCTAGTATTAGATTGAGTGCTGGGATTTCTAATGCGGATATTAAAGAATTGCGAGGACAAGAGCCATCAATATAATGCATGTATGTGCCCAGATTACCGCATGTATATTTAGCGTATGACAAATTTGTGAGCAGCAAGAGTCAGTATATCGCCTTTACTAATCATCAGTTCGAGAGACAACTCAATGTCGTTGGTTGACAGGAGCCATGGTTGGCACTCTAAACATGGGTTCCGAATTTCATATTTTCGAAATCTTTTAATGGTGTCCTTACCATCTTATAAATTTATTTTCCATGTGTTTCCTTTAGCGCGAAAACTACCGGCTGATTTTATGTCAAGGAATAAGTGAGAACGGGGATAAATTTCAGTTGCTCGTAAGACATGAATTGGAGGCCATCGTGCCTCTACCACAACCAGAGAGCTAGTAGTTCCTTGTGAAACACCCAAGCATACGCGAAGGCCTCTAGCTTTCAGGCTGTTTAAGTGCTCTTCGTAGATTCTCAAAAGTGTACGCAATATTGACTCAAGTACGCATTTTAAACCGAAAGTTTAATCAGCCCCATTGATCGAAAGAGAGGTTGGCGATGTTGCTACGTTCGCGGTACCAAAGGCCAATGGTTCATCGACAGCAGTGCTAAGCCAGCGGGTGCATATGGAAATGGTATCTCCGACTCCATGTCCGGGCGGTATTGCAAAGCATTTCGGGTGTACGACGAGCTGCCGGTGCGTAGCCGAGAGCAGTCCAATGACTCGGGTCTCCTAGCGGCCGCGTTCCGGCGCCAAGGCATCGAATCTTTTCCATGTTCTTTGCAGGCCACGGCGCTTCTTCTGCGCGCAGCGGCGCGTCCCCTACGTTCGCAATGCCGTATCGACATGTATGATGTTTCAAGGAGAAAGCCTTTTATGGCTCATGACTCGCCAGCGTGTCCGTGCGTGCGTCCGTGCGTCCGCGGCAGCTGTCAATCATCTTCAGGATTAGGATGGTTTCAGTACTGATAGTTTATCAATGATGAAGTAGTAGGTGTATCAACATGAGTTAAAGATAGGTAATTAGCCAGTAATAATTAGGTAATCAGTCAAGACTAATTCGTTACTTAGTCAATAATAATTGTTTAATTAATCAGCAATAATTAGTATATTAGTTAATGATAGTTAGTTTATTATTAAGCTTACGGCGTTGTAAACGCACGCACTGCTCATGACCACTGTCCTCATGCGCAATCCTCAACCGACACCTAGTAACCAGCACAACTGCGCACGCGCAATGACGTTACAATTGACAGTTCGCAGCAAGTCACCAAACCAAACCAAACAGTGGCCAAACAGGGCAGCGGTAATGGTGGTTAAAGGCTTTTGTTTCTGCGCTGTTTAGATCCTCAAAGTGCCCCCTGAATTTTGAATAAACATGTCCGTTCTTAGAGTAAGTCTTGAATCCATCGGCAACGCGGCAGCAACCGCTGAAGTCCGATTCGAAGCATCTTTGAGTACGTGACTAGAATGTTACGCGCCGCCGAACTACTTTTACGAGTGGATTGCAGGGCGTGAGTGTTTGCATAAGCCCGAGAGTGGCGGCCGTTGCTGCGCTGTACGGTGAAATATGAAAAGGTTTCCGTGGCCTTTGCGGTCGTACTCATGCTTCCGCATTCTCACTTCTAAGCAGTCCTAAATCCCTCTACCAAATATTTTACTTTAAAAAATCAGTTTGTTCATTCAGCAGAGATAATGTTGAAATATTTTCTTTTTACATCTGTTTTAAGCAGTTCCTCTTTGTAAGCATTCTAGACGTAAACATAGCTGCTCGATGATTAGCCCGGCATCTTTATTGAGTACCAGAGAAGCCGATGTTATTGTTCTTCTGGATGTCGCTCTAAAATAAGAGAACAGCTCGACAGGAAACTACGGAGCTGCCCTATTGCTAATCATACATAGAGTGGTACCTTGCATTATCCAAGTAATGCAATCTAATCATCTCGAATATCATATCTACCTTTGAAATCGTAGAATCGTAAAAAATGCTGGAAACAAATAATAAAATATCAACTTTAAAGTACTGGTCTTGACCAAGAAGAAAAGTGGACGCTACCAATTTTCGCAACTTTGCTGCCAAATTAGATTAATTTTACGAACGTATTGGTTTGTAGGCGTCACCAGATGATATTACGCCCAGTAATATTGCGTTTATTGGTGTTTTTAAATCTGAAGTAGATTTGCTGCATACAGATGGTCAAAAAACACATTTAAGCGCCATCATATATCTGCACAACAAAACCAAATAAGGACAACTGATGCTGTTCTCAAAGCATGCTTTTGTAATATGCAAAGGCGCAGCTGTTTCGATGGTATTAGGAACCTAGTAAGCATTTCTTCTCCATACCTATACGATAGGCTAGTGCTTAGGAGTGTAGAGAGCACTAAGCAGTCAGAAGTACTAATAGCATTTCACTTTCACTTATTTTCACCAGAAATGTATAGGAGATTTAAAAAGAACACATGTGGCGAGGAAAGCGAGAAAAAAGCTGCGTGCTATTTCCCACCTTCAGATTGATAAAGAAATGTCTAGCCTCCTGTGGGGTCTGTTCATGTAATTTCATGACTACGAAGACGATGATTAAGAATTTCCGGTCTTCTCTAAGTCGCCGATAGTTTTGACACACGCAACATATCTAATCTTCTGAATTGATGAGTACCACCATGCGGTGATGTGAGCGAATTGACACGCAGATGTTGTTTATATACATTTTAGATAAAGTATCCTAGAAAAACAACGGTTAGCGCGGCCCCATTATGAGGACGCCTGGGGAACTCGGCACTCTTTGCAATTGTTACACGCGTCTCGTATGCTCCAAGAAACATTCTTCGATCCACCGTACGGCAGCGTAACAAGGGTGTGGAAGCAGTGGCTGGGTGGATCACCGGCCACAACAGGGCAAGAAGAGATGTTGAAGCGATCCGTGGCAAAACATCGTCGCCTACTTGATCTATGAGAACACAAAACAGCCTATTCTGTGTGGGAAAGAAAAACATTCGGAGGCGGAGAAAATGCGCGTACCCTCCGCAAATGTTACACGCAGCTGGACTAATAGCAGGGTAAACACAAGGAAGGAACTGTCAGAGAAGTAATACAGGGAAAAGAAAAAAACATAAAGCGCATGTCCCAGGAGCTTCTAGATGGACGGAGAAGAAAAAACAGCACCCAGATACTAGATCTAGATTGAGAGACTAAGAAGGGAAGAGCAGTATCCCATGACGTGTTGGAAGAAGCAGTACTTCGTCGGGGTCTGTGCAAGGGTGCCTGCGGGTCAGCACGAAATTGGCCTGGCTAGAGACGGCTAGGTCTTGTTACCTAATTGTGGCAGTGGCGAGCAAGCAGCTGCACGGTTCGCGCAATTGCCACGATGGCAGCTTGGAGAGCTTAGTAATGAACGGAACGTGCTCCGAGAAGCACTTGTCTCCTCGGTTGAAGAGTTCCAGGGCGAAGAAAACAGCGCTTCTCTAATGTACACGTGACGTGATTCAGCCGTAATGCCCTGAAGCGTGGTCCAGACGATGTCTTACCAGGAATCTAAGGTGAAGCGAAAGACAAATAGAACGAAGAGCAGTCGGAAAGGGCCCCAGTGGCTTTCTAGGGCACGTCACAAATGCATTACGTGCCACGAAGGCAGCAAGTACTTGATTTTCAACTACTAACCACTCTCTATTAATGCGAGAACATTAGCAGGCTTTTTTGATGCCGGAAGTATCCCCAAAATGTGTCGCTGGATGATTTTGGTCTCCTCGTGAAGTCATCAATAAAGGACGGGATGCAAGTTGAAGTCATGATATAAAGAATTAAGCGATATATCATCAACGAATCATCAGTCATTAACAGCGTGACATGAAAGTGTCGAGTTATGTAATTCATTACTCAGGAGCCACGAGGCAAAAGAGTCATGGGTCATAAGACAAACACATGCTGAGCCGCAGCGGCATCGAAGGTCGAAAAGCGGCGGTCGGATCTGAATGGAGTGGGCAGGTAGACACAGCAAGGCGTCGACTAGGAGCCACCAACGTCGCAATAACGCTAATGCTTTCACATTCTCCTAGCGCAGTTTCTGCAGTGATCTCTAAGCTTTTCTGTGAAATTTCAAAAGTTGCTTTTAGTAAGCGATATATATTTAGCTCCTTGATGGGCCACTTCTAAGAATAAAAAGTCGCTCGCATTATATCTGGTGCAATATGGTCTACGCGGTTCAATTTTCAGCGCAAAAGGGACTTAAGAGGTAAAAGCAGAAGTCATCTCCATGCTCTAAGGACGTTATTGTGTTTGCGGCCGCGCAATGCCTAATAATGCTCCGAACTGTGTGCCTTCGAACATATCAATATTCATGCGGCATATACTTGTGCGCGATCTTTTCTGCAACATGCTAAGTGGTTATACACATTGTTCCATGTGAAAATAAAACGTAAATAACCATAGTGCTGATTTCGGAGCCTCTTGTTGCATTGTTCCAATTCAATTTTACTTACACCATAACTGATGACCGGTAGCCGTCGACATTTCTCTCAGGGGAAGCTTCCAAGCTCAACGCAATCGACATATCCTTGTGTTCAGAAAATTGGCTGTGGTTTAACTCTGGTTAAACCTGGCAGAGTAGCGAGAGCTACAGCCCCGTTGCTACGGTTAGGATTTGCTTGTGGCATATGCTTTTATGCTGTTACTTCTGGTTATGCTTAAATAAAGACAAATGGTTGAGCCCCGGTTTCAACTTTTCCTTACATTGCAGTTAAGGTGTCCGCGAGGAATTGTGGCAGATACTGCGCGTTTTCTTTTGTGTAAACCAATTTGGGGGGGGGGGGGGGGGAAGGGGGGGAGACGCCGCTGATGCCTACTGCACTGAGTATACTTCTATATGCAGTGCGGTGCGGCGTTCTAGTAAGCACTAAATGAATAGCGCCGCACGGACGCCTGGCTCGAACGTCCAGCGGGGTTAAGTTTGCCTGGTGACATTATCACCAATCATGGCGTCACAGCCGATGACGTCAGTGTGTGTTGACATCATAGCCAATCATTTTCATTTCTTATGAACGTTTAGTTGTAACTAATGACTAATTAGTACAAGTTAGTCACTAGTTAGCCATCAGTTAGTACTGCAGCGCTGCCAGCTGTACTACTAGCATCCTCACGCTAGAAAAGGAGAATTAAGATGCGCTACTCACGATCCCGGGCATGGCTAGGATTTTCAAAATGCTCTCAACAAAGTATTCATGCACAGATCTCGCTCCAGTGTCACAATTTCGATAATCCATAGCACTGCGCCATACAGAGTGCAATCCCAACAAGAATATGGCACCGTATATGGTACTGCATGGTCGCGAACGGGCGAGAACCTTAATCCTTGCGGTGTAAGAGGAAGCTTCTTTATAGTACGCTGTAACACGTCCCAAAAAAAGATAGCGTTATTGCATTGTTTGAAAATGTGTTCAGTTGCTTCTTATTTGTTACACAGGAAACAATTTGTTCCCCATGGTACATAAATTCGTCTTTGATATAACCAAGTTTTAACAGGTAGGGTACCAGTGTGTAGATGGAAGAAGAAGGTCTCGGTTGCAGGCATGACCCACATCTTTCTCACCCTCTAAAACACATCTTGACTAGCTGTATCTTTGAAAATCTGTCGGTATAGGGGAACTGGCAAGACCATGTCCACGAGGTTCCGCGTTAGGCGCTTTTTCTTTAACGTGTGAAAATACTCCCGAGTAAAACGCGTGGCAAGAAAACGATAAGCGGCTACCATCTCTCGGAGATAGCCCGACTCACCATAACGACTCCCTTCACTTGATGAGACGATTAAATCCGGTAAGGCGTTGGACAGCATGTACTGGACTAAAAACTGAAGAAAGGATATGCCTTTGTATGCGGAAAGCGTGAAGCGCAGCACAATCTGCCTTAAATACAAATTACAAAGGACAAGGCCCCAAAAGCTGCAGACTGTGGTGCTGAAACAGAGTTAGTGTAAAGGAAGCTAGCACAAATGAACCGATTCCATTTTTCACGGCCGGCAAACGGCCTGGCGAAATTGTAAATATACGTGCTGTATTGTTCGTAATTATGTAAATATAGCAATAAAGAAGAAAAAAAAATCCCGGGCATGGCTAAGTTGGTAAAGCGCTCGGCCGGGGATCCGAGGGATGGAGATTTGATTCGCGGTGGAGACCTATTCAATACGAAAGCATTACTTCGCAATGTTCGCAGATTCGGTCCACAGGCCGCGTCCGCAGTTCGCGTCCGCAGACCGCGTCAGCAAAATCGTGTCTGCAGCCGTTTGAGTAATTGAGAAGTGGTAGAGATTAATTAAGAATGTAAATCGATAGAGGGTGACGTAATGTTGTGTCCGAAAAAAAATAATTAAGCCAGTAAGATAATCATGTAAATAATTGCAGGCAAGAAATGTAAAAGTTGTCTGTAGCAGTTGTGAGTAATTGAGAAGTGGTAGTTGAGGTAATGAGGGGTGTCAATCGATAGAGAGTGACATATTGTTGTGTCCGAGAGATTATTTAGGTCAATAGATTAATTAGGTAATTAATTAGAGGCAAAAATGTAAAAGTAAAGGCGAAAATGGTCTCATTAGGCAATAGTTGGCGCCACATTTGAATGTATGAAATACCAAAATAGTTAATTAAATCAGTCAAGGTGACGGCAAAAATGTAACGTCACGCAACCTGAAGTTGAGCCAAAAAAGGGCATAGGAAGAAATCGGCGCGCAATTTGAAAGTAACAGAGACTAAAGTAGTTATTAAGGCAGTCAATTAGGGTGACGTCAAGGATGCGACGTCACGCAACCGGAAGTAGAGCCGAAAAAGGGCATAAGAAGGAATTGGAGCGCAGTTTGAAAGTACCGAAGACTAAAATGGGTAAACAAGAAGTGAATTAAGCAAATAGTCGCAACCAGAAGCAAACAACAGCAGCATCCGTGCTTTCGCAATACTCCAATGCAGATTCTGCAGTGCTCTTTAGTTGTTGTTTTTTTTTTCTCATGAGGAGACCGGCTCGACGGCACCGCCAGCTGTAGCGGTTGCTAGGCAACGACTCAAGATCAGTGCGACCGCGGCCAAGGTGCGACCGCGACGAAAGTGCAATCATGGTGAAGAGGTGAAGTGGCTGGCCTAGTGTAGCTCTCACTACAAACTATATACGATCCATGGCATCTCCCAGAGCGCTCGCAATTTTTGTGCGAGAGATTGAGAGAGAGAGAGAAAACTTTATTGTCGGGAGTAGTCTTACTGGGTCTTAGTGGAAGAGCCAAGTGGCCCTTAGCTGGTGGCTTGCGGCGACTTCTTCAGCGTGGTGCGAAGCATCAAACGAGGGGAGAAAGGGTTCCGTGTGTTTGGTTCCCATCTCATCAATCAGCTGGAAGCTCATTCCAAGTCGACGATGTCATTCGTATCGCGACGTTGCACAACCCTTCGACCGATCAGTGGCTGGCCGCATCGCTTCACATGCACACTACCGCCTGCAAGATTCATGCTCGTCAACGCCATTGAGACCACTAAATATTTTTCGACATTTACGTGCTATGCTTGAATTTCTACGGGTTAAATTTGAGCGGTATGTCACTGGAAGCTTCCGACAACTTAACGCAAGCTGCCTTTCGTGCAGTAGCGGTCGCCATGCCGCCACTTGTTGTCATGCTGTTCCGTGTCTTTTGCTTGCATGCGCTTTTCAATACCCGGTCTACCTGTCGTCTCTTCCGGGCACCTCAGAACTTAATAACCGCGATAATCGCTCTGATTCCACCTCAGCAGTGTGATTCTTTCTTGCCACTGCGCGCTACATGCTTTGTCTCTATCGCAAGAGCCGTCAAGGTGTTTGCGTTTTCTCGCATCTGAAAATAGTTCTTGGTGAATATGTAATGGATATGTCATAGAGCAGCGAAAAAAAAAAAACAATCTAGCTTTATTGTACCGAACACAAGCCAAATAGCTGTTTTATGAAGGAAATTATTCAAACAAAAAATGCTTAGAGTAATATTCGTGCAATGTGTCCAAAGAAACTAGACGCCAAACACAGTGTCATATAGAGAAAGGTTCAAGCTGATAACAAATAACTCTGTAATAACAAAAAACAATGTTTGAATTGCACCAATTTCAGCGCAATAGCTACGTCTAGAGAAACAAGGGGCAACTATACCTATAGTTAGAGCTATAATTGCTATCATAAACTCGAATTACAAGTAACACATAGCAAAGCAAAAAAATTCGTAGCGCTCAATATTTATATTTTAACATGTCTTGAAATAAATTAACACTTCTGAAATGAATCAGGTATATTTCTTTCTTATATCTTACTGGGGCGCCTTTTGTTTCGTATCGCTGGCGGTGAATTCTGCTACGGTCAGCGGTAAGTGGCCAATGTGCCCATAATAAGGGGCGGAATCAGGCGAATTACGGAAGCTTTTCTCAGGATCCGAAGTTGCAAAAAGAAGGTCAAGAATACATTCTTGCTTTAAACAGAGCCTTTTTGTTAGTTTCACTAAGTTGAATGGTCCTTTCTTTCATATTTCATTTCATATTTTGCTTCCTTTAATAAACCCACTCCAAGTGATTCCTTCACCCTTTCATATTATTTGTTGTTGTTGAAGTAAAATATGAGCGGCAGTCCTCTGCTTCTTGTATTTTTATTAAGGGCTCCGTTTTCTTTTGCGCCTTCCTTGTCTTTTCCATTATTCGTGGTTGTTCTGTATTTTCTTTTCATGCATGAATGACTCTTTGCCGGGATTGTCCAAAGTAATGAATGCGCATAATGATGGTTCTTAATCTAGGCCGACTGCAGTACGCATCCAATTTTACAATGTTTTTTTTTGTTTGTTTTTCGCAACTTTCGTACGCGCACAGCCCTTTGGCACCTGAACGCGCTAATGCGCTCCATCTCCGGATGCTGCGACCGCAAAAGGGCTTACGTTGCATAAAAAATGCCTCACTAAGCGTAAAATGCAGCATAGTATTTCTCTCAAAAACCTTCATCAGGCTTATAATAATTCGCATCCTCTTTTAAAAAGTTTATATGCAAATTTCTTAAATCAGAATCGGCTGTTTCTTTTTTGGTAAATGTTTCTTTTGTGTGCTTCTCCGAAATTAATCTTCGTAGAAATGGCAAGTGGCAACAACTATGCTTGCCATACTGTAATGCACTTCGAGTGCCATCTGACAAAAGTATTAGGTGGGTATTCAGTCGGTTTATGCAAACGCTTTCGGCACTTTGGGAAACACCGTACTAGCAATATTGTTATAAAATAATCTGTACAGTACAAACATTTCCGCGGGCTTTAAACACAGGATTTATAAGAACTATTGACTGGCTTTCTAGTTTAGTTCCCTTTAGCTTGCTTTTCTATCTCCAAGTTTGCTTCCCCTTTATACTTTTCGTTGATGTATCAAATTCTTCCACTCACTCAAGCTTGGGAAACCCCTCGTCAAAACAACCTTCGCAGAGGCTAAAATCGTCAGCGTGCGCATACAAACCACGACATGAGACCTCAAAACACTTACCGCAGTGCCTAATTGGTCTGGGATGAAAGAACTTACGGCTGCAACGTCACGGCTCTAGCGCACTTATTTGCCGAGTGGTTGAAAGCGACACCGCCTAAAGGGAGCCGAGCCTGAAATGTCCGTGAAGCTCCGACCATCCTTCGCTCCCTCCTTTCTCCTGGGGGACCCTATTAGGACTCTCGGTTCGCCTCTACTGCTTCCCTTTGTGCGCAGGTAGCAGTCGTCTTCTAAAGAGGGGCGGTCGGTTTAGTACTTTTTCTAAAAAACAAAAAACGGCACTAGCAAGAGGGTTCAGTGAGTCTCAAAAAGACATACAAGGAATGTACTGCGGTTTTAAAAGACTCTTGAATATTATAGGATTGCATGCTTTCGTAATGAAAACGTTTTTTTTTCTTTTTTTGGTATGCATTTTGACTGCTACAGGAAGGGGTTGATGCGGTTTGGTCACAGTGAGAAAAGATACACAGATGATCTGCTTCCGATTGAAGTTCAGGTAGCCAAACGAGTAATAAGGTATTATCACTATTAATTTTATAATAGAAGTAAATAATATCTTGCTCACTTTGCTTTTCGCATCGTCTAAGGATGGCTGATGCTTTCTATAGCACATATTCTGTTATGAACGCGGGTCTTTACTTTCTTCAAAGCCATTGTCTTCAGGTGCAACCTGATGACACCACCTGGCATCGCTCCCTCCATGAATACAAGAAAGGAAACATTTCGGGAACACTGAAGTTCCGTCTTTAAGGCTACGAAGCGATAGCGTCACAGGCTCCCGTCTGCGGCTCGCCTTGCGAGTCTTCTATCGTGTAAGCTACTACTCTCCTATTTGCTTAATCATTATTCATGTAATATGTGCCGCTATTATGAGACACATGCACATTATCATACAGTCGTATGCTATCACACCTATCACTATAGGTGACAAACAATCTTACATCCTACCGATGTGCCTGCGTGGCCTAGTAGTAGCGTGTCTTCCTGATCGCCCAAAGGCCCCGGAAGGTACAATTTCCATCTCACTCACCCATCTCAAAGGCGAAGTTCAGGTTGACAGCTCTTGCCACGTTACATTGCATCGTGATGTCTCGCCACCAGCCGATCAGTCAGTAACTAGCCATGTTACCTCCGAACTTCTACCTACCGGAACTAATTAAGCCCGGACGAGACGGAATAATACAAAGCGGGTCGTTTTCTGTGCACCGAAGTTGTACACTAATGTCAAAATGGGAAGACCCAAGTCTTATGTTGGACATCGAGGCATGCACTACTGCCATTCTGTTGGCGGTGTGGTTCGGGGAAGAAAGTTCACTATCATTTATTTATTTATTTTGTAGCTATTATATCTGCATTTCGTCACTTGCAAAAAATACCAAACATTGTTGTTATTTTTACCTGCTGTTTGGAAGGCATCAGAAAGTAAAGAATCCTTGCGCTAAAATCTCGCCAGAGAGTTCTCTTCGACGACGCGGTATGCCGGAAACTTTATTCGTGTCTCTTTGAGACCGAATGCAATTATCATCGCTCAGAGTGAAGCGTGCAAGTAATATTGGACGCCATCGTCTGGCCAATTGAGTGACACGGAAAGAAATTAAATGATACTTTTCAGTGAATGGTTGGAAACAGTTAAAGGCTGACCTGGTCGGTTGTATAGAGCGCAAAATTCAGCAACTGGCTGCATTACTGAGACCTTCTTGAGGCAGTATTGTAACATTTGACACATGGTTCATAAACACGAGAGTGTTCTTCTTCTAGAGCAGAGTTTGATCTGTTTCAGCTTCGAGAGAATGTGCCAACGCTACTACAAAAAGCTGCTCGTCATTTGCTGGATTTGAAACTAATAGCAACAGAAGGCTCATAAAATCAGGCATTACTTGGAGACAAGTGTGAGACGGCCAGTGAGGTCCCCAAAGCGGAAGTGACATTCATATGTAACGACGTATTTTCACTAAGTCTGTGGCACCATCGCTAGACACCTTCGGATAAACACCTAACAACCAGATAGGTGACCCGAAGAGATGGTTGGTTGTTTGCTAACGGGCCTGCCGGTGTCGCGGGCCTTGTCTGAGTTCGGGCTTGGGCCTTAAGTTCAGTCACACTTGATTCCGGTCCTTCGAGGAGAAAGTCGGGTTTGCATGGTGTGGCTTTAGTTAATGAAGTTAGGTAGTCAGATGATCGCCAAAGAAAGTGGCACCTGAACGTTCAAACCACCTTGTAAGCATTCTGGAAATCTTTCTCCCTGGTATGGTCTTACTTACGACCGATGTAACAAACAGAAGTGAAGGAACGCGTTGGTACTTGTTTAGGAAAATTTGAATATATATTGTAAAGCAGGTGGTTGATCATAAAAAATATATCGCAGACTCGATGGGATATATTCACCACGTTGTCCGCCTCGGAGTGTGTGCGAATGCGAGCAAGAAATCCCAACCGGTGCTTGTGACTTGCCGTTTCTGGTTCCTTCAGCTACATTTCGTCGGACAACTGCCTGAGATTGAAGTGTCAGTCAATTAGCATACTATTATTGTAGAAAGTGAAGCTTCCCTCTGTTAACCTGATCTCAATCAGAGACCAACACAGTCACTTAGCGAAGGAAGACGAAGACGCCACCCACAAATTAAAAGGGGCTGACCCACCGCGTCGTGTGTGATTTCTCTTTTCTGCGCCTCTGACCTGTTATTTTTTTTTTCACGGAGTGCTAAGCTTTGCGCAGCACTGTGTCTCGCAAATTGAGCCTGCGTGGATCCATTTTTCTTCCTCTTCAGTCAGCGGTTGACGTGTTGGCTCGAAGAACAGCCACGGACAACTTTTTGTGTGTTACCAAGACAGCCCAGAATCCGCCACGTAGCTCCGCTTTCTAGACTACAACAGATAGCTTTCCATCCGCATGGCTAGCGGGACTCGTTAATCAGCCAACCACTCCAGTCCACGCCTGTCTCACCCGCTTGCCGCACTAAACACGTCCTCCTGTGTCCTATACCGGCGGCAAAGATTAATCAAGGCACTGTATGGTCACCCTCCTGCGGCGCCAGTGAAAGCTAACAGACCTGCCTCCCGCATTTTGGCACAGACCAACATTTAAGCGTTTGCTTCTTCTTCTCCAGAGCCTGGGCCTTTTTTCTAGCTACTTGTTGCCTATGGGTTTCGAAGACCCGAAGCGCTGGCCCGATTTTGTACGGCCATTGTGGTACTTTAGTTCACTTTGGCTGCTTTTTGCCTTTGTATTCAGATAGGGCAAAACTGCCAGTG
>NC_139344.1:320128046-320244496 GCF_055883805.1 Amblyomma maculatum | reverse complement strand
TGCCGCCGACTGACATCTGCACTAAAATTATTGGCGTTTACGCTTACTAGTTTCCGCGAAAATGAGGCTACTTCAACGAAATCATGAAGATTGTTTCCTGTTCCGTTCGTTCTGATGATAACAAAGCCGTTGAAGAATGTATTTCCTGGCGCCGATGCCTCTGTGGGCTCGTATTTTTGCTTTGTCGATGAAAATACGAGCGCACAGGTTTCTGTTTTTTTGCCCCGCCGGGGTGGTGCAATGGTTACAGCGCTCGACCACTGTGCCCAAGGACGCGGGATTGAATCCCAGCCTCGACGGCCGCTTTTCGGTGGAGGCGGAAAAAGGCGCCCGTGTGCTGTGCAATGCCAGCGCACGTTAAAGAGCCCCAGGTGGTCGAAATTTCCGCAGTCCTCAACTACGGCGTCTTAAACCCCACAAACCAAACCTTGTTTCTGTTTTTGCCTAAAAGCTTTTTCCTTCCGCGGTAATTACACTTGTAAATTACGTGAAGCCTCTTTTTCGTCGAGTTGGCTCGTTCTTAAATAATATAGCTCAGCAAGATACATAGGCGTGTCTTCCCTCGCGCCTTTTACTCTTGTTCCGCTCGATTACTGAGAAGGATTTAAATTAATGAGATAATGCTCTTAGTATAATTGATATACTACCTTCCGGGCCGTTATTCACTGCGTCCGAGTAAGCTTGTAACTCCATCTTAACAAAAGAAAATATGGCTGACAGTAGTCTGCCTTACATTAAGTCAGACGAGACCGCCCTGCATCAGCCGAACAGACTTAATTCCTATCATGTCGAGAGATTCATTTCAATACTGGTGCCTCCCTTAATAAAAGGCATTCTTGTTTTCACGAAAAATCGATTCGATGTGAGGCGGGAGTTTCTTGCTAACGATGTAAATCCCCCTTCCTCCCAAGAAGAGAAAGTGACTCATCACTGATGGTGGCGAGTGCAGGACAACTTCACTCTATCACTTGTTCTTTGGTACGTATTTTGCTTCATTCGATTTGGTAATGCATGACGAAGTTCGTGGACGTTATTTGGAGAGGTGGCGTTTACAACGGTCGTAAACAAAAGCAAAAGCGTAATGCAGTTTGCACGTCACCTCTATTGACTCGTGAAATTCAAGCTTTAAGTTCCATGCTAGACACTGTGCTCGCATTGGCCTCAGAATTATTCACAGCACTCTGAACGAGAACTTAGTTCCTGTTGTGTTTTATCAGAATTTATTCTCACTGAACGATATAATGGGTTATGTGTTCCTGGTCTTCGAGCGCAAATGCTTACCGAGAGACAGCTACGAGGTTGGACGAATCGAAACGCAGGCTCTCATCGTAACTCCGCTCTACGTTGCAATCAGCCAGAGCCGTTGTAGTCATCAGCCTGACTATACACACTGCAGCGCGAAGGCCTCTCCCATATTTCTCTAATTAACCCAGTTATGTGCTAGCTGCATCCACTTGACCCCTGCGAACTTCTTAACCTCATCCGCCCACCTAACTTTCTGCCGCCCCCTGCTACGCCTTCCTTTCCTTGGAATCCAGTTTGTTACCCTCAGCGACCATCGGTTATCCTCTCTTCGCACTACATGTCCTGCCCATGTCCATTTCTTCTTCTTAATTTCCAGTAGAATGTCAGTAACTTGAGTTATTTCTCTGACTCACTCTGCGCTCTTCCTATCTCTTAATGTTACCCCCTACCAGTAGAACCCTCTTTGTTAGTCTCCACGTCTCAGCCCCATAGGTGAGTGCAGGTAAGATGCAAGTGTTGTATACTTTCCTCTTGAGCGATACCGGTAAGCTGCTAGTAATAATCTGCGAGTGCTTACCAAATGCGCTCCATCCCAATCTTATTCTTCTTGTTTTTTCCTTTTCATGGTCCGGATCTGCGGCTACTACCTGTCATAAGTAGACATATTCGCCTACTACTTCCAGTGGTTCGCTACCTAACGTAAACTGCTTTTCCTTCCCGAGGCTGTTGAACATAAGCTTAGTCTGCTTATTGATTGTCAAGCCTACCTTTCTACTTTTCCTGTCTAGGTCATCATTCAATGTTTGCAGTTCATCCCCCGAGTTACTTAGCAAGGCAATGTCATCGGTAAATCGCAGATTACTGAGGTATTCTCCATCTACCCTTATTCCTAACTACTCTAATTCCAAGTCTCTGAATACTTCCTCTAAACAATGAGCTAAATCGGAACGCGGCCGAATCTGCAGCTCGACGAGGATCGAGGATCAATATTTGATCATCAGCCGGATTATATTCAATGCTGATCGAAGGCCTCTCCCATATTACTTCAACTAACCCAATCCTGTGCCAGCTGCACCCACTCGACCCGTGCGAACGTTTTAATCTCATCCGCTCACCTAACTTTCTGCTGCGCTTGCCACGCTTTCCTTCCATTGGAATCCAATTTGCTACCCTTAGCGACCATCAGTTATTCTCTATTCGCAATACATGCCCTGCTCATTCCCATTTCTTCTTCTTGATTTTCACAAGAATATCATCAACTCCAGTCATTTTTTTACCCATTCTGCACACTTCCTCTCTCTTAACGTCACTCCTATCATAGCTCTCTGCGTTTTCCCTAACTTAAGTAGAACCCTCTTCGTTAGCCTCCACGTTTCAGCCTCACAGATGAGTACAGTCGAGATCCAACTGTGTTACACTTTTTTCAGGGGAGTAATTGCTCACTGATATCCACCCAAGCGCAGATCAGTTGGTAGAGCGACTGCCCCGGAAAAGCGGTGGACCCGGGTTTGATCCCCAGACCAGGACGAACTTTTCTTTATCTACGAATTTTCTAAGAAAGCTGTATAGCTGTACTCGCTTATTACAAATCGACCCTACCCTTGGGGATTCCCCTAAATATTTGGCCAATACACTTTCCTCTCGAGCGATACCGGTAGGGTGCTAGTCATTATCTGCGAGTGCTTACCAAATGCGCTCCATACTAATCTTATTCTACTGTTATTTTTCTTTCATGGTTCGGATCTGCGGTTATCCTGTACTAAATTTCTACACTCGCCTACTACATCCAGCGCTTCTTTATCTGTTGTAAACGGCTGTTCCTTCCCGAAGCTGTTGAACAATACCTATAGTCTTGTGCATATTGATTTTTAGGCCTTTGTTTTGCTTTTTCTGTCTAGGTCATCAACCACTGTCTGATGTTCATCCCCTGAGTTACATAGCAAGGCAATGTCATCAGTGAATAGCAGATTACTGAGGTATCCTTCATCAACCCTTATCCCTAACTGCTCCCACTCTAAGTTCCCACTTTAAGTCTCTGAATACTTCCATCTGAGCAAGTTGTGAAAGAGATCGTGCCTCCTTACATAAAACCTTTCCTTATGAAAATGTTATTACTTTTTTTAATGCAGAGCTAAGGTTGCTGTGCAGCCACCTTATATATATATATATATATATCTTTCAGTACTTTCACATACTGTTCTTATACACCCTGATTTCGCAATGCAAGACTGCGGAGTTTTCGACTGAGTCTAATGCTTTTTTGTAATATATGAATGCTATGTATAGAAGTTCTTTATATTCCGGGCATTTTTTATCACCTGGTTGATAGTATGAATATGATCGATAGTAGAGTATCTTTTCTGAAAGCCTGCTTGATAATTTGATTGATTTAAGTTTCTAGAAGGTTGTTCTGATTCTATTAAAGATTATCTTAGCAACTGCCTTGTACGTAACGGATAGTAAGCTGACTCGCCTATAATTGTTTAAGTCATTTGCGTCTCTTTCTTAAAAATTAAGATGTTTGCTTTCTTCGGTGATTCCGGTACCATCGATGTCAGCAGGCATTGCGTATACAGGGTGGCCAGTTTTTCTAGCACGACACCCCCCTCCCCCACCGTCCTTCAACAAATCTGCATTTCCCTCATCCTCCCCAGCTGCTTTCCTCTCTTTCATAGCTCCTAAAGCATTCCTAACCTCGTCCTTCATTATTGGCCGAACGCCTGACTGCTCTCCACTACTGCAAATCTCATTATTGTCCTAGCTACCTTGGCTACTGTATAGATCAGTATAGAAATACTCGGCTATTTCGGCTATCTTGTCCATACTAGTGATAACATTGCTCGCCTTGTCCATCAGCGCATATATCTGATTTTCGCCTATGCCTAATTTCCTCTTCACCGTTTTAAGGCTGCCGCCGTTCTTTAGAGCATGCTCGATTGTCTCCATCTTATACTTATGTCGGACACTTTGCACCTATTGACTATCTTTGATAGCTCTGTCAGTTCTATCCTGTCTGTTGGGTTGGAGGCTTCCATGCTTTGGCGTTTCTTAATCAAATCTTTCGGGTAATTTGCCGGTATCCTCTCTAACTATCATACCGCTTACTTTTGACGCGCCCTCAGTAATCATATCTCTGAAGGTATCGTTCAATGCTTCTGCACTAAGGTCGTCTTCCTCGGTTAAAGCTGAATATATGTTTTGTAGCGAGATCCTGAATTCTTCTACCTTCCCTGTCACCGATAATTCGTTCCCACTTCAAATCTAGACTAATTCAGAAACTACCATCATGTTGTCACTGCATCGCACCTTTCCGATTACCTCTACATCCTGCATAATACCAGGGTTAGAACACAGTATGAAGTCAATTTCACTTTTACTCTCCTCGTTAGGGCTTTTCCATGCCCACTTCCGGTTCTTCTGTTTGCTGAAAAAGGTATTCATGATTCTTAAGTTATTGCGCTCTGCAAACTCAACTAGGAACTCTCCTCTGCTATTTCTAGAACCAATGCGATATTCGCCAACTTGCTTTTTGCCTATTTTGGCGTTGAAGTCGCCCATCAATACATTATACAGCGTTTTTACTTTTTCTATTCCCAAATCTACATCTTCGTAGAAGCATTCGACTGCCTAGTCATCATGACTACAAGCAGGAGCGTAGGCCTGTACAACCTTCAGTTTAACCGCTTATTAAGCCCAATTACGATGCCTGTCACCCACTAATTAATGCTATAGTATTCATTTATGTTACCAGCTATAAGCTTATTGACAAGGAACCTTACTACTAGTTCCCGTCTCTCTGGTAACCTTGTACTTATACGCTATGGAGAGCAATTACAACTTCCGCATTTAGAGCAATTGTTTGCATCACCAGCTCGTCTATGTAGAACGAGAAGAAGATGGTTCGCACGGTATGAAGAACTGAACAAGGGTAAATGGGGTACGCCTCAGCTCGCAGATGAGCCAACGTTTCGACAAGTGGACTTGTCTTCGTCTGCGCCCAGAAGAAGACAAGACAAGAAGACTTGTCTTCGCCCAGACGAAGACAAGTCCACTTGTCGAAACGTTGGCTCATCTGCGAGCTGAGGCGTACCCCATTTACCCTTGTTCAGTTCTTCTTCATACCGGCTCGTCTATTAGTAACGTATTAGTGCATCAGCTATACAGTGTTTCACTTCCAGTTTGTCATTACTAATAGCATTCCTATAGCATGCGAATCGCAGTCCTCTGTCAGCTCCATTAGGCTGATACTCTTAACCTGACACGTTGTAACGTCTTAGCGACGCCCTACAGGGAGTTACTACAATCCCAAGTTTTGACGCAGCATGTCTTCTGCTTAGGTACCTTGTTTTAATCCTCCTGTACACTTTCTACGTCCCACTACACTATGGATGCAATAATAACGATTACCATGCCGCTAGCATTTTCATCAGTAAACATGCATGTAAAGAAAATAAAAATATTGCCTTCTCAGATAAGTATACGTTTTTAGCATATGCGTCTCAATACATACTTGCGAAATGCCTAAACCAGTTTTTGTTAAGTACAGAAACATTGAATGTATGTAATGAAACAGCTATAATGAAATTAATATGATACACATCAGCCAGCTTATTCGTGATACATGTGTTAATGTTTACGAATAAGTCTAACGGTTTCTGCTTATAGAGGGTAGCGCCAGAGCGGAATTGTGTTGGTATCCATAATGTGTATTTCATCTCAATAGTGGAAATAAACGAAAAGCATGCACAGAAATATCACTACACTTCACTGTGCGGAGCTCGTACTGCAAAGTGTAATCACGCAACAGCGCGCAACGCACTCACACGCTCGAGTACTCGAGGAACGAGCGTGAAGGCAATTGTGGATTGGTATCTGTAAGCTGTAGATGCCTAAATTAAAATACATATTAACGTTAGTAGTGCGAGGTTATGTGCTCATGAAACGCCATAAATTCCTTCCTGCTGCGCATCTGCAACTTTATGTCCGTGTCGGAAAATGCTAACGATACCTTATAGTTAAGTAACAATCGCCTACGCTCTCGGGAATCTGGCTTCGAAAAATTTTCATGCGTCCGCATCAACTATTTGTTTCGGCCACAGGACATCAGGTGGTGGGCACCAGACGCACATAATTTCCGCTGTAATTTTTGATGGTTAGCGCCGCGCATTGAGTGGTGATAGCCGCGAAACTAGGAGCATTTGTTCAGATTAGCTGGACGTGCTTGCATTGAGACAAGTCGTGCGAAAAATATCCTTCTGAATCGGATGACATCGAAACCGAAGCGCAGCTATATCCGTAAAAAAAAATGCGTTATGAGGAGTTCCATATTCATCATAACATTACAATATTATGTAGGGGTAATAGTCAAAATGTCTGATTCTCATATACTTATGGCCCTCTGTTTACGGGTAAAATACGGTTGCAGCTGAACCTTCCGCATTAGATCGAATTCTTAGTATTGGTTTCAAGACAAATTTTAGTCGAAAATCCGCCTCCTAACAAAAAATGCAGTTTTCCACTGTACAAAGCTCATGGCTATGAGGAAATGTTAGGGGAGACGCATTCCCGACAAGCGTCTTTTCAATTTCTGGTAGCTTTGAAACTTTTTTAACGCTTGTTATTTATGACGTTGAGCCCACTTTAGTAAATGGCATTTTGGAAGCGGGAGACAATAACACCGAGTAGTATCCAGTCCTCTTGTTAGTATCATCGTATCAAGCCCTACCGAATCTAACGACGCCCTTCTCGGATACAGTGGTGAATTCAAAATGATCGGCTGGACGTTGGATTCATGCTTCCTGGGTGTGCAAGGAAACGCAAGTCGCCTTCGCACGGACGGTTAAGTCCTGCGAGGAGCTGATATGTACGACGATATATTCACGAAATGAGACATAAAAAGCTGATTTTACAAACAACCTTTTGAGCTACCTGTTCTTTGCGTGGAGTTTTTAGAGCAACGAGAATCGAATAGAGCATTACACGTTCCATACGAAAGCATACCACTACAAAACAAGAAATGTAATTTACTGCAGACAATAACCGAAGAAGGTCCAATTTAAGCAACTTTTCCAAGAATAGCCCGTTTTTTACTCGGATATGAACTACGATATCGCTCGATTATTACCACCCGCATTGCGGAAACACTAAGAATGATGATCCCTACGCACATTACATGAGTCTACTTGGCATTACATTTTGAGCAATTTTGAGAGCAAGAATAATATATAGTCTGCACACACATGCATGGTCAGCACAAGTGACGTTTCAATAACAAAATACTTTTCTTTCTGACCAATCTACCAATCTCCTCGATTACTTCAACATTTTTGGGAAAATAGAAGGAATAACAGGAAAATGATTGAATACCCTTGGTTGGAATGGTGGCCAACCACTGCCACCGGTCAAGTCACCCCCTCAACTACGTGACGGAGTGCCGAAACGAAAACATAGACACGTTCAACTAATCGTACCTTCAAATTAATGTTCCTTGTCTTTCATTAATTCCTACAAGCATGAAAAATGTATTTATTTATTATTTATTTATTTAGCGTACAGAAAGAAGTCTTCCGTGGGGCTATGCTGAAGTAATGTTTTCTGGCATCTAGTTGCAGTTGTGTTTGTGTCCTATCTTCTCTTTCCGTCCTCGTAACTCGCCCAGTTTCTTTTTTAAATGAAAAATGCCCTAGCGAATGGTAGCGATCAGCAGCACAAGATGTATTATGAAAACACCAATGAACGTGTACAGGTCGAGGTCGGTCGGTCACAGGTCGCAGAATGAAAAATTTATTTCAAAAACAAAGCGTGAGTAGGGTCAGGAAAGAAGTTGCAAATTTCTCTTGGTGCACGAAAAACAAATCTCGATTTCTTCAAGCCAGTACAACTGAAATCTAAACGCCTACCTGCGGTAGCTTTTCGCAGATAGGCGTTTAAAAATTATTAAACTGCTTCGAAGTGACTCAAACCGCGAAGCGGTAATTAACGTGAGCAAAACTGCAAACAATGAAAACGACGGAAAGAAAAAAGTCGACTAAGCCTCAAGGTCCGACTGATGGGGGGGGGGGGGGGGGGGGGGAAATGACTGTTATATTGGTGAAATATAAAACGGGGAATTTATTGTATCGCTACAGATTCCACTTTGTTTACATTCACAAGAGCATTGGTGTTTTATGGGACGCAGCCGTATTCTAGTATAGGGCGGATACTGTAGGGAAAATGCTACGATTTTGAACCTTGCTGCAGAAAAAAAAAAAAATGCGCCCGAAATGAGATTATGGTAGTCTAAGCAAAAGAACATTCCATTACTACGTAAAGAATTACCGGTCTGCTAAGCGGTAAATCCTATAACATTTAAACTAGCAAAGTCTATATCCGGTATACCGAGAAAGCCACTAACTAGCGCATGAGGTCGATATGAGGCGTCGTAGCAAAGGAGCATGATAGAATGTACAAACTCGCATTCTGTAATCGCTCTGTGACAGATAAGGGCGGTGCAGCGCGGACGCGAAAGGCCGCGTTTACAACCGCGCGCCTGTTTTGCCGAGCAGCCGACCTGCGGGTGCTTTGGGCGGAATTCCGCTAGACCAGGGGAGCTCACCATGGCGAGCGAGAGGACCGAACGCAAGACCCGGAAACCACTGCGATGCGGCGGAAGATGCGAGGCGATCTGTCTTTCCTCCGCGCACCAAGCGAGCCGCCTGGTCTGTAGTTAACTCTCATCCTTTTTTTTTATTATTTTTTATTTTTGTGTTCGTGGCTCGAGTCCGCGCGTCAGCGGCTACAAAACTTCTTGCGTCCTTTGCGAATTAGATATTCAATCATGGTCGTCTAAAAAGTTTACTGTGTTATCGCCTCTTCATCGCCGGTCAGAAAAAAAAAAAAAAAAAAAGAACAAATGAAGAAAACTTTGGACAGGTGCATACGAAGTAACCGGCTGGCGCGCCCGTTTAGGCACCGAGGGAAACGAGCGCAAATTGCTCGTGGGCCTAAAGCAGCCCATTTGCACGAAGAACTCAAATTTCCTATTCTCTTTATTGTTTTCTTTAATTTTTCTCTTTCCATATGTTGGGTAGCTAACAGGGTTATGATTTCCCGGCCCTCACTCTCTCCTCTTTACAATGCACACTTGGATCAAATGTTTCCTTTAAACCACCTGTTGTTAAACGTATGTTATATGTTATAGTATTAGTGTTAGTAGTAGTAGTAGTAGTAGTAGTAGTAGTAGTAGTAGTAGTAGTAGTAGTAGTAGTAGTAATAGTAGTAGTAGTAGTAGTAGTAGTAGTAGTAGTAGTAGTAGTAGTAGTAGTAGTAGTAGTAGTAGTAGTAGTAGTAGGAGTAGTATTCCTTGTACCAGCAGTATTCGCAGTAGGGCGGTATTAGTAGTGACATTAACTACTTACTATTAAAAACCGCAGAGATGTTGCGCTGAAGTGGTTGATTTCCCAGCTATGCTCTACTGCGTCATCTGCCGACTTCGTTTTGTCACGCGCCGTCATTTATGGACTCGCCAGTGTTCAGCTAAAGCCTATTTCTTTTAAGCGCAGAAAAAGAAAAACAAAAGAATAGGTCACGCTGCGATTTCTATGAGCTTTTTTGTTTCCGCATCGTTACCTTTAAGATGGGGAACAATTTAAAGTTCTTTCTTCAACGAAGTCGACATTTCTTCCGAAGTCACGTCTTCGGCAATTGCTCGGAGCGCCTTCCGATAAAACACCGTCGTTACTTTGTCCGGCTCCTGACCGGCAAAGCAGCGTTTCTTTTCGCTATTTTGAAATATTGCCTGCTCCAGCGTGTATTTCTTTCTTCTTGCTAATATTTGCAGCCCCTACTGTCGTTCAAGGGCGGAAAGCAGGGAGAAAGAAGAAACTGCGGACGCAGTGTGTCGGGAGTAATTCACAGTAGCTGGCGCGGTTCTGTAAGTGGTAATTTTAAGGACCCGGCACAGCAGCATTAGGGCCGTTATGAGCCTGAAAATTGTCCTTCTCCGTGTCTTCCTGGTTGCACGATGCGCGTGAGAAGGAATCCCGCACGACTAGGTCGCGTGTAAAGCACTGCTAAAAAGCTGTCTCTTATTTGCGGTTTCACCGTTTCTCTCAGACTGAGACATCTTCATACTCGCGTGTGCCTGCATCTTCTCCCCAGTTATGCGAATCTTAGTATAGTTTTCATTCTATCTTTCCTGGACACATTACGTGAATGGAGCTGAAAACTAACTTCGGAAAAACTTGCAGCAGAAAGTGTTCCTCGGATGCAGGCATTTTTATCTCTCAACTCCATTCTTTTCGCGATGAGCACGAGACATTTCTTGAAACGCGATTCTGTAGAAGTCGGACGCCAATTGTCATTTTCAGCCTCAACAGGCAGACAGAAATGCCAGCTTGGAGGTTATTCTACTCACGCAGCAACTCGGCTATTTACATCACGATGCATTGAACTAATCCACCACACGGTGCTATCTGAAATAGGTTTGGACATCAAATTTGTTGACTACAAAAAATATTTCCGGCCTGTTCTGCACCATGCTCGTTCATGTTTAGCTTCATACTAAACCTAGCTACGATTTCGATGCTAAATCCGATAGACTAGAGATTTGATCAGTATGCGATGTCGAGCTTTGCTTTCGTACTTTACTAAACATTGTCCCTAGCTCGAATGACCAGCGGCACCGTATATCCTACTCGCTCAAAACACTTTCAACCTGTCACCGAGCTGCCCAGTTCAAGACGATGGAGATGGAAATACTGTTGCCTCGTCGCGTGTTTCGGCGTCACAAGAAACTGAGTCATGGGAAGTGATAAGCATAGGCAACGTGAGACCCATGGCGAAGAACGCGAGGCTAAGATGGCTAAGATACGACGTCTGCCGCACGCTGTCATATGAGCCCCTTCAAGAGCGGGGCTGCCCCAGCAGAATGAAACCACTCCGCTTGCCGCTGAAATACGCAGCCGAAGAACGCTCACCTTGCAAAGAAACGAAACGTTCCAAGTATATGCAAAAGTACAGTGTTTGCAGATTCCCGTCAGAATTGTTTTATTGCTTCTTTTTCTCCACTATTCAGGCCTTTTATGACTCAGTATTGCAATACTCTATAATTTCATCAGCGAATAATTAATTTGTGCGCGACATTTTCTTAATGATAGCACAGTATGCTCATGTAATGTGTCTGTACCTATCCGCCTTTACATTTGCTTTATTATCGCTTTATATCTACCAGCACATACGAACTGACGTAATCGTGGCTGAAATGATGTATAGTTTCGAGCCACAATTCCTAATTAAAAGAACGGGCAGAAAAAATATATATATAACAGCGCTGACAGTTGAGAGCGCTGTCAAGTGTGCATTATAGTGGAGTTCTCGAACTTCGTTTTTATCAAAGTAGAACCAATCGGTTAGCGTCAACCTGACGCTTAACTCTAAGAGTGTTTTTCTTACGGAAGAAAAAGTTTCAGCTTTCCATACATGCCAATGCTCGTCATTTATTATCAGTCCATCTGCTTTCAAACATACTTCAAGTACGTCCGTCTCACGTTACCGAAGTTCTCACATCGGGATGTCTGCACTTCCCTGACAGAAAAAGACCAAGCTTTTCGCTAGGGAACTACATTGTATGTGCTGTGTGTGTGTGTGTGTGTGTGTGTGTGTGTGTGTGTGTGTGTGTGTGTGTGTGTGTGTGTGTGTGTGTGTGTGTGTGTGTGTGTGTGTGTGTGTGTGTGTGTGTGTGTGTGTGTGTGTGTGTGTGTGTGTGTGTGTGTGTGTGTGTGTGTGTGTGTGTGTGTGTGTGTGTGTGTGTGTGTGTGTGTGTGTGTGTGTGTGTGTGTGTGTGTGTGTGTGTGTGTGTGTGTGTGTGTGTGTGTGTGTGTGTGTGTGTGTGTGTGTGTGTGTGTGTGTGTGTGTGTGTGTGTGTGTGTGTGTGTGTGTGTGTGTGTGTGTGTGTGTGTGTGTGTGTGTGTGTGTGTGTGTGTGTGTGTGTGTGTGTGTGTGTGTGTGTGTGTGTGTGTGTGTGTGTGTGTGTGTGTGTGTGTGTGTGTGTGTGTGTGTGTGTGTGTGTGTGTGTGTGTGTGTGTGTGTGTGTGTGTGTGTGTTGTATGTGCTGCGTGTGTGTGTGGGGGGGGGGGTGGAGCGTACATAAATGATATCGATTCAAGAATATTTGAAATGATATTTCAAGAATAAAAAAAAAAGTATTCAGAAAACAGTGCCGCGAAACTTCACCCCTCCCCATACCAGTCAAGGAGCACACACTCACCCAGTCCTGGAGGCACTTCGGGACAAAGAGGCCGCGTAACCACTCCGGCTGAGGGCTTCTTGTCTGGCGCAAACTTTCGCGTCCGGCTCACGTCATTGCCGCTATCGTCGTCTTCGCTGCCTCTTTCGGATGCATCCGACATGGCGCCCCCTCCCGCTCGTCGGTACACATCATCTTTCACCAACTGCCACGAGACGCCGTCGTCACCTCCCGTCGTCGCACTCCCCGCCGTATCCTCAGGCACCGCCGTCGTCAACGTCAAGGAACCTCCATTCGTCGTCATCGTACCACGAGCCACATTCACGGCACTGGCGAAGATATCACGTATCCTGGCCGCGTTTGCGAGTCCCGTCAGGATCTTGATATTGTTATCCACCGTGGGCGCGTTGCGGTCCAGCAGCGCCTCCACCTGGAGAGCGTTGGGACGCGCCCTGGACTGCTGAGGCGTCCGATTGTTCTGGCTCGCGTTGGGCTTGCGGTGCGACTCCCTGGCCCGGTGAACAGCTGACCAGGCCTGGAAATGGGCCGTTGGAGAGCCGGAGGCGTCCGACGCAGCTGCGGCGACAAGCGCCGGCGGGCCGACGGCCCCCTGGAGCTTGGAGGGCGACGGTCTAGACGTGCTCGCCAGGCGCCGTTGGAGGTAGATGGCTCGCCGATGCGAGTGGATGACGGCGATCTGGACCAGCGTCACAAGGATAAGGGACAGCACGAATATGAGCAGCAGGGCCGACGGCAACAGCCGCACGGCGCGCTTGACGGTGCAGCAGACGACGGGGTGCACCACGTGGTGCGGCGCCGTGGCGCGGACCATGATGACCATGGCCACGGCGGCGGCGGCGGGCACCAGCGGAGTTGTGCGGGAGCCGCGCCGCTCCCGGAGGCGGCGGCAGCGGAGCTAGGCGGCAGCATGCGGGACGGGCCGCATCCCGGACGCCTTCTGCGCTCACCCCACGGCCCACGTTGCGCCCCGAGTCGGCCGAGAGAGATACGCGATGTTGCGATCGATGGGAGGCAAGGGGGAGAAACGACGGCTTCGGCGTTGCCTTGGAGATCAGCATCCCTTCTTCGGCATGCCATCCGGTCCTGTCACCGCTTCAGACTACCACGGACTGCTGACGCCCACTGTCGGCTGAATGGGCAACTCAAGTTTCGCGCGCGCCCGCGACGACGGAAAGCGCGCTGGTATTTGACAGCCTTTCTTGAAGCTCAAACCAACCGACACAGCTAGCGCTCTCTGAAGGGAACTTGTGTAAGCAAAACGTTTAGAAAGTTAAGGCGCGAAGCCTTATTTTATTTAAAGTATTCTAAAAAAATTGTGTGCTAAATGCTGTTCTGAGGTGAACCCTCTCTTCGCTTCGAACTGAACCTATTCAAGCAGCAGCTTAGATATGAACTAGATATGAGCTCTTGTCAGCACTAGTCGCCAGTGCCAGAGCCTTAGTGCACGCAAGAGGAGAACTGAAGTAGAAATACGCAGGCAGAAATGCGGGTGTACCGGCACGGCTGATTCAATTCTTGTTAGCTTCAGTACGGTATACCCCGCTGGCCTATAGACATCTCACCTTTCGTCCGCGGAAATATTTCGAAAAGTGCGCACGCAGGGCAACTCAATCATACCAATCAGTTGACTTCAGCTGTTACGTTTGGGGAAGTTTCAATCAAAAATTGTTCTACTGGGTATATGACGGTGGCTTCGCGCTCTTGCGGGATTGATGCTGTGCGCTGAGCGTAATCCTACCTAAAAGCTTTACGCCTGGATCGCAATTACGAAGCGGTTGCAGCGCGCAATGGCCAGCAGTAAGGAGGCAGGTTGCAGCGGTGCCGTCGCTGAAGGGGTGATGTGCAGTGTCTGCAATTAATGATTCAAGCTGGGAATCACCCACTTTGAGTCAGTCGCTGAGGCGGTCGCTTTGGATCAACAACCTTGCCAATTGCTGCTCCTAGACGAAATTCAATGGCAACAGCGACAAATTCTAACTGCCTGCTCTAGTGTGATGTGTCATATACTTGATTTCGCTCCATCGCTCTTTAAAAAATGCAGATAATTTTGGGTAAATTAAAATATCGTGCAAAAGCAAGATTGCACGAGTGCTCTGTGGCTAAGGGCCTGGTGCGGTGCGCTTTCAGCTGTACATATGACGTCATCTGCGAACCGCCGCATCATATGGCGGAGGTTTAACCATGGCCTCCGAGATGAGCGCTGGTGCTTGCTTGATGCCGAAGGCCACGAGTTTAGCCTCACTTTTGGTGTCATCTGGAAGCCGCCTGAAATGTCCGAGGTTCAACTCTGCTTAAATCTAGTTATAACGAAAGAAAGCACCTGCCGCGGTGACTCAGAGGTTGAGACGCCCAACTAATGAACCTGAGGATCAGGGTTCAAACCAGTTCGAATCCACTCTGATGGTTCTTCTAAGTCTACAAGCAGTATAAGTGGTCATAGTCAGTCATTAGTAAGTCTATATAGGCTCCATCACTCTCTCTGTTGGCTCACGAACTTGAAACACTCGTCGGGGAAACTCGCGCGTTGGAGTCGCTATACCGCACTTGGTTTGAAACGCCAGCTCGATGCCACGTGGTTGTGACCTCAGGTAACCGCTTAGGCAATCAGAATGATGCCGCAAGCGCTTGGCAGTTTCGCTAAGCTGTGACCCTACAGATTAGTGCTGTCGCTCTAATAACGATAACGCAGCTGGCAATGGCTGACTTTTTCTTTGCACGAGGCGGCGAGGCAAAAGGATGGGCATGACGTGGCGCAATACCGCCTGCACTTCTAACCGAGCGCGGTTGCCATTGCATCACGTCATCACCGGACGCCGATTCTCTACCGAGCCTCCCGCGCATCTCTCGCGGTCAGTTTCAGTTTCGTACCGGAAAATTCTGCTGCAGGCATTTAGAAAATGTGTTGTTTTTCGTTTCAAAAACGGGTTAGGCATCGTTTTGTTCACGGCTTCAAACTCAGCATTTTTTCTAACCACGCAACCGCGATAAATACAAAGCAAATTATCGAGCTTTAATTAATTCGCTGGATAAGGAGTTGGCAGAGGAGTTCTGCAGCATATTGTGTCCGCTGTGGCAGAGAGTTTGTTTCTTTAAATATTGTGTTTTCTGTTTCAAAATATATTCTGCTTAATTAATTAAAATCTTCCCTGGAACTCGCAGAATATGATTGGAGGTACACAAGAGCTCAAGGCAACAGGCTTAGGCTTACGCTGCAACATAGAGAATAGGGCCAAGCAGTAGTATAGCTGATCCCTGCATGCTTTTATGCGGGCTGATATCACCTTGCGTGCGGTAAACCCAGATGCAGAGGTTATTCAGCCAGCATGCGTGGCCAGACAATGAATAAACTGGGCCCACAGTTCAACCATGCTAACAATGATGGCGCGGGGTGTTGAAGAACGCCTTTCAAATGAGCGGTTTCTGCAGGGCCACAGTGTTCGGCCAACAGACACGACAAAATGATTTGGTGCGCGTCTCAGTACGGGTCTAAGCTGCCTCGTCAGACAGATGATGAATAACTTTATTTTTACACCATCAAGGAATCTTCCTCCCCTTTCACCAGGCTGGAATCCCTCGTGATTCAGCGGTGTCGATGGCCAGATGGATGATTTTCTTTTGGACGTTTTTGTTCTGGCTGATCATTCAAGCCTCCCAGGACTCCAAATTCCTGTCTGGTTCGTTATATCTATGGCATGCCTGCAATTTAGTTACAGTGTTTACACCGCGGGTCCTGTATCGTCGGATGCAATTTGTTTAGTGCGAGTGGGCTGGGACCCTGAAACTTTCCCTATATAACCTCTTCCTTTCTGCTTAGAATTTTGTCTGCTCGAGGCAGTGCCTGTCTTTGTAATCTGTAAGGATTGAGAATATTATATGTTTTCGGCTCCTCGCTCTGAAGGGTTCTCTGCTCGACGAGACCGCACCGGTATCCCGGTGTGTAAGTCCTCGGGCCAGTGCGTGCTCTGTCTCGTTTCCTCGCAGGCCCTCGTGGGCCGGAGTCCAGACGAGGTTAATTAGCTCCACCGGTGGCGGTCCGGCAGCCAGAATTTTAACTGCTACAGCAGATATCCTGCCTGAGTTGTAGTTTCGGACAGCCGATTGGGAATCGGTTACAGTCACCCTTATATTCTGTTGAAGCAGGGCCAGCTCAATGGCCTCAGCCACTGTTGCGTCTCTCTGTCGATTGCTGTAGCACGAGACCCAGTTCCCATCCTTCCTTGTTGCTAGGACTACTTAACCCGTTCTGCGTTCGTATTCTGCCGCGTCCGTGTAAACCACGTCCTGTCTGTTTGCTAAGTTCTTGAGTATATTTGAGTATGTTGCATATTGTGCTTGAGTATACTGTATTTTTTTTTTTAAGAGTTTTCGCTCTGTCTTTTCTTCCACCTTCATCGTATACCGGGTGCATATTCCTTGGGAGTGGTGGCATTCTTATTTTGTTCCTTATGTCTGTTGGGATATCCTCAATCAGTTTGAGCCTAGCTCGAGGTTCGAAGCATAGCTTTTCTAGTATTTTTAGTTCCAATCGGCTCAGTAGGAGTCGTTGCTGCTGTGCTACTTTGGTAGCCTCAGTGAGCTTGTCTAGTTTGTTTTAAATCCCCATGTTGAGAATTTGCTGGGTGGATGTGTACGGAGTTAGGGCCAGGGCGGTTTTGACACCTTTTCTAACTAGAATTTTAATCTTGTTATTTTCTGATTGTGCTAGCCGTAGGTATGGTGCCACGTACGTGATCCTACTGATTACGAATGAATTAAATAATCTCAATAGGTTCGTCTTTTTCATTCCCGCCTTTTTGTTTTGAGTTCGTTTTGAGTTTTCGTATCGTTTCGGTGTTCTTACCGTTTTGCTGGATCCGAAGACCCAGCACTCTAATCGTTTCTACCCAGGGTATTTTGTCCCCGTTTACCGTTAGCGTTATCCTGTGTTCCTGGGGTTTTCTTTGTCTATTTTGTCGGTCGAGGAAGAGCACTTCCGATTTTTTGTCAGAGGAAAGCGCTCAAGAAGAACGCTACAAGGACGAGAAATTGTGTCTGCGGGGGGTTACCTTGTATCCTTGTATGGTTGGGGGGCATGAGGAAGATGACGGTGATTCTGGGGCTTGCGTTTTGCTAACGCTGCGCTGCACATGGCCTTCGGAAAGAGTTAGTTATGCTTGACCTAGGTGTGCCAAGACAAGTAGCGATGGAGGGCATCACTTTGAAATTGAAATGGGATGGCCCTCTTTTATGGCACGGGAGGCTGTGGCAAACTTGTTATCCGAACAGCCGCTGGTGTTTTTGCCCTGCATTTATATCGCCCGCCAAGTGTGGATACATATGGTACTACAGTGTCAAGCAGTTGAGGACAACAGCCAATTAAGGAACACAAGAGCTCTGTATAAGACAATCAAAGATATCAAAGGAAGCTTCTGTGCTAAGCTGGGCGTGATAAAGGACAAACGAGGCAAGGACCTCACTGAAGCCTCAGAGATAAAGAAGAGGTGCCAGGAATACACAGAAGAACTGTACAAGAAGGACCCGGATGTGCAAACCCAACATAGGACGGTTGTGATTACTGATCTCGAGCCGGGCATCCTGAAGAGTGAAGTTGAATGGGCCTTAGCCAGCCTTGCTAAGAACAAAGCTAGCGGAATTGATGGTATTCCAGCAGAGTTGCTTCAAAACCTCAACCATGACGCTGTTAACATTCTGCATACATTATGTCAAAAGATTTGGACAACCCTGCAGTGGCCACAGGATTGGAGGAGGTCAGTTTACATCCCCATTCCAAAGAAAGGCAGTGCCAAATATTGTTCCAACTACCGCACGATCGCGCTTACTTCGCATGCTAGCAGGGTGATGTTAAAAATCCTGCAAGGTAGGCTGCAGCAGTATGTGGATCGGGAGCTTCCGGATGTGCAAGCTGGGTTTCGCAAGGGCAGAGGAACTAGAGACCAAATTGCCAACCTTCGCTGGATCATGGAAAAAGCAAGAGAGTTCCAGAAACCCATTTACTTCTGCTTTATTGATTATGCGAAAGCGTTTGACTGCGTAGATCACAGCAGATTGTGGCAAGCTCTCCAAGAGATGGGAGTTCCAATTCACCTCATCTGTCTCCTCAGGAACCTTTATGAAGGGCAAGAGGCCACAGTCAGAACTGGGCATGGTCTTACTGATTGGTTTCCGATTGAGAAAGGGGTGAGGCAAGGATGCATACTGTCGCCCTGCCTATTTAACCTATATGCAGAGTGCATCATGAGGAAGGCCGGTCTGGACGAGTCTTCAGCTGGAGTGAAGATTGCTGGAAAACGTATCAACAACCTTAGATATGCGGATGATACCACTTTAATGGCAGAAAGTGAAGTGGAACTCAAGAGACTTCTGATGCGCGTACAAGAAGAGAGTGAGAAGTTTGGGCTTAAACTGAACATTAAAAAGACGAAGATCATGGCGTCTTGCCTTATCAAGTCCTGGAGCATCAATGGACAAGAAGTGGAAGCTGTGACAGATTTTCTGTTCTTGGGCGCCAAGATTACCTCGGAAGGAGACTGCAGCCATGAAATTAGGAGACGCCTGCTTCTGGGAAAGACAGCAATGGTTAGCCTTGACCGCCTAGTAAAGAGCAGAGACATTAGTCTGCCAACCAAGATCTGTATAACCCGTGCTATGGTCTTTCCAGTTGTGATGTATGGATGCGAGAGTTGGACTGTGAAAAAGGCTGACCGCCGAAGAATTGACGCGTTTGAATTGTGGTGCTGGCGGAGACTCTTGAGAGTTCCTTGGACGGCCAGAAGATCATATCAGTCGATATTGTTGACCATAAACCCTGACTGCTCATTGGAGGGTCAAATTCTAAAGTTAAAGCTCAGCTACTTTGGTCATCTGATGAGAAGAGAGGAGTCGCTGGAGAAAGATTTGATGTTGGGAAAGGTTGAGGGTCGCCGGAGAAGGGGTAGGCAGCGAACGCGATGGTTAGATGGCATTCTCGAGGCATTGCAGATGAAGCTATGTGATGTTAAGAAGATAGTGAGAGACCGGAAAGCATGGCGTGACATGGTCCATAGGGTCACGAAGAGTCGGACACGACTGAACGCCTGAACTGAACTGAGCTGCACATCCGACTGCACAAATAACGCTATGTTACTTTGCATGCACTGAGCAGTGCTACGTTGCATTATGACTTCGAGTCATGACTATGGTTACGCGTCTTCTCTTACATGATTCATTTCATCATTCATGGCTACATTCACGCTATTACGTGCTCTATTGGATCGTGCACCAGCGCAGCGAGTTCATCCGAATTTCGTGTCATAGACCGTCAGCCCCAACGCCGTCTTTTGTGCTAATGCATGTGCAGTGCCTCTAAGCAACGTCTTATGTTCCCTGCATGAGCGGGTCATGAGGAGAATTGAAGTCAGTGTGTATTGAATGGTGCGTTTCCTTTCTATACCCGATAGAAGGGCGAGAAGTCCTTTTTCTTCTACTCCTCTCTGAAGACACTGCCTCCTTAGCGAGACTTCGTGCTGCTTTTTTCTTGCTTCGTTTACGGCGTCGGAAAGAGTCCCTTCATTTTTCGTTTATTTGAATCTCGCTCTCCGCCCCTGTTTATGAGGCATATTTTGTTGTTAGTTTTCTGGCAGTCCGTTTTTCAACAGAGTTCTTATTTTCAGTGTCACGAAAACGCTTACACAAAGACTTCATTTCGATGTTTTTCTTTCCTGCTCAATGTATAGTGGATTGCCAGAACATGACGTCCTTACGCGGGTACGCAAATTGTTACTTTCACCCTGCACTAAGACTTTCTTTTGCACGTTACACAAGGAAACATTACCTGTTAGGACTTGGCTGCAGAAAAATGGTATTTTTGTGTCACAAGATAGGTTTTACACTCGCTGAGAAGAAAAGGTTTGGGAGACTCTTGAGCTCAGCCCTCACAAGGTAGGAGGCGACAGCATTATTGGTTCCTGTCCACAGCTCCCCACGCGGATCCTCGTTCGCGTACTTGCACTTTGCAACTCACCTAATCACTAATCCCTTGGTTTGTACATATAGTATCTCACACATACTCTTTAGCAAACAGTCATAAGCTATACCATATTATGTGAGAGATGCGATGGTGAGAGGCCATCCTATATATATATATATATATATATATATATATATATATATATATATATGAAGGAAAGAAGCCAACAGTCGGCGAGGCCGAGGAAAGCGTTGGGGATGGTACTTTTATGTCTTTTTTTTTTTAATGTTTACTTGGATAATCAAAGAAATTCTTAATGTAATCTGATTAGGGGAAAGATTATTAAACACAAAGTAGAAGAAAAAACAACGCGCCGATGGTGGGGACCGAACCCACGACCTCCGAATATCGCGTCCGGTGCTCTTCCAACTGAGCTACATCGGCCGCTGTCCCCCCTGCTACTTTCTTAGGTATTTATGTTGTCTGTATACGAAACTTGAGAGTGTTCACCAGCGCCACCCTCAACCATAGCGGCGGACGTGGAACGTCCTTTGTTACCGCCAGCGTCACTTAGAACGTGATCAAGAGCGAGGGCGAAAGCTGTGCTGGAACCCTCTTACGCTACCCATGGCTTCAAGACTGCCAGAACCGAGACCCCCGTAAGCTACAAGCAAATCAATTAAGGGAAAATGAGGGTGCTCGTTATAATACATGAAGGAAAGAAGCCAACAGTCGGCGAGGCCGAGGAAAGCGTTGGGGATGGTACTTTATATATATATATATATATATATATATATATATATATATATATATATATATATATATATATATATAGCCCAACTTAACCAAGCCGTATGAACGTGCCTGCGTGGCCTAGGGATGTCTGGCTCGGAAAACAGGGGTTATGGCTGGTTAGATTCCCCTCACCCTACCGTATGAAAGAAGAAGCCGGAGTTGGCAGCTCCCGCCAATAAGCCACGCCATGCGGTCACATGACTTCGCTCAATCCTGTGACCAATCCGAGTCCAGCCTTGCCAGCTGCTAACTGCCGCCTGCCAGAGCTGTTCCCGGGACTTCTTTCTCGAACACCGACGCCGGATTTTCTGAGGAACAGGGCCTTTAATGCTATCGCGTCAATATCTCACTTTCCGAATACAACATTCTACGTTTTATTCGTTATAACAACTGCGTCCATCAGCACAAGTTTTAAATGCCCTATTACGAAAACTGTGCAGCGATCGCCAATTTTCTCACTTATGGCTTCTAACATGAACGTTCCTATACAGCTTCACTTGTATTAAATACTACATAATTTAAAAAAGAAAGAGAGATACCTAGATTTAGGTTAATTTTTCGTACTGTATGCTCCCAGTGCATTCAGTTGGTTTGTTGAATGAATGCTCACCGCATGATAGAGTAGCAAAAAAAAAAGGCAAAGTACCGGGGAAAAGCACAAGGTTTGGAGACGTGTTGAGGTATAGCTGGCATTGCTACTTAAAGGCAATGCTAGCCAGCTTATATTCATATTTTACTGGATCTCCACAATGAGGCTCATTCTTACCGCAGAGCTACATAACATGATGAAACACGCAGCTGAATAGATGACAATGCACACAAAAGACACAAACACACACGCACGTAGACCAACTAGCTCGACGTTATACTGTAATATAACAATACATAACATGTCCATGTATTTACCGTCAGCATGTCCCTCAAGGTAGACTAATATAGACTAGTACATGGGTTCCCAAACTTGGTTCCACGGAACCCAAAGGTTCTGCAGGCAGCTTTCGCGCGTTCCGCGAGCTCTGGAAGGGCTACCTCTTGACCGCATAAATGAGATGTAATGCTGTTCTCGTTAATGTATTTTCTGCGTTCTTTTTCTTTTTTTAGAAAAGTGGGGCATTTAATAAGCTAATTGCCAAAATCCAGGTTTAACCCTACTTAAAGCGCCCGCCATGGTGGCTCAGTGTTTGGCGGTATTTCAGCTTTCTACAGACAAATTTAGATGCTGTCCACATTGAGCGTATTCTTTAATTTCAGTGACCGACCGTGCTTATGAGGCTTTATGCATGAGGTATATATTACTGTACGTTTTCTATCATTCCGTTTTTGAACAGAGTTCTTATTTCCAGTGTCACGAATACGCTTATACAAGGACTTGGTTTCGATGTTTTCCTCTCCTACTATATACTGCTCAATGTATAGTGGATTTCCAGGACACGACTTCTTTGTTGCTGTTGTTGCTGCTGCTGCTGCTGATGTCGAGGCTCAGAGGGAGAGCCAAGACGAACATGAACCACCTTTGCAGGTTGCGAGGTTGTTCGAAACTAGGTTTGGCCCACCAGGGGCGCAGCGGGGTTTACGGAGCTTCTCCCAAGCGAATACCCCTAGGAAAGCCGAGCGCCAGGCCGAGGGACGCTTGTACCCATTTTTTACAGTTGGGTGTCTGACGGTGGGTTTCGAACTGACCACCTCCCGCAGCCGCGACGGGCGCTCTAACCACTAGGCCACGGCTGCGGGTACGAAAACTGTTACATTTACCTTGCACTAAGACTTTCTTTTAGAAGTTACACACGGAAACTTTGCCTGTGCCGACTTGGGTTCAAAAAAAGAGTGTTTTTGTGTCATCTGCGAACTGCGCCCTTTGTGATATTCCTGAGACATTAGACATTCCTTCACCACTTGTAAGAACGCAATTTTGTGTTGGGATGTTCTTTAAAGGCTATTGTAGAAGAGAACAAATTTATCTGACTTCACATTCTATTAGATACCTCGCCGCAATGCAATACGTTGATGCACCTCTTGATACTTTTTCTATTTTCTTTTTCTTTTTTTTTTCCACATTGGACTACATAATTTATGGAAAACCAGAATGATGGATCGACGCTGTTAATCAGTCGTTGCGACAAAGTCTCATTTTTGTCAAATTATTGCTCAATTTAGGGAATTGTATGAACAGACCGACTTTGAACCGATGTGGCGCTCTCTCTTAGTGAACTGATCTGCCTTACATCCCATGCAGTGCTCTCTTATCCTGTATATTAGTGGATCATTTTTGGCATTTCATAAAACCTCTGTAAATATTTCATGTAAATATTGCACATTTTTAGTGCAATAAATACCATGTCTAAAAAAAAAAAGTCAGAGCCCTTGGTTGCACTTTTTAGTGTAGAATTTAAGTGTAGCAAAGCGATACTCGTAGGAGTTGGTGGCTTTTACATTTTTTGTTTCTGCATAGTACTTTAATGCCTGTCAGAGCCTGGCAATAAAAACTATACACACCCGAAACCATCGAACACTGTTTTATTGCCTGCAAAGAGGCGATATTATTTTGGGACGTTCTACAAAGAATACTGAAGGAAGACTGTATCGAATTCTCACAGTGTACGGTATCTAATGGCCACCCATGACCATGAACCATTTGACATTATTTTCTTCCTTGGACTACACAGCCTGCGGAAAACGCGGATGTTGGACCGGAATGCTGAGCCTCTAGTTTCCCCTAGTACTCAATTCAGCCAGATGATGCACCAGCTGAGTGAAATTTATGAAGATAGTGACTATCAACCAGACTGGCTCCCATTAATAATGTGTTGTTTTTCTTTGCAGCCGTTTTAGTGCGGTTGTGTTAAAACTTGTTTTAATTATGTGGTGTTGTATATTAATGCTAGTGTTTTGTATTGATGTGTTTTCTTAGCGACTGTTTAGTGTTGTGTTAAGGCGCTTTTTAGTTGTGTGGTGTTGCATATTTCAATTGAATTTGTTCGACTACAGGCTGATTAGTCTATAAATAATGTATACAGCTCTCTTCCCTATGTAAGCGCATGTAATAAATACCATGCTGGGAAAAAAAAAAAAAAAGAGGTCATGGTGGCTCAGTAGTTAAGGCGCTCGGCTGCTGCATCCGAGCGTTTGTGATCGAATCCGACCGGTTCGGATGTGCTGCGTTTTGATGTTGTTTTTTTTTTTTTCGAATTATGTATAGCACTACAGGCGAACTAGCTAAATCATATTATTACAACTAAATCCTAGTTCGAATTGGCGAGACCTTGAAGGTTATTCCCGTCATTTTCTGGATCACGTTAGTTGCAGCTCGGAGAGTAGAGCTTACACTCTAAAAACAAAGAAATGCTTGCGGAGGTGATTTAAACAAGGAAATGGGTCCTTATACGAACAAAAGCTGTTAGGGTTCCGCTAGGCAAAATGTTTGAAAAACCCTGGAGAATATTGAAGAATCCCTAGTATATGATACTAGAAATCGCGGCATAGTTCACTAAGTCAGTGCGCCAGAGGTGAAGATTCTCAGAGTGAACACAGATTTGTGCAAAAAAAAAAAAAAAACGTTTAGAAAAATTTATCTAATTACTTAAACTTTAGAAGTAGTTTTCTGCGAAATTCTGCGTCAGCATTATAAGGGTATCGTACACCGTGATCTAGTAAAAGGAACGTCTTTAAAGAAAAAGGACATCGTCCATCATCAGTACGAGGGCTACAGAGTGTGCGCACTGCGCGAACATTTCCTTTTTTCATGGCGTGGCTCCACCCAAGAGTCATTTAACACATCTTACACCCGCTAATAATCCTGTCTGTCTGTTACAGCACCTTATTTTTGAACATTACTGAGGCTGAATCGAAAATGTACAGCCCGTAAATATGCCTTAAGCTGTGATCTCTTGCTGGCTTCTGTGGCTCTTATAAGAGCATATATGTCCTTCGCCTCTCTGAGTTTCTCCCTTTACTTTTTTTTTTAAATATGCCACAGTACTTTGAAAGCTTTCTACGCTGACCCTCCCGAGTGAGTCTTTTTAGAGAAAAGCCAGCGATGTGTGTGTGTGTGCTCGTAAATTGCCCTGACGATACGTCAAGCAGCCGCATGACACAAAAGATGTGATATTGTAATCTCGAGACGTAGACCCATCTTTGAGCGAGGTCGCCGACTCTTTTGACTGTACTGTACATTTCGTTTATTCGTATGTACTAAGCATTGGTGGACCTTCAGGTAGCGGCAGTTTCTCAGACATTTGTACGAAAATTATGATGCAACTATTGGTTGTAGAGAGCATTGGAGTGGTGCCTCAACGTTTCCCGTTATTTTCACCATGCATCTTTTGGTAAAGATGGAGGCTCGATAGCGATAGTGATTCGAATAGACGACTTACGTAGTACCTCTAATTGTATGCATTCAAACCATGATTTCGGCGATTACGACCCCGGATGCCGTGAGAAGCTTGACAGTGTAAGTCCAATGAGCAAACACTAGCAGCGAACACAATAGCAGCAGAAATAACCTTAATGCATGTCAAAAATATCTGTCGGGAATATTTTGATCAAGCTTTCGCATTCCTACACGTAAACAGCCTTAACTGTGCGCCGGAGTGTTTCTGTCAGAGGACAAAAAAAAGCGGAAACATATACTTTGTAGCTGACCTGCAACTCACTTACTCAATCTTTAAGATGTGATGCATGTGCTAAATCAGCTTTTCTGTCTGGTTTTTAATTTTCTTATGGGTTTGAACGTTGCTCGTCCGTGCACATTTTATTAGTATACTGTCTGCTTATTAGTGTTAATCTTTCTCGAAATGATCGTTTTAGGAAACCTCTGTTCTAAGAAATAAACGTCATACGGGTCATCATAATAGCAACACCGCTTTGTAAGCCCCATTAATCAGAGAATATGAACAAGAGATTAGCTCGTTATCAATTTCCCAAGCAGGCTAGAGTCATTAACGTAGTTGAGTAGGCGGCTCGGAAGCATTAATTTCTCGGAACCGACTCCCTCCGACAAGGCTCATCAAATAACCATCTAGGTGCCGGAGGCCCTAGCACACGATTAGCATAAGAGAGTTTACAGCCAACCAACCGTCCTCGCGGTCTTAATCACTCTTCATGTGATGACTGCGGTCTCGTCTCGAAACGATCGCCCAGCGCCCGCCGCTACTGTTGAAGGCGGCGCTAGTCACCCCTCCCTAGCTCCGGCAGGCATATACATAAGAATTAAACTGTGCCAATGGGACAACGACTCGTAAGACTGGTTCATGAGAGAAAAAAACAGCATTCATGTTTTTATACCCTAACCGCATCTCTTATTTATACTCATTTCTTTTCCTTGTGCTCGTGCCTGTACTGGCGGAGATAGTTTTGACCGTGTTGTATGATATTTTGTATTGCATTAAACCTGATTCCGATTCACAGATTAAGCACGCAGCTTGCCTTGTTTCACTGCCAGTGCACAAGCCGTGAATTCCATATAGCGAATGCGTAGGACTTCACGCTTCTTCACGTCATCTAATGCCATACCGAGAAAAAGCAGATACTTATTTAAAAAGAAAGCATTTATGGCTTTTCATTTGGCCATCTTATCAAAGCAATTGCTTCTGCGCAGCGATAAAGCTTTTGAAGTTTTCAGTACTCTTCGTTTACATGTGTGAAAATATGTAAACTCATTTCTGCATATTGCCAATTCGACGCGGTTCAAGTTATCTGCGGCATCTTGGCCTTTTGCTGGCGTCCTCGTCCTTGCATTTCTTTACTTTTCTTTATCTAATTTCTCCTGCTTTCTTCCTGCGTCCCCCAGCCAAATTTTGATTGCATTTCGCTACCTCTCTATTGAAACATGCCCTCAAAGGCTGGGTTTTGATAAAAATATGATTTACTGCATAATGGCAACTATTGCGGGATGGAAAGCAAAAGAGCGCAAACAATGTAATTTTTCAAAGAGATAGCTTTAAGGCTCACACTCAGCAGAAATTTTGGCATTGTCCCGTCGGCGTCAGGACTTCAAGTGAAAACATTCGAGGCCGCTCAAGGAACGCATGCACGTCTTGAGAAGAAAGCGAGGGTTTATGTGCATCCCCGGTGGTTTCCCACGTTAAGTGGTATCTTACGACTGTACGCTATGAGCGTGCGTGAAATTAGAGATAGTACAGGCTCACGTGAGCCCCTAAAGCAGAGGTTACGTGCCTAATTCTTTTTTGTGCGTCCATGTGCGGAAAAAAGTTGTTTGGTGGCGCCAAACATTCGAAGCCCCGCTGCCTCGAAAAATTGCGAGCATTCCTCGGGCAGATGGCTGGTGACATGGCCGGTAAATTGCTGGTTGAAATGTTCTTTGACGTCAAGAAGCTACATAACGTGGCCGATGTGGCTGGCGCTGTGAACTCGTATTTCTCCTTTAAGATAGCAAGGCAAGACGAGAATAGAACCGACCAGTAGGCTGCCATCCGACTCGAACACGCTACTCTACAACATAACAGCATACAACATAAGGTAACTTTAGGCGATGCTTTTAGCAATCTAAAGTCAAGATTGCTCACTATCACAATTATTGAATAATGCCATGTTACATACATGTATATAAGTCGATTATCGAATTTTACTAATCGTCTTTTGGTTGTACACCTACTACGAAAATAATGTCTACCTTATAAAAACCATCTTAACTGACGCACAGGCGTAGCTTTTAGGACTTTGGACAGAAAAGTCTGTAATAAATTATTTGAAAAATATACTGGTTTGTGTATTTAAACCACTGTGTTTCAAACCTGTAGTACTGGTTTACACTGGTTTATTTACCTGGATAATAACACATGACATATATACTAAAGTTTAAATCCATAATCTAGTATGTTTTAAATTATACAGATTTATATACTGTTATTTATTTATTTATTTATTTATTTATTTATTTATTTATTTATTTATTTATTTATTTATTTATTTATTTATTTATTTATTTATTTATTTATTTATTTATTTATTTATTTATTTATTTATTTATTTATTAAAGGTTTTTGGTGAGACATTACACCAGGGCGTTGCAAGACGACCATGTACAGCTAGAAGCAATGTGAGAATGAACACGGACCGCGTGGCCTCCACGCATTCAAATGCGCTGTCCCCGAGAGGTTATAAGAATCAGTGGTAAATACGCACCCAAAGTAAGCTTGGTCGGCTGCTCTTTCGGAGCATACCCCTGGTGCTACCCATTCTCGTCTTGTGTTGGTGGCAGTGCTTTGCAATGCGTGGAGCCCACGAGCTCCCGTGTTCTCTCTCATATTGTTTCTTAGCTGTACAATGAAAATAACGGTGAAATATTACCGTTAACCGTCTGAATGCTGCGGTGTCAATGTTTGGGGCGACTTCGGTGGGCAGCCCCTTCCAAATACCCCTAAAAATACGACGTTGTGGCAAGTTCGAGTAGTTTGTACTGCAAGGCGAACATTATTTGTGTGGAGGAGTGGATGAAAAGACGATTGCTACATCAAATTACTAACCGACCTTATTATAAATTCTAATTTTAGGGCACAGCATTATATTGCGAAATTGAAAGCTTTCAACCTTAATCTGAGTCAAGGTTACAAAATTTCTGAATCGACACTATATCGAACGTGAAAAATAAGCTTTGGAGAATTTGTCAAGATGGCTTTTCAGCAGTGCGCATTGCTAAAATTGCGTCTCTGCGCGCAGTATTGCCACAAAAACCAAGCAGACATTCTTTACGTCATAAATAACGTAAACTGTGTCTGTATTTCATTTAAATGGCTTCGTTTTATCAACGTATAGCATGGAGAGGCCAATTTGAAGAGCTTACAAGAACATTTGTAACCTTCGATACCGCAAACCACAACGTCGATTCTGAAATTTTAAAAACTGGGTTCACTTATTGATTTGGGCAGCTTTCAACTTTGCAATTTAATCACGAGCGCTGAAGGTAAAACATTATAGGTTTGATTAGATAGCTTTAGTTATTTACTCATCTTTCGGTTGTATATTGTCACGTAAATAATGTCCACCATACCGTACAGTTAACCTGAACAGACTACACTACAATACCTTTCGTGGGTTTCAAGGACAAATTTGTATTCGATAATTTTAAACAACCGTTATGCTCATACAGGCGAATGACCAGTGATTTCCGTTGGAAGCCCTGTAATCAACACTTTAATTTCTACAACTGACTAAAACAATAGAATACCTGAGCAGCGATTTACTAAAACGATATTTTTCTGTTAATAGGCGCGACTCCGTACAAAACTTCAGTGCGTAGGAAATCAGAATATCAAGATGAAATCATCTGGAATCACGATCTTTCCAGCATAACGTCGTAACTTGATAAAAAAAAATAGCTGTAATTTCACTTGTAATTTCTTTATTCACTATCGCACAATTCATAGGAGAAGATTTGGTAGCTCCTTCAAGGCTTTTCTGAGTTTTCGTGTGTGCAGGACAAGACTCGTTTTCAGTTTTGAACCCCGTGAAACACGGTAACTTTAACCACCTTGGCAGGCTGAAGTGTTCAAAACTATTTTGCCCTAGAAAGAGCGCAGCGGGGAAAGCTATAGCTTTCCTTAGTAATAGCCGCATGAGTGCACATAGAGCTACTTCACTTCAGCCTTTTAAGGCGATAGCGTTAAAATTTTCGTTCTGCAAAAAAAATCTGGTGTTGTCAGCTATGCCTGCGTCGTCAGATTGTACGCGAAAAATTGTTGGAGTGATTCTGGCAGGCGGTAGTTGGCAGGTGGCATGCCCGGGTACCTACCGGTTGGCAGGTTCTGTGACGTCACAAGCTCACATGACTAGGCAGGAGCTACCAAATCTTATCCTATGAATTGGGAGGGTGGGATAGAAATAAGGCGTAGAGTATACTAGTACACGCTAGTACTAGGCCACGCAGACACGTTGATACGGCTTTGTTAAAGCAGAACTTAATAGGTATCTATAATAATAATAATAATAATAATAATAATAATAATAATAATAATAATAATAATAATAATAATAATAATAATAATAATAATAATAATAATAATAATAATAATAATAATAATAATATAAAATACTAATGATAATATTATTATTATAAATATTTATTCACCACCAAGCACTACAAGCTCAAACAGGCTAGTCTAAGCCTAATATTGGCTTGTGTGATCGTGCCTAGAGCATGAAACAAGAGGTGAAGACAATAAAAAATAAACAAGAGCAAAAGGAAATGGCAGAGAAGAACACTATTACATTCAAATTATCACTCAATACAAAATGTTAAAGCGCTGAATAAGACGAATTACAAAAGTGTTTTAATGGTTAGTATTCACAAAAGTTCAACAGTTCTTTCAGTGTCCCTTTGGAAGTCACGGTAAATATCTTCTCTGATAACTTGTCAAAAATGTTCGGCACATATGAACAGCGTCTGGCAGCGCCATAGTTTGCGGCTGATCGGAGAACCACATAACGACGATGCTTCGTAAGTTCTCTTGTGGCAGTACATTTATATTTGAAAGCGAAATTCCAGAAATGTTTGACAACAGTTTCGGTTAACAAGGATTGAAAACTCGGCTACACCAATTCGCGGAAGATATTTTCAGCAGTTACTACAGGGGTATTGTATGCAATGTTCTTTTGAATATTTTTATAAAACTGTCAGCCCTGCAAATCCAACGATCCGAACAGAGGCCGAAGAAAGTGACGCCATATCTAAGTGCACTAAATCATAATGCATGCGCAATCATTTTCTTTGCCGCCAAGGGTACAAAACTCTTAATGCTAAGCAGCAACCAGGCCGTTGACCTCAGTTTTGAACAAATATACAATAAGTGAAGATGCCACGACAGGTTATTATCGAAAAATACCCGAAGATACTTAACACTATCCATGTATGGGCTAGGCGTACATTGACATATAACACAGTTCGGTTTACGCAACTATAGGGGCATGTTGTTAATAACTAGTTTTAAGTGGAGAGCGAAAGCAAACAAGTTGTGTGCGTTTTTGTTTTTTTTTTTTTTGTTTTTTGCATTGAGAACACGTCAATTGGTAGTAAACCAACGCATTGCATTATTCACGTCATTTTGCAAAATTTCAATCGCTGTTTTCTGAGAAAGATGTTTCGCCTGTAACACAGTGTCAACAACATATTGAAACCCCAAATATTCCGAAATTTCCAAACGAAAGTACTTGGTGAAAATATTAAACATAGACGATAAAATTAACCCCTGAGGAACAGCCGCAATCAGCGACAACTTGGAACTGAAAACACCCTTATAATCGGTAGTGACTACTTGAAAACGATTGTTCAAGTAATTTCTGAGAATGTAGTAAAATGGCCCGCGGAATCCTAACATATAAAGTTTGCTTAACAATATTTTATGGCTCATGGCGTAGAACGCTTTCGATAAATATAAAAGAAGTGCACACGAGAAAAAATTCTGATTGAAAGCTGAGAAGAGTTCCTCGTAAAATTCCTCAAGCAGTGCAAACGTACCACGCCCAGAAACAAAGTCAAATTGACGATGTCTGAATCGAAAATTTGTTCAGAAAATAAGGCATGCGGTGAAAAATAAATTTTTTTAAGACCCGTGCAAGTACTGGTAAAATAAAAATTGGTCTGTAGTTTTCAATTTTATCTTTCTTCTCTGATTTGTGTAGAGGTACAATAACTGCAGTTTTTAGGCGGCCTGGGATTTCATCACCCTCCAAGAAACCTTCAAGTAGGTATATATTGCCGCGAAACCTTCAAACAGTATTTGTTGTTTTTTAACAGCCGCCGGCATACAGGCTTATCACTCTGATTCCGGATCGCGTATCAGTTCTGTATTTTTTGTTTCTTATTGCTCGATGTCGCGAGTCACACCTTTATCAGTTTCGCTGTAGCGCAAGATGCACCGAGATCTGTCTCGAAGGTTCCGGCCACTCGGGTGTCTTTCCACAATGTTCCAGCCCGTGCTGGTAGCTGTTTGCGACGTTATCTAGATTGTTCTGTGCACCCTTTAAATTGAGCGTTGACGAGTGTGACGGGCATTCTTTGTTCGACGACCGACGAGTGCGTTTGTTGCTATCGCCGCCGCCGAGTTGCTTAATTCTTTTGCGGGCGCAAGTCAGCCCAAATAAAGGTTTCTTTATTGCAATCATCGACCCCTTCATTTGTGTCGTCGACCTCGTCACCACTACGTGACAATATGAAGGACGATATCTCACAAAACATTAAAATTCCTTCGAAGGATGTGCAATGATAACCCATCATATCCAGTAGCCTTGTTCGGACGGAAGCTAAAAAGAATTTCTTCTAGGTCACACCTAGAAATTCTCGGTAAATAAGCTGGCGCAGATATGGATTGCGTCAACGTTAGCTGTGTGTTTATGGCAGGAGGGATAGTACTTTGGGATGTTCTTATAAAGTGCCTGCTGAAGGCATCTGCCAGAGTCTGGGGTGGTTGTGGAAAACAGTCAAAAACCGAACATTTACTGGAGCACACTCCTCTGAGATGATTAACCAACGACCATGTTTTGATTTCATGATTTGATGACTGCTGGAATTTATAAGAAAAGTAGCGGCATTTAGCGTCACACGGAAGGGCAACAACTTTGTTCCTTGCCGACCTGTATTCTAATCGCAGTACTTGATTACTCGGATTTATTTTGCAACGTTTCCAGAAATTGTCTGTATGAAATTGCAGTAAGAATTTTCGTGCTTATCCAGCAGTGATCCCTTCTACCCGGTTTACAGCTAGCAACCGAGACCAAAACGCTTCAAATTTTTTTCAGTTGCATACTTAAACTTTCATATGCTTTGCCCGATGAAACTTCTTTAGTTAAGGATGTCCAATAAAAGGTAACGATAAGATTGTCGAGACTGGACTGAATGAATATAGGAATAGGGCAATTGCGCTGCCCAAATGCAAGTCCAACAAATTTCTTTCCGAGAGCACCTGGTAATACAAAACGGCATACTATGAAATAATACTTAGCCAACATTTTTTAAAATAGTACATGACCTAAACGAGCTGTTCGGAGCTCTGACCGCAATATGATCTATGCAAGACTGCAATAGTCTATTATCAACCGATTCCACTCTAGTAGGGGCTCCAACTGTACGTTTCAAAACCATAAGCAGATAGTGTAGAAAGATAGTCACAGAGAGACGCTTTTTCAGGGAATAAGATGTTGATAATAAGGCCCCCGATCAAACAAAATTGGTCCACTGAGCTCCAGTGCCTCAACGTTTCATTAAACTCCATCAGAAACATTGACAGGCTGCACGAGGGTGGCCGATACAGTGATAACAGATGCACAGAAAAAGACTGCTTACACACTTTGACCATAAGTGATTCCGCACGCACAAAAGCATCATCAGAAAAAACCTCACAGTCATCGTTTACAAAAAGGGCGATACCGTCATCTATGCGCCCACTTCTTGTTACAAAAATGTGTAGAATCCATGCAAGGTGAATAATAATAACAATAATAATAATAACAACAATAATAAAAATAAGAAGAAGAAGAAGAAGAAGAAGAAGAAGAAGAAGAAGAAGAAGAAGAAGAAGAAGAAGAAGAAGAAGAAGAAGAAGAAGAAGAAGAAGAAGAAGAAGAAGAAGAAGAAGAAGAAGAAGAAGAAGAAGAAGAAGAAGAAGAAGAAGAAGAAGAAGATTTTGTTGCCACAACACATTAACAGACATACAGACTCGTCCGTCAAAGCCGACAGGAGGCTGAAGAGCTAGGCCCGGCATCAACGGCGAGCGTACAGTTATGGCAAACATTTATCACAAAATAAAACAAACACTCAAAATATTCATGTAAAGCATATTAGAACCCCATATTTGGAGAATGATAATGTCTTAAGGAAATTTCAAGAACCTTTTAAGTTTTGTTTTTGAGGTGGTGGAAAATACATGGTCAGGTAAGCAATTAAAAACTGTAAGGACTTATACACATCGCCTTGCTTTTCCATATCGTGTTGATGATCTTGGAACCGTGTAGCGTTGGCAATTCCGCAGAGATATGGTAGGAACTTATTTAATCTTGAAGGCATGATTCCAAAAATGTCGGAAAACAACTGTTTGTTTAATATGCACTCAAATGATGGAAGACGAAGGAAATTCAATAAGCTTACGAAAGAGGGAGAGGAAAGTTCATAAGAATACTTTTCAACGTGCTTTTCAAAAGAGAATGCACGCGGTCATGCCATCCTTGAGAACAATGTGCGAACAAGATAAAACCATACCTTACAACGCTGTATGAAAGTGCATGCATGAATGTTTTCTTTTTTTTTTTTTTACTACAAAAGGAAGAAAGCATTTAGCTGTAAACGATAACCATGCCATGCTTCGCAATCTGCTACAAATATATGTCATATGACAGTGCCATGACATATCCTTATCAAAATAAACACCTAGATGTTTTATACAGTGAATACATTCCGCTGGAGTATAATGACAGACAAGATTTCAGCTTCCGTGCAAAAAAAAAGTAAAAGACAAAAACAAATTCATTAAATAGTGTTGTCTTTAAGGTATTTCTAAAGCATACCAGTTTAGGTTTCGGTTGGTTTATCGAAAGGTCATTCGAAGAAAACCAGTTCCTTAGATTACAAATATTTTCTTTTAGTAAAGAAGCGGCTGTTTTGTAGGAAATGTGCTTTGTTAGTATAACGGCATCGTCGGCGTACTGAAAGACCGTGCAGTTGGAAATTACAGACGCGAAGCTACCAATAAATAAATTGAAAAGCAATGGTTAAAGAATGGGCCCTTGTGGTACTCTTGCTTTCAAACTCTGTCTGCTGCTAACGCCTATGTTGATATCCAGAGCTACGACTTGCGAACGATCATGTAAATAACTGTTTAAAAGGTTATGCAATGGCCCCCTAAATCCAAGCAGATAGAGTTTTGTTTTATCTTCGCCTATAGATAATTGATGTGTAACCCCGATGATTCGAAGTTATCCGTCGTCGCGAAAACGCGGCCTTGCGATTCTGTAAAAGCTACAAGGCACAGCCATACTGCACAAAGCAAGCTTTTATCGTCAGAATATTTGGTTTCCTCTTCACAGCCGTGGTAACATGCACATACAATTTATGTGAGGTCTATATATTATATTGTATTTCACTACAGCGACGATGACCAGGCCGGTTAGTTTGTCGAGGTGGTAACGAGCTCCACCGCAGTGCATGAGGAGACGCCGAAAGGATGAACGATCCTCTTTCTAGCAAACACAGTGACGTTGTTTGGGACATACTAGTCAAGTGCCTAGCTTGCAGCTTTATATTGTCGCGCAGTTCCACGTGCATTGACTTAAAACCCTGCAGGTTCGAGAGTAGCGCTACCCGAAAGGCCTCTAGCTTTGAGCCGTCGGCGCACACAAGTAGAGCAAGAATTAAAAGCCTCGATCGCCTGTCTTGAAGCGAACTGCAGCACACGGCAGCAAATCACATATGGCTTTCGATTCGCTTGGAAATGACCGGGAGTAATTTTGCAGTTTGCACATACACTGCATGCATGACTGCAACCAGCCAACTATGCATGGTGCTTTGTCATGCGCATAACAGCATCAGCAGTTCATTATTTTGCTGGCGCACTTGAAGTGGACGCACCGAATAGGGCAAACTTTAATTTGCCACACTATATTACCTCAGGCTATGCACGACCAATAGTGGACGCAAACACGCAATCGTAGCTGTGATCTCGAACCTACGAGTAAAATCTGTGAGATATGGTGTCGGAAATTGAAATGTTGATTTCATCTCCCCAACGTACCCAGGGCGAAAAGGTACCGTGTCCGTGCGACGTGCCTGTAAAAACGAAAGTACCGGGACTATCCAATATACCAATAGCCACAGCTTTTTTTAGTCTCAAAGCAGCCGACACAGACCTTTATCAATTTAGTGACGGGTAAGACTTGCATGGAATATGGGCTGCCCTGCGCAGCTACTAGTAGTTGTATGTTCCTTGAGTTAGTTGAAGTCCTTATCTTTATCCATATTTAAACTTAGTGCGGCAAGAGCAGCGGGGATTGGCTCAACAGCCACAGAGCTAGACCGCATCTTCCTAGATGGCGCCACCATCCTAGCTCGCCGCACAAGTTATTGGGTCGACTCGCGTGCGTGCCAGCATGAAGCACGACAAATAGCCGGCCCAAAGTAGCAGTGAAGCGTAAAATATAAGACAGAGTTTTGAAAAACTTAAATGCAAACCTTCAACTTTTAATTAGTTTTCATCTCAAAGTTCCGAAATCCCCAAGACGCACTTGGCATTTCCCCTATCCTCGTTCTGTTCATTAGAAATCTTTTTTTATTAAATTTAAGTTCTCGGAAGGAATGGGGGTGAACCTAAGTAAATGATAGCGGAAACAAAACGAACGAAGTAGAAAAGCAGAAAAGTGGTTTGAGTATCACCGTACAGCTTAAAGAAAACGCGCAAAAAAAAATAATAATAAGGCATTGTTGGAAGACGCGTTTTAAAATTACCCATACCATATAACTGCTATCTCTGCACGACTTGTCATAATTCTACGTCAACGGCACTATTTTCTGTCCCAGGGTAGATCTATACGTTTACTTCTGCAGGTGCAGTGCTTTCGTCAATTATAACCAAATAGTCGGTTCACGTCTAACTGTATTGTGTTATACTATAAGTGATTAGCTGAAGAACTGTACAACTTGTTAGCAACAAGCCTAAGCACTATTTTTTCAAGATCAACCGTGAGTGTATGCTCCAAGCGATTGTATTGCCCCAGGCAAGGAAACAATAAATTAGCTCTGAGTAAAGGAATGAAAAATGTGATTCAACTTAATTTTCATTGGTTAAACGTGCTTTTCGTACGGGTGCGCACCTAAGCGTGTAAAGAATATTGATGTGCTGAATGCCAGTGTCAACTGTAGAAATAGGCTATGGAAATATGTAGTACTATACTCTCCCCAAGGTGGGCAACTGAGACTTCGATATTTGTTTAGTATCTTGTTTTCGTTCTTCCCGTGACAGTGCTAACGAATGCTCCACTCACTGGAAACGAAACTGTAATTCGTTCATTCATAAATCTTTATTTGAAAGGATATCCTGAGGCTTAGATGGGAAGAAGGTTAAGTGTGGACACGGAGATAGAAGGCTCCGGCCCCTAACCTTGCGCTTGGAACCGAAACTGGAAATGAATGTAGTTGCTTTCTCATTCACTAGGTGGTAGGACGTGTCAACAAACGCTGAAGTGACACTAATGTAGTGTTTTGATATGATTTGTGGCTGACGCTTTAAAGAAACTAACAAAAGCTTGTTATGTGATTCCAATTTTAACGAACATTAATGCGGGAATTGGTGATCGTGTGGCAGCGTCTGGTTTAGGAAAAGCTCCGTCAAGCACGTCGGACACGTCGCAGTCGACATCACGATATGGCAGCTGTTGCAACGTCGGAATGTTTGTGTAGCTCTTGCATCTCCCGTTTCGTTGCGTTCTCTGCGCAAGGAATGACGCTTAGCTTCCAGCCAAGCGTTGTGGCTGATGAAAGATGATATGTGAAGACATCGCGAGATCAACTGTTGCGCATTAGTCTGTTACAAACAAGTAGAGTCCTCACGCTGCAAACGGGTGAGATACGGTGCTTGCCTCAGTTGTAAGCTAAACATTTTTACTTTTCGAGCATCTAGTGTGCACTGAGCTAGCAACTGCCTGGATACTTTGCCAGGTCATGTTTGATAAACAAGTTTTTAATTCTATTAAGCTGGCATCCTGTTCTAACGTCGAGCTCCCGTTCATATCGCCGCACGGACGTTTCATTGCTTCCCGGGCCAGTACATAGCGTACGGAGTCCTTCACACTTGTCTGTAGAGCGCTCGAGCGAGGCTGTTCGGAGAAAAGCAAGTGAAATTGTGAGCAAGGTTCTGAATTTATTTATAACACTTCCGTTCTAAAGCAGCCGCGAAGCCCCAAGAACCTCGTAGGCACAAGCTCGTCGGTCCTAGCAAAGCATGTGCGTTCAGATTTGGCCTGACTTGAACCACAGCGCACACCTCGAGCGCTCTAGACAAGTATGATCGGCTCCGTACTTTCCCTTTATTCTAGAAATTAACTACATATGCAGATGATCGCGTCAGACCATGAATGCTCTTGGCAGTGTCAAATGCCGTTACATTGCTTGCTGCCACCCGTAGCGTTCTCGTTTTTGTTGTGCTTAGACATAGCGTATTTATTCAGGTAACTCTCTCTCTCTGAACCAGTAAAAACGCAGAAAAACAATTATATAAAAAGCCGAGGAGGAGCTTGACTAACTTTTGAGCTGGTTTCGCATTTTCGCACAACTCAGTCGTGTGGTAGCTTTGATAGTCTTCTGAGCTAACCTTATGCATTATTAGTTCTCCCCATTATACAGACTGTTGCTCGGAATTTCTGCAAGGCTGTAGTCTTGCTTCCTGTTGTTATATTTCTCTTTACCCATTTTGCAGGCTCGAAATGAACCTCCCACACTTTCGCCGAAAGAGGGCCCTGGTTTTTCTGCTGGTCGCAGGCCTTGTGCTGCTCGCCCTCAACTACATTCTCAAGTCAGAGGAAGCCAATGGGTGTGGTCGTACAGCAGAAACAACACCATGCCTCTTGTCCCTCTTCCCCAAGGTACAGGACTCTCTAGCTGCTCAGGGTGTCTCAAGTTACCTCTGTTACTACGCCCTCTGGGGTGCACTGAAAGACCAGCAGCCTCTCCCTTGGACCAACAAAGTCGAGCTCTGTCTTCGCAACGAAGAGCTTTCCGAGCTGGATGAAGGTCAACTGCTCAAATCATTTCGCCGCTATGGCGTACAAGCTTATTATGACTCAGCAAATGGCCTCTACAGGGCGAAACTCAAGGATGGAAGCAGTGCCTGTGAGGTTTACCTCTACGTCTTTGAGGAGGACAAGATTGTGCACAGAGTTCGCAGGGTCGGCTGGAAAAACAGGCTACTACCACCTAATGCATGTGATACACTGCACTGTTTTCCAGAATCCCTGCTCACACCGCCGCTCAAGGAGACAACGTTCTTGGGTACCTCAGTAAATGTCCCACATGATGGCATTGAGGTGCTCAAGTATATGTTTCCAGACTCTTGGTGGAAAGGAGAGGTGCCACCAAAGTGCGACTAAGTGGCATTGTTAAACCCCAAGGAGGTTTTTCTCTAACAGGTGTTGGTTGATGTGTTAGCTGTAATGTTGGGATGATTTTTTATGGTTATAGTACAGAATATCTTCAATGGCAGTTCCCGAAAGTAAAAAGCAGTATGTGTTTGACTTAAAATTTGTATAGCTACATTCAAAATCAGCCTGGGCTTAACATTCATGCAGGTTAGCTATGTACAGATTAATCATTTGTTTACTGTGTAAGTTGGCGATGAAGAGTTGAGCAGTGGGAAATTTCCATGAAACAAATTTTTTGCCTAGACCATTCAAGGATATGATAATAAAAGAACTTACCTATAAACACAGTCTTTCATTATCAGGCAACACAAGTTTTAGTAGACCTGGGAGAATTTTTAAAACCAAACGTCTTTATCCAAGCATTGGCTTCCATGCAGAATTCTTGTTGAGTACTGAGCTCAGCTGCCATATGAAAACTAGGAGTAGCACTGGAATCATTTCTAAAGGTTTTCAAAATTAATTGTTGGCAATCTGATTCTTTTCTGCACCCAGTTTAACTGTTTTCACTTAAGTGATGGCTTCACTTGCAGAAAAGGCCGAAGCACACTTGGTGAAATAGAAACACCAATATACTCTCAGCTTACAGTCTTACTGTATAACAACGCTTATCAGCCTATATGTTAATGCACTCCAGTTTACTGCAGAATCTGAATGATTATGTTCACAATACTCGGGTTAACTTAAAGATCTACATTCGCCATCGGAATGCCTCTAAAGTGGTAATTAATAAAGCTGAGGAAGTTATTATGAGAAAGGAGTGAATTGGTAAACATTTTTTTATTAACTCATTTCTAGCTACCTTGTCGGCTTGCAGAAAGCAAGCACTGATGTCAGTTTCTCTTCTGTGCAAAATTAATCTGAGGAAACAAAACATTTTTGAGCAGCCTGGAAAAGTACTTATTCATTAAATAAAATTTATGCCACCACCCCAACTTTAATAAACACATATTCAGAAAATCATGGGCCTCGCTCATATTCGCGATCTGCTTGTCGACTAATGCACCGAGCCTCATGAGCTTGAATGTATCCTCCTTTTTGGTAAAGCATAGAGGTTATTGTGAAAATGTATTCTGGACTCTCACACTGAAAGCAAGTTGACTTCAGGAATTCCTAAATTTATAGCATTTCAGTAGTCTATATTGTCTGTCGCTTAAATGTCAAGTGAGTACTTTATGCTTTTTAGGTAATTGATATTCTTCAAAGGTTGTTTGGTGTTTGATATTGAATGTGCTTTGGTATTGCAATGATGGAATGTAGTGCGTATTCTTGTTTCTTTTCTTTTTGACTTCTCATACTACTTACTCATTCCATTACACTCTTGTCCGATATGATGAGACACAATTTATGCATTTATCACTATTTCACCTAGTCAGCATTTTCTGAAGCATCTCAAGATAAAGTTTAGATGCTAATATGTAGGTTTTGGCCATTATTGTCAGAAATCATGTATTTGTCATTACTTTCAATGTCACTAATTGAATTTGTGGGCTGAATTTTTTTTTTTTTTTTTTTTTTTTTTTTTGTTGCTACATCTTTTTCATGCAACAGTTTGTGACCTCTTGAGCCACTGTTGCAAACTTTGCACGCCTCATATGCAGTGTGTTAGGTTTGTTATGATCAGGTGCATAGTTTAGGTATTACGTTTTCAATGCTTATGTTAACAAAAGCTGCAAAGAACATGGAGCAACCACCATTAAATATCACATCTTATTAATGTGTTTTCTTAGTCACTTTTGCTAGTGGCTCTTAGTTATTGCAATCTAACACACTGCCTGGTTATGCTGTTAGCATCTCAAATTATTCATTAAAATGCTTATTTATGGTACCCTTGCAGTAGTATGCTGACATAGATTGTTGGTGTAAATTTTTTTGTGACCCATTTTTATATTTAGCTGACGCTAGACAACGTAGACTAGTTGTTGGTGTTACATTTGCTTACATAGTGGAGAAATATGGGAGAGGCCTTCGCCCTGCAGTGGGTATAGTCAGGCTGATGATGATGATGATGATGACATGCCATTTCTGTTATTCATGTTTATCAAGAATTTTTCAGTTTTCATTAGTAGCATAGCTATCGTTGCACTCTTTTCAAGTAAACAGTCCAAACAAATGTGCTGTATAAAATTTACTGTCTTTTATTACTTCCAAAGACATACTGTGATGAGCTTAGGTGCTGCATGTGTATTATTTGTTGTGCAGCCAGGGTCTAGTCTTTTTTCAGCATAGCATCATAGTAACCCTTCTGATACCAGGAGTGTATTTTATGTGTTTATGCACTAGCATATTTATTTCCCACATATCTCTTTGATAATGCATGAAAGCTGTATGAAAGCCATGGTTTTGTGTAGATTGCTACGAGAGATAGGCATAATTGCAGTGAAAATTATAATGGAGACTTCTGCTTTCATTTAGGTGTGTCAGTCATTTAATTATCAAGTTAAATAGTAATTTCGTATATTATTAAGGAGCCTCACTCATTTATATCCATTGTTCATTTATTGATTGTCTGAGCTGGAAAGGTGCCTGTGGTTGCTTTTTTTAAATTTCTTCCCCAACCTTTTGGAATAAATGCGCTATATATGATAAAAGAATACTGTGTGACCGGAGTCTGGTATGATGACAAAATGAAAAGTACTGGGTACCGAGAGAAAGGGAAAAACATGGTTGCATTCTTTTTGCTCCTGGCATTGCATAATTTATGTTTACGAATTTCTCAACTGGTATCGAAAATGGCAATTCGTTCGAATAAAGAAACGTTTGCATATAATATCTACTCATACTACCATTTTGGTTTTGCTGGCTCTCGTAAATGTTTCCTCTACATTGGTGTAGGGAACAGTCTTTTACCGGAGAAACTAGATGATTGCAGCAAAGGTGCTTTCAGAGATGGCTTGTGTTTTATCAGGTTTAACGTCCCAAATCGTGTCAGGCTGTGAGGGATGCTGTAGTCGAGATCCCCAGATCATTTTGACTATCTTGAGTTCTTTAATGTGAAGTGACATCGCACAGTATACCGGCACAAAGGCACAGGCTTTTTAAGCAATTCAGGGTATGGAAAAACTGAGCACTGAAATAGTGCGATAACCGACTGACACCAAGCTTGATGGCTCTAATGTTCATGTCCGAGCCCATGCATTTCTTTGCATATCCGGACTCAATTCACACATCTCAGGTACTACACGGTGCTAGCGCCGCACCAAAATATTAAGCGTATTGGGGATTTTCTTGAACAAGCTCCGAGCTGCAGCAGCCAAGAGTTGCATACTAAGTGTTGACTGCAAATAAACTATAAGCTGCCAACTTCAGCCCATCATTTCTTTTTCAAAGGTATAGGCTTACTGCTATCTCTCCCGTCCATACGCAGAGCTCTTAGTTTCCGGCTTTTATTTGGAAGGCTTCATTCTCCAGAAAATCCAACGTCGGCATGGTGAGCGAAAAATCACAGGCGTGGCTCTAACAGGTGGTAGTTGACTGGGGACATGGCCGTGCATGGTCGTCGTGTTGTGTGACGTCACGAGATCAAGAGTTATGGCCGGCGTGACATGGAATCTCGGGCTCCGCTTTTGAGGTGAGAGCGAAATCTAGGACCCTTCGGTTCATAGTTGAGCACGCTGCTCCTAGAGTCACGCAGGCACTTTCTCGCGGCTTGTTTAAATCCGGGATTGATATATGTCGGGTGGCCGTCACACATACCATAGTATCTCATGACTGTGCTCTAATGAACGTGTGGGATAATAGAGACACAAATAAAATATTACTGGTTAAGAGAATAGCAAGCACTGGACGCGAACAATTGTCTGCAAAGGAAAAGAGTAGCCATTAATGCGTTCGCGTCATACACCTAAAAGCAATGTCCCTGAATTTCAGAAAAAATTCGGGAAGAAAAATTAGCTGCTACTTTGTGACTGAAATTAGGTTACGTGAGGGGCGTTCCGAAAGTAAGTTTCGTCATTTATTTTCACGCGGAAACATTATTGACGCAAAAAATATACCGTGGCATCATGGAATTACATCTTGCACTATTTTTCGACATAGTCGCTACTGACATTCAGGCCTTTATCGTAGCGTGCGATGGGTTTGAAGAACCCACTCTGGTAAAAGTCGATGCCCTGCGATGATACACCAAATCCGCACACGGCAAGCCTCACACAAGATCATGTTTGTCGCTTAGGATGGGAGAGACTGGATCGCCCGGCCTGCAGCGCAGGTCTTGACCCATCGGACCTGTTGCCTGCATTGAAACCCGTACTCTCTGGCGTCACTACTTCCAAAGAAGTGCCGAGGTGCAGCAGGCTGTGCGACACTTCCTCGGCACCGACTTTTACTAGAGTGGGTTCTTCAAACTCATGGCATACTATGACAAGTGTCGGTAGCAACTATGTCGAAAAACAGTTATCATGGTTTATGTTTTGGGCAATAAAGTTACCATGTGAAAATAAATGACGAAACTTACTTTCAGAATGACCCTCGTAAAAAGGAATTCAGCCTTAAAATTCAGACATCGGGATTTTTCGGGCGATTATTTAAACTTTTTTTTTTTTAAGAAAAAAAAACAACTAAATATCTGGTCTTGAGATAAATGTGTGCATAATTGCTAGTTTCTGCGCACAGCGTGGAAATTATGAGTCCGAATGAAAGATTTACCGAATCAAATGTGTAGGAGTGGTGGTTATCAAATAAATAATGTTCGGAAAGTACCGCAAGAGATTGCCAGCCGCAGCAACTGCAATCTATTGTTAAGGGTCCGAGCTTTGACCGGTGGACATAGAATGGATAGGGAGAAATGCCGATAGGAACGATAAGAAGGAACGATAATGGTAAAGCAGTGTAGTACATCGTTTACATACCTATAGACCAATACCGATCTGTGACGTAAGCACGATGCGGCGGTGCTTCTGTCGCCAGGCTGGGCCGACTGGGGGTGAAAATTAGGGTTAGTGGCCATAGGAATACATGGAACCGAAAGATTTCAAAGCAGTTTTCTCATTTCACGGGGCACCTATGATGTTATTCCGCACAGAGCAACCATGAACATCCTAGAGGAGATAGTGAAAGTATGAAATATCATTACCGAGGCGAAGTATTTTTAAAATGCCGCGAAACGTATGGCGGTGCGAGTTGGGAGGGCGACCCATAGAAGCACATGTAAACACAACTTGCCGCAACATTTTTCTGGTTTCACAGAGCACCAGAAATGGTACCGGTCGTTAAATGTTCTCCGGCGCTTTAAAGAAATGTGTGACAAAGTATGCTGCATCATGGCGGTGGCAGTCTACTTTTAAAACACCTCGTTGTCTATAATCTGAGTTAAAAATGCATTGCGGTAGCGCGGCCCATACAAAGTATATGTAAAAAACAGTTCGCAAAGAAGCCGACTTTAGCGGCTACAAAAGCAGTCGTCTGTTAAGAGCCGGTGCATTATTTTAAAGCCATGAATATACGTATGCAGCGACATTTCGCATCTAACATCTCTGTAAAACATATTTATCAATAAATATGTGCGTCACGTTTCCAGACGAACCCCCGCGTCTAGGAAACGAGTCGCCCAAGCGGCTTTTCTTTGGCAGTCTTTTTTTTTCTTTTTGGTCAACGTCTTGTTCCACGCCCCGATATCATGTTGTATGGTTGAAGTAACACACAAACACACAAACACACACACACACACACACACACACACACACACACACACACACACACACACACACACACACACACACACACACACACTCTCTCTCTCTGCAAGGGCTGGCGGTTTGCACGAGCCGCGTAAGACAGTAATGGTGCCGTCGAAACACGGTTAATTTTGTGAATTGAGAGGGAAAAAACGCAAAATAACAGGCACGACGTCATTACGTACTGAAAACATCGATCGTGGCTAAGTAGACGGTAAGTATTAAGTTTATGAATATGTAGTTGCGTCGCGATACATGCATGCGATGAGCAAGTCGTAAGCAAAGAGTTTGACAGGCTCTATATATTCCGACGTCCGTGCACGCCCTGCATGGTCTGCGCCATACGGAAATAAAAAAAAAATAATAATAAGACCAGGAAACCGCACAGAAAGCGCTGACCGATATAGGGAGCTTGTATGAAGTGATGCATGCCGGGTAATCCGCCATGATGATGTCGCTGGCAGCAGATGGCGGGCAGTGCAGCCAGGGTGAATTGAGCAAGTGCCTTGTATTTGCAATGATCCACCGAGCAAATAAGCGGCTTTTCGTGCGCTGCCCTTATGTGCGTGCAATTGTCAGCAGATTCCTGAGGAACGTACGCGTCGACGCTGTGCCCGCAAAATCGGGCGCACTATGAAGAAATTCAATTGCAGTGCGACGCGGACCTGTTCAAGCTACGCGACGACTGACTGCCCTATGCGTCTGGACCTGGCCGCCCGTCAACATCGCCGGCATTCACGATTTCTAGTTCCAGCAAGTAGTTTTTTACTTGCCCGGATTGGTGTCGTTCTCGCGTACGTGTGTTGGCCCGTGCGAGCCATTCGAGTCGGCGTCGCTAGAGGAATCACTTGCCTTCTCGCCGTCATGCAGACGTATTGTTGGAATCGTGAAGAACCCGAAGTCAGCCTGTCCGATCGCGCCAGCATCGTCTGCGCGCACTACACAACCATGCTGTGGTAGTGCCGTGTTTCATCGTCTGCTGCTAACGACAACATCATGGCGGATTACCCAGCATACATCGCTTCATGCAAGCTCCCTATACGACAGCCATAGCGATATGAAAAAGAACATAAATAAAAAATATTTAGCTAGCATAATGCCCGTTGATGAACTTGCGCGCACCCACCTGATTCAAAATAAGTGTATGCCTCCAGGGACATGTATGCCTGGAAGGGCTCTGCATTGAAGTGATTCGGAGAAAAAATCACGTACACTACAATGTTTGCCATGCCCAATAGTGTAAGAGCACCCGCGTCAGCCTGGAGGACTTCCAATGTGTTTCAGACGTAGTAAATGGGTCCGGGTGCACAACGCCGTCACTGTACAGCTATTCATTGTAGCGCTGTTTATCCGATTCCGACAAGTTTTTTCACGTAGCCCGACCCTGCTGCATCACACACTACATTTCCTTGCAAGGACTGAAAGTCTCACGATTTTCAGGCTTCTTCACAGCACGATAAACTGACCGCAGACAGTTCCAGACGGCCATGCACTACCGGCGCCGTCGCTAGCAGACGCTCCGGACCTGGAGGCGGCTGCGCCGTCTTCTGCTGCAATGCACGATTCTCGTTCGGTCCATATTGTCGTATGGCGTTTAACAGCTGCTTTTGAAATGTAATTCTGTCTAGGCTGTATCACTTGAGCGACAGTATTATCAAGCTAACTTACCCATGCGGCAGCATGTGTCCGGATTCACAACACATATTATTCGGGGAGTTTTAAAAGTAGAAATTGCCTCCGAAATGATGCAGCATACTTTTTAACACATTTCTTCAAAGTTCAGGCCAACGTTTAATGACCGGCTACCACTTCTGGTGCTCTGCAAAACGAGAAAAATATTGCGGTAAGTTGTGCTTACATCCTTACATTCGTTTCTACGGGTCGCCCTCCCAACTCGCACCCCCATACGTTTGGCGGTGTTTTAAAAATACTTCGCCACGGTAATGAGATTTCATACTTTCGTGATCTGTTCTACAATGTTCATAGTTGCTTTGTACCGAATAACCACATCATATAGGTCCCCGTGAAATGAGAAAACTGCTTTGGAACCTTTCGGTTCCATGCATTTCTATGGGCGCTAGCCCTACTTTTCACCCCAAGTCGGCTGCGGCGCAGCGAGCGCCTCCTTTGTTTGTAAGCACGGTGTTGGCCTACAAACACACATTAAAAATTTCGGGAACAGCTACGGTCGGCTTTTAGGGTGTGGCGCGGCAGCGCTAATGGCTCCCGCCTGCGGCTCCATTTGTGGATCCTCTTTCCCGCACTTTGCTACTCGCTTATTAATATCTCTAGTCGAGGACAATTATAACGGCCGCATTATAACAAACGCACGCTTATTAAAGAGAAATTCTTTCTCGGCTCATGAACCGCGGAAATGTCCGCAAGAAATGTCTATGCGAACTTGAGTTAGAAAAAAAAATTTTTCTCCACCGGGAATCGAAGCACTGTCCCTCCGATCCCAAGCTGAGCACGCAAGCCACTACTCCACGCCGGGCTCATGAAAAACCGATCGTAATTCTCCTTGTCTAGCGCGAGGATTATAGTAGACATATTGATTATGCAGTTAGTGATGATGCTAATTGTGATAGTAGCGATGGCAATGACGGCGCAGTTGATGATAATGACGATGTATTTAGTTCATAATGATGATAGTATAGCGATAGGGATGATAGGGATGACAATGGCGATGCAGTTAGTGAAAACAAATATTTAAAGTGGCATTTTCGCCCTTCAGCATACCTTAATTAGCACAGCCCTGTATTTTTTTACGAAAACAGTTGGAAGTACCGACAAAATATCTGTATAGTTTTATGCCCCCTATGTCTCGCACACTCAGCTACTTGTAAATAAACAATTGATATTTGTTTACCTTTTGGACTAACTAAGATTGTCTTCTGTGCCACCAAGCTGAATTCTGTTCTCGGACTAGTTTTTCTGAGCGCTAAAAAAAAGGTACTTTCTTGAGAAGTAATTAATCACATTTCGAATCATAAAGACGTGTTATCGTCACTTTCTTACCAGTTTCTAAATTTCCTTATATGTTTACTAGTTTCCTTTGCTTCGCCGATGAAGACAACACTCTCTTACTGTCGTCCTCGCTGAGCATTTTGATACACTTAGTATACTTTAAAGTAGCCATGAGATGAATTTGCATGGTAATTACACTGAGGCTCTGGTTAAATCTCGCATAACGCTTTATTTCTGTCAAGACTGAAAAATGAAATACCGACATTCCTTGGATCACTTGCGATATCATGTATTTGTCACGAGGCTTCCTCAGACTCTGAAATTTCAAACAATCCAACCATTCTGCTACCTAAGGCGAAGAATGAGCTTAACTTTAAATTGCAACTATCCAAAGATTTTTTTTTCTCGTGCATTTGTGAAGAACCAACCCTCGAAAATTTTGGTCTTCCATCCTGCCGACGCTTCAACCACCTCGTTCAAAATCGTTCAAAAATCAAACATCATCGCAGGGTTCTGTTCGCGAATAAAGAAAGCTGAATTCACCAGTAAGGCCAACGAGATATCGGCTTTATCATTGACGATCAATCACCAGTCTTCATTAACTATCACCTGACTCCGCAAAACAAGCGGCTTTTGCCCATGCTTTGGGTCTAAAAAAGGAAAATAAGTGGAAATTCCTTTTGGGTGGATAACTGTCGCATAAAGTCCAAGGAAACCGATACCAATCACATATATCGCATTTGCAGCGTCAGTGATCTTTCAATTTTTAACTAACCTGCTGCAATCATTCACTCCGACATTATGGCTTATTCCACTGTTGACCAGCCTAAACCCCTTCTTCACGACCGGAGCACGTCACACAAGTCCCTTGTTCATTTTAATATTCGTAGTTTGCCGAAGCTATATGATGATCTTGTGAATTTTTTAACGATTATGAATCATCACTTTTCCATCGTGTGCCTTCCAGAAACCTGGTTATCATCAGCTGACGGTAGTGCATTAAACATAACTGGACATCATGCTGAACACGATCTTCGTTCCGATAGCCGTTATGGGGGGATCTACGATTTTTGCATCAAATTCATTAACATATACTCGCCGTTATGGCATTTCCCTTTCCACTGATAAATGTGAATCAGTATGGCTGGAGCTTGACCATTCGTTTATCTCGAACAGAGACACTGTGATTGTATCTATCTATCGTTCACCTTCGTTATCATACCTTCTGTCAGGAGTTAGACAGTGTCATTGCTCAACTAAACCGAGAAAATATGAACATAATTATTGTTGGGGATATAAACATTTTTATTTATTTATTTATTTATTTATTTATTTATTTATTTATTTATTTATTTATTTATTTATTTATTTATTTATTTATGTATTTATTTATTTATTTGTTTATTTTTTGTTTATTTATTTATTTATTTATTTATTTATTTATTTATTTATTTATTTATTTATTTATTTATTTATTTATTTATTTATTTATTTATTTATTTATTTCAGATACTGTCAATCCCTATTGGGATTATTACAGGATGGGCATATAATTGAACACAGACTATAATAATGGCGATACAAAGGTTACAAATACATGAATATAGACGAAAAACAGTTAGCAGGTGATAAACAATGTCATACACAGCATATCTGCTAGGTAATAATGCAGTTATACAAGGTAAAAATGTAGTAATACAATAGCTTTCATGTACAGTAATGTAAATGGCTTGTTATATTTGGATCAAAATGGTTTACGTATTGTGTAGTATTTCTTCTAGAAGGGTTACAAATTTCGGCAATGATGTGCTGTTACTGATGCGTGGATCCAAATCATTCCATTTCGTAGTTGCACGTGGAAAAAATGAATATCTAAAATACTTGGTACGGAAAGAATATTCTTTGAGAGTTTTTGGGTGCTTATGGCGGGAAGGTCTACATTCATCTAAGGATATATACAACGAACTATCTATGTTTAGTGTATTGTGTAATAACTGGTAGAGTAATTTTAGTCGTGCAAGTTTGGCGCGGTTTTGTAAAGTAAGAACAGAAGCCTTTTTAAGCAAATGGGATGGAAAATCAGCGATCCTATATTTGTTAAACATCGCAGCCCTTTAATATGACCCTTTTAAAACGATTCAAGACGTATTCGCATCACCTATCTGCAGTGCTGAAAGTAGCCAAACGTAGTTACTACCAAGATCAAGTATTAAATATGGGACAATCAGAAAAACTGGAACCTCATCAAAGAATTCCTAAACCAGTCTAATTCACAGTCCCCCATTATTAAATATATCAGTCACGGAGTTAAGTTTTTTTTTTCTTTTTTTTTTTTTATCGCGCTGACATCGCTAATGTGTTCAGCTTACAGATTTCTCAGGATAGCTCTGAACACTCATCTCACTTGTCTCATTTCACTCGCTGTTCTCATTCCTTCTATCTACGCCCAATGTCACCTGAAGAAGTGTGTCTTGTTCTAATGTCAATGAAACATTGTGGTCCTGGGTTAGACAACATTCATCCTTGGAAGATTAAAATCGTTGCTCCTATCATGTCAAATGTCATTGCACCTATTAATTCCCCGTTTAGTAGTGGCATTTTTTCTGCTGGACTTAATGCAGGCAAAATAGTACCCGTGTTCTAAAAAGGCGACCGAAATAACATAGCAAATTATCGCCCAATAGCCATACTACCTTTCTTTAGCAAAGTATTTGAGAAACTTGTGGTAATGAACTACTTTAGGAAATTCAATCTTCTTACACCTCATCAGTTTGGTTTCAGACCAAATTATTCTACTGAACATGCACTAATTGAATTGATAGATTTTATTAAGCGATAATTAGATAATATCAGGTTCGCTGGAGCAGTATTTGTTGATTTTACAAAAGCATTTGATACTATTAACCATAAGATTCTTTTTCAAAAAAATGGAATCTTTGGGAATTTCTGACACCCCTTTAACTATAATACGGAGCTACCTTGTTGACAGACTTCAAGTTGCTCAGTATTCTAATGGTATTTCTAACCCAGCCGTTATTAACTGGGGTGTTCCCCAGGGGTCAATCTTAGGACCACTCCTTTTTCTTATATATATTAAAGACCTTTCAAACTGTCTCACTAATTTTAACTGCATACTCTATGCTGATGACACGGCTATATTTTCCAGCGATATCAATATTTCTAATCGTGCATCGAAATTATGCGCTTCATCTTATTGGACTGCGGTGTGAAAGAAACTTACTTTAGATTATTCCTCAGAAAACTAAATTCAAGGTATTTAACTCCAGCAACAAATATACATACATACATACATACATACATACATACATACATACATACATACATACATACATACATACATACATACATACATGCATGCATGCATGCATGCATGCATGCATACATACATACATACATACATACATACATACATACATACATACATACATACATACATACATGCATACATACATACATACATACATACATACATACATACATACATACATACATACATACATACATACATACATACATACATACATACATACATACATACATACATACATACATACATACATACATACATACATACATACATACATACATACATACATACCGCCACAGCTCCACTTTAATACTGATGTTATTTATGCATCAGATACTGCTACATTTCTTGGAACTGTGCTTGATTAACCTAAAATTCAATGCACACATTAGGTATATAACTTCTAGAATTACATTTGGATTTCGTGTATTAATTAGAATACGTCATTATTTTCAACTGCATGTTCTTCGCTCTCTTATTATTCTTTCATACATAGCCATCTCACTGCTTATCATCGTGGGGAAATATACAACACTCACGTTTCGTGCCTTCATCATTTGCAAAATCAAGCCATCCTTATAATCACTTTTGCCCCATTCAGATCGACCACTTTACGTTAAGGATACGTTAATCTAAACATTCTTGCTCCTGACCTTCAACTTAAAGCTAATTTATCCCTGTTTATATATCGCGTTCGTAATAATGAACTCAAACTAGATTGCTTCGACCCCCTTCTCCTGTTAAATACAAACATAACAAGATTTTCAGAACATAACAACCTACTTCTTCCAAAAATGTATACTGATTACGGTAAGCAGTGTTCCTTTTAGCGATACTCATCTGGAATTCGTTACCCATTCACTTGAAATTACTACGCAAATCATGCTCATTTCATCAATCATTGAAGAGCTATTTACTAACTGCATTAGCACTGTCAACATTTTCCTTTTTCTTTTTTTTCTTTTCTTTTTTTTTTTATCGCTGGGGACTAGTATTCAATATGTTATGTCCGCTTATGATAAATTTGTCTTCATGTTAATTTATATTGTAGTTCCTTAAAATTGATCACATTTTTTCCCTCTTTTGTTATTCCTTGCCAATGATGTTAATTACTTTCTTATTATTGTTTACATTTGTTTTCTATAAATTCTTTACGTACGTGCTTATAGCGATTTTTGTTCATACATTCCTTGCATTTTTTTTTTACTTTTTACAATTTAGCTCCTCTCTGTGCCCTTATCTTGTTTTGCTGCCTTTCTTTGGCGCTTTAACTGTTGCACTTAATCACAGGAGGAGCCCCTGACGGTTCTTACCTTGGGGCCTCCTGTAGAAATTCATTCACGTGTACCGCATCAAGGGAAATAAAAATCAAATGAAATCAAATCAAAATAAGAAAGGACATTGTCAGACACCCGGCAAGTCTCGAACGCTTTCAACAAATATTTTCCGTCCGTGTTTATATGTCTAATAATAATCTAATTTTGCCACTTACCTATAGTTTGTTCTGAAGCAATTAGTGATATCGAGATAACTGGGGGCGGTATTTTAAACATGATCTTAAATGTGGAATAAAAAATGCAGTGGTCCGGAAGGTATTCATAATGCATTCCTGTTTCGGTTTTCTATGTAGTCGTCAAATCTTACAATCATAATCAAAATTTCCTTGTCATCTGCTACGGTTCCCTCCTCATAGAGGCTGGCTAAAGTGCTTCCCGTTTATAAATTAGGAGATGAACAGCCTTTGTCGAATTACAGGCCGATTTCATTGACATCACGGTCCTGAAAAATGGTGAAATACATCATTCATGAACACATAATGCTTTTCTTGCAATGTAACAACTTACTACTCGACACGGATGTAGGCGTGGTAGATCACTCAACCATCAACGTTTTATTACATCGCTCACAATTTGCCTCTTACGCCTTTCTGACTCTGCTCTTAAATAATATTACTCAAGAGTTCGCCAAGACTCTATACTTGTCCCTTGCTTTTTTTTTTCTTTTTTTAGTGTACATAAACAATTTGCCAGAAACATTTCTTCTAACATTTGTCTTTGCACCAAACATTGCGTTTTATACGGAGCTGTTAACAATTCTAATGACCATTACGCCTCTCAAAAGTTTGCTAAATGTTGCATCTGGTGCATGTGGATGGCAGACGAACATTAACTTTGATAACACAGTCCTAATGCCTTCCTCTAACAAATCTCTGTCGAATTTACTCATGAAATGACCACACCTTAAACAAATTGTTTGAACATAAATATACTGGTGTCATTTTTCTTGCTTATAACGTCTCATGGTTGATCATATTGATTACGTTAGTAATAAATCAGTTAAAAATTCGGCTGTAAAAAACAAATCTAATACTTCAGAAAACAAATCTAATAATCTATAAATCACTAATGTGTCCTCTTTATATTCTGGTTCTTTATTCTGGAATCCGCAGTTTGAGATTAATCAGTTCGGGGCTAGGTGTTCAGAAAAAAAAAAAAAATGATGTGCTCTAATTAACCGTGTCGCTTTCTTTATCGCGCAGTTGATTTAATTTCATTACTTCATGTCCAGAGGTTTTGGTGTGATTCAGACCCCACTAACCGCCATGTCGCCTGTGTCTGGTTCGCTGTGAGGAGAGGGAGTAATATCGCAGACCGGTTAGCCAATCAACTTTTTTAGCTTGAGAGCGGCGGCTTTCTCGGAGAAGTTCAAGTCTAACGCTGCATTTAATATTTTTGAGTCCCGCCATGTGCAAATGTCTGCGGCATCTTATTTCGCCGCGTGAGTCAATTGGTCTGAAGGTGTTCTGCATTTTTTTCTCTTCATGCAGCCAGCTGCATATTGCAGAATAATTGCAGAAGAAGCCATTGACTAATGCTTCCAGCTTAACACTGCCTTTGTCACAGCCTATAACGGCGCCTCCATGGCGCCATTATTATAAGTAACTGACATTGCTGACCTTGGGACAGCATTTGGAAGAAAATAACAAAAATATATCCGCAACTCTGAACTATAAAGAGAGGGAGAAAAATGTCGCCGCGGTCTATGTTAGTTTCATGAAGAGCCCTTTGCCAATTACAGGGAAGCTAAGTGTTGTAGTGTAGGCCTTCGCTAGTGTTTGGCTGCAAACGGGAATCAAGCGGAAGAATTTAATTGTAACTCTAGCTTCACTATGAAGTCCATAACTTGAGAAAGGATACTATATGTATCACAACCTGCACGCTATAGGCAGCAAAAATATGGCTGCGCAATAATTCAGGCGATTATAAATTCCATCGAAAATTCTTGACATACTTAAAAATAGTTTCTGTGCAATGACAAATGCAATGACATGGAGGTTCTTAAGTTTTGCATAAAAATGAGAAAGTCTGCTCTTACTGTGCACTATTTAGACTCAAGTTAATAGTTATCCACTGCAAAAGCAGCGCCGACAAAAAAAAAAATCAAAACATTCAGACGACTAACAATAGATTATAAACGCTGTCAACAGAATTTGAAGTACCACGCGACAAAATATCTTTTTTTATATATAACATACCTTAAAATGTTTTCAAAAAACTCACCCACCTAACCCGTAAATAATGAAGTAATAAGCATGGCTGGTGACTACAGAGCAGAAAAATTCCCCCACCTAATTTTCTGCCCTCCCCTGCTACACTGGAGACGCAGGATCAACGGTGTAAAAATATGCACCAAGGCTGAATAACGATACTCCGTGAAACTTTTCGCAGCGTATACGCTTTATTTTAGATGTGAAATTGTTGCAGGAAATGAACTGGTGTCTGTATCAAGGTACTCAGTAGAGCCAAAGGACGCCCACTGATAGCATGGTAGTTCAGTGTTATAAATAGAACTGAAGTATTAAAACGTCAAGCAGTTGTGTAAAACCATAAAAAAATATATTTTTATCTCCACGTTGTTTCAAAGCATCATGTTTCAAAGCAAAGATATCATGTTTCAAAGCATGATATCACGACTGTTTTCAAACATGCATCCTAAACAAGCATGCAAGCTATGCGCATCATCTGCGCCATGTACAAGGCGCCACGTGTTTCCTTACTAGCGGCATCCTCTTGATCTCTAAAAACTGCCCAACCCCATCCTCCCATCTAATTTTCTGTCCACCCCCCCCCCCCCCTTCCTGCGCTTTCATTCCCTTGAAATCTAATTTGTAAATCTAGGCGACCATTGACTGTTCTCTCTTCGCTCTACATGTCCTGTCCATGCCCATCTCTTATACTTTATTTCCACTGGAATGTCAGTAACTTCAGTTAGTTCTGTGACCCATTCTGCCCACTTCCTATCTCCTAACGTTCTACCTATACTATTTTACGTTCCATAGCTCTCTGCATTGTTCTCAACTTAAATAGTGCTCTTTTGTTTCAGCACGACAGGTGAGTAACTGTTACAAACTTTCCTCTTGAGCGATACCAGTAAGCTGCATATAGTCATGATCTTCGAGTATTTGTCAAATGCGCTCCATCCCAATCTTATTTTCCCTTTCGTTGTCCGGGTCTGCGGTTACTATAAGTCCTAAGTAAAACTGTTTGCCTATAAATCCTAGAGCTTTGCTAACTATATATGCTGTTACTTTTTATGCTGAACATTACCCAATTTACCTTAGTCTTCTGCATATTAATTTTAGGTCTATCTTCGTGGTGTCCCTATCTAGGTAATTAATCATTCTTTTTGTAATTCATCCAATGCGTTGCTTAGAAAGACAATGTCCTCAACGAATCGCTGATTCATGGGGCATTTTCCATCAAGTTCAATACTTATCATTGCTCCAATTTCAAATATCTAAATACTTCCTCTAAACAGGCGGTGAATAGTACTGGGGCGATAATGTCTCCTTGCATAGCACATTTCTGAAGTAGACGCAAGTAATAAAAAAAAAATATATATATATATATATATATATATATATATATATATATATATATATATATATATATATATATATATATATATATATATATATATATATATATATATATATATATATATATATATATATATAATATTTATATAATCAATGTCTTGGAGGTGTGGGATGGGAAGTTCGCTCTCTGAACGTCACATCACCACGCACTTCTCAGAAGCCACGATATCGATGTGGAATCCCGTGGCCATATGTTGTGGTTGTAGTGAGCTCCCTCACGAGGTGTAACAGAGAAACAGGCTTCTTTTTCACCCACTAGGAGACGGAAATCCTAATAGCCTCCTGCTCTCCACGCTTCTTGTGCCACTCAAGCAATCATCCGTCAGCGAGGTGTGGTAATTTACGCTGCTGCAGTGTAATGCGTTACTATCGCGCCTTCAGTCTGTCAAAATGCCACTACGTGTTTGCCTTCAGGCGACCACAGTGGAACGACAGACCGCTGTTCGCAACCATGTGGCCAGCGACGCTGACGGAGACGTCGGTGTGGGTGCTCTGCATAAGCGACATAAGGGAAAAAAGAGAGAGGGAGAGAATGAGGAGACGGGGTGTCGGCGAGCATAAGCGCTGGCGGGAAAGCTCACACCTGGACGCAGGAACCCTGCGCTCTGCGCCCCTCGTTTGCGCGGGTACGCGCCTGGAGTGTGCAGACTAGGCTGCTTTCGAAGGGGGACGAGTACCATTCCCCACTCTGCTGTCTAGTATCCCCCTCCAACGCCGCCCTCATCTCCCCACCGGTAGCCAATCTAGTATATAGTCGTTTCGGTTTCTTTTCCGGCTGTCTCTCCGTAATGACTGAGAGCAGGGGGCGGCAGCGCCCGTTTGCGTCTCTGTCGAGAATTCAGCGCGGCCGGCTCTTCCCAGGGGTCATTTTTTTTTTTCGTTACTGTATTTTCTTTCTATAAGGGTGAATCGAACTGGGCCGTTTTGTACATCGGTGCCCTGGAAGCAGTGGCGGCTTGTAGCGGGGTGACCGTTCAGAACGCCCTCCGTGGTAGCGCGAGAGAGTGTCCCTGACAGCGTGGACTGGCGGGTTTTGAGAGGGACAGGAGTCGGGTGGAAGCGCAAGCCGGCGGAACAAAGGCGAAACAACATAAAAGATTGTTAGCGCCCGGAGGATATCAATGCGCGGGGGACAGGAATACAGGGGCGGAAGACAGAAAGCAACAGTAGTGAATATTTTTGTGAACTGCGGGAATCGGTAAGTCTACCATGTCCACTAATAGGGGGGGGAAAAAAAAAAGACAAGAAGCTGCGGAAATGTGCATGGAGAAGGGGGCAAGGGGCATCAGGGGTTGAGCGTTAGCTGTAATGCAGGTAGCCAGCTGTCAGTCGAGATTGCCGACGATTCCGTTACGATTTGCGGGATTTCGAGCAGCTGCCTTGCTGCCTTGCATACCCCTCGTGCCCAATTTTGGCTCTTGTACCATCTGAATGGAGATGGGAGTCCTTCTGTGTGTGTGTGTGTGTGGGGGGGGGGGGGGGGGGGGGTTCCTCCAAAACGTCGGCGTCCGGAGTGCTTGTTGTACGTGGCATATAATGGTTTTGTTCTGTTTTACCCAAAGCTTATGTAGCTAGTTCGGTCGAAAAGCTGTCGGCGTAGTAGTCGATGCAGCAGCCGGCACCACGTGTCGGAAATATTGGGGCAGAAAAATCTTGATTGGTATACAGGGTTGTGACGTCACACGACATCACCTCGTGCGAGAATTTCAAACACCCCATATTCAAAATAAATTAGAAGTAATTCAATGAAATAAATTTGTCTCCATTCGGGTTCAAACCCAGGTGCTCTGCATTCCAGACGGGCACGCGCAACGCGTAGGCCACGAATGGTCGTTACCAAGCGTTTTCTCCAAAGTGACATAGTGAACACGTTGTGGTGCGTTCGGCTTACTAACGTGTGTATGTAATGATGATGCAGTAAAATAATTGTAAAATTGAAATCATTAAACCAACTTTAAAAATCGCAAAATGAAAAGGCGGTGTAACTAAAAGGCTTCGCGTCTACTCTTACGGCAGAAGTTTAAGCGTCCGCCTAATTTTTAGCTTTCGCCAGCATTCTTCTTCTTTTTTTTTTTTTTTTTTTTTTTTTTTTTTTACGACAGGAAAGTATCTGCGGGTGCAGAGGGCGTTCTAGTGGTCTGTTTGGCAGCAATGCGAATGGGATACTACTCTCCTAGAGGCAACGTGCTAGAAAAGTTCGCCCTTTTTCTACAGTTTTTGCGCACACAGTGTCCTCATATATCATACGAAGAAAAGCAAACTTGGTCACCACTTGGGCTTAAGGGTATGGCACGACAGCGTTAACTGTTCCCGCTCGTGGATGGCCTTGTGGATCTTCATTCAAGTACATGCACTTTGCTGTTTGTTCAATTATTATAATGCTTCATTTTTGTGCATCGCTTGTCACACACACTCATTAGCATATAGTCGTAAGCTACCACATTATGAGAAAGACCACCAGACATAAGCCAGCTTAACCAATCCGCGCTAGCATGCTTAGGGCCTGACTACGGTCTGAGTAGGGTCTGACATAAGGACTGACTGAGAATGCTAGTGTGAGTGTTCGATTACCCTCACCCACCCATCTGAAATGAGAAGCTCGAGTAGCCCTGCCGAATCGGCCATGTGACATGGCCTCATGCTATCGGACAAACCTACCACAAGTCGGTGTCCGGCCGTGTCAGCTGCTAAGACCTGCCAGAGCCATGCCAGTAATCACAACGCCAACGACGGGGTTTTTGAGAACGGGGCCTTCAATGTTATCGCGCTAATAAGCACAGAGTCTGGCTCTTTCATTCCACCTCTTGTACTGCTGTCACAAGGCTCTGGACTAAATGCATTTGAGTTTTATGAATGAGCAAAATACCTGTATTCTTCGTTTTGATGCGGCCAGCCGAATGGCATCATTAAACAAAAAATATTATACAAGGGGCGCTCATCAAGTTCTCAGCCAAAGTACGGTGCAGATTCGTTGACATTGATGATTCAAGTTCTCAGCCGAAGTATGGTGCAGATGCGTTGACATGATGATTCAATGTTGAATTCATGCTATATAATTCTTGATTGTAATCAGTGTAGAGTAGGCCATGTTCGTGTCTTCTATCTTTTGTCACGTGACATTGGATGCCATATAAGTACCAGAAGCTCAAGCGAAATGCATCATCAAGCAGTACGTCGGGACTACTTTATTGACAAAGGCGGGAACACTGGCAGCATTCGTTCATAAGGACATGGCGACTGTTTGATGAAATGCAGGGTTTGACGGAAAGCAGTCTGGTAGGGTATATGCTTGGCGGAAAAGCTTTGAGAAATGGCCAATCATTCGAAATAATCACGTTTCGGCCCTCTGCGGGGGCCTTGTTCATGTTCTACAGGCGTATTGTTCACAAGTTCTGAACAAGGCCCCCGTGGAGGGGCCGGAAAGTTATTGTTTTAAATGATAGGCCGGCGCTCGAACCTTTGCCGCCATTAAGGATGTTTACAGTACGTAACGCAGTCGCACGAACCATCTTAACGTGAGGAGTTGTGGTAATGAAAAGCTGACCATTTTTCTAAGATAGCAACGCACCCGTCCTTCTGGCCATCCCTGAAGAAAGTGCCACTAGATGAGTTTGTGAATAATCCGTTTGTAGTGAGTCTTGAGGTTTTCGATTCTACGAAGTTAATTAGGATCCGAAATTGAAGCAAATATACGTGACGTGGCAGATCTACTGCACCATGTATACACGATCACACACAAAAGTCATAAACCCATCACCGTCTGCAGTCCAGGACAATGTTTCGAAGCAACGTTAAAATGTGGAAAGTCTCCTTCTTATATGACTGGTTTGCGGGCAGCGAATATAGTAACTGGTTTTATTATTATAGAATGAAATTAAAATTAAAATAATAAAGGAAAGAAGGAAAAGAGTTTTGCCTGCCCCGGTATCTGCTATCGAAATGAGCTTAAGCACCTCAACTGGGGCGGCGGAAATAAAGGGATAGCAAGGAGACAGGTAGGAGAAATCAAAGAGGTGAGTGACAGGGAGAAAGGACAGTTTAGAGTAAAAGGTAAAGGAGTATAATACAATATTGTACATGGGCAGTGAATCGTAGCGCCTTATTTATTTATACTTTTATTTATTTATACAATACTGCAGGCCTCGTTACGGCTCAGGCAGGAGGGGCATACAAAGTACTGAGTAACTACATTAGCAGACGTAATAAAAAAAGGAACAAATTAATAGTGTATACAATACCAGTGCAGCCTACCAGCTGCGAGAACAAAATGGGTAAAAAGAACACTCGCTCTTGTAACAAAATAATTCCCAAAACAAAAAGCGAAAAATAAAGAAGGAGGAGGAGGAAACACCTTAATTCAACACATTACTAAGCGTCAAGAATGTCCTGGGCCAGAGTCACCAACTCATCATTCAGCTGGTCAGATGCTAACCAAGCCCGCCCGCCACGTTGGGGGAGGAGGGTGTGGAAAGTGGGATGATTGAATTGCGACAGGGCATGAAAACATGCAATGTTCCAAGTTTGCATAGTGTTCGGAACAATTTGGGAATGCGGGGGAATGTCTGAATCGGTATAGAAACGATCTGGCAGGAGTAGGCAGTGCATTTAGTTGTATGCGTCTAAGAATGCGTATTTGCGTGATAGTGAGTGATTTATCAGGAAGAAGTGTACGAAGAGTTTCTGTAATGTTGTCAGAGTGAATGTTGATTTCTTTTTTGTAGTGAATAGTAGTGTCCCACGTGGGTGGTTAAGGCCAGGGAATCCCAGGCGTCCGGTGTTGAAGTTCGCGGGCTAGGCGATGCACTACCTCATTGCTTGGGATTCCAGCTTGACCAGGAATCCACCTCAGTGTGACAGTGTTGGGACGTAGTTTGCTGAGAGCTCTGTGCAGATCATCCTGCAGTTCTTCAGGAATACGACCCGTATGAATGGCACGTATAGCCTGTATTGAATCAGTGTATATGGTATATCCTGAAGGGTTAGGGGGTGCTTGAGCGAGGTCTTGAATACTAGCGACTATTGGCAGGGTCTTGAGAATCGCTGTAGGAGGAGGATCTATGTAAGGACCGAGGTTATGCGTCACTACACAGCTACAGCTCTCAATTGAGTAAGCAGCCGCTCCGACGTTAGTTCGGGATTCATCTATGTAGACAATCGTGGAATCTGTAGGGTGGACATGATTGACAACGCGAGCGGATCGTCTGCCTGGGTTAGTATCGGGTGCAACGTTTTTCGGAATGGGGGTTATTTTGAGGTTATCCGGGAGCGAAGGAGGAGGTGTAATTATGGGGAGGTCGTAGGTTTGAGTGCAACCTGTTGTAGTATCCAATGTCCTTGTTTGGTGCTAGAAAGACGTGCCATTTTCCAGTCTCGATGTTGTTGTATTAGGTCTCCCAGGGGCAAGAACATGTACAAATGAACCATCACAGTACAGTTTAAGCAATGAGAAGGAATATAACACGAAGATCAATTTGAGTAATTACTAGTTCACAAGAAAATGAAATCAGTAATTGAAACGGTCATTGGAATCAGTACTGTTTAGTAGCGACTGAGATAAATTATTCCAATATGTTAGAGTGCGTGGGAAAAAAGAATATTTAAAAATGTTAGTTCTGGCATTATAGGCAGTCAGAGAGTCAGCATGACAATGACGTGTTCGGCGTGCTGCCATTGGCGTTACATAAGGCTGATGACGAGAAGGTTATTTTTAAGAAGAAAAAGAAATTTCAGCCGTTGTATTTTTCTTCTTATTTCCAATGTCTGACTGCCATGTTGTCTCAATATTGCTGTCAGGGAATCAGTCATACGGTACTTCGAAAAAATAAATCTGATTGCTTTACGCTGTATTCTTTCTAGTGCGTCAATGTTGGTTTTTGTGTAACGGTCCCACACTATGCAGGCATACTCCAGTTTTGTTCTTATTATGGGTGTGTAGTCTAAAGGTTTAGTTTCAGCGGGAGCTTGTTTTAGTTTATGACGTAGAAGACAGAGTTTACGAAAGGCTGAGTCCCATACGTTAGAAATGTGAATCTTCCAGTTCAGGTTATGAGTTATTGTGACGCCAAGATATTTGTATTCCCTAGAAGTGAACCATGGGGTTCTCCAGCTCTCTTGGTGGAAATGAGCAGAACGCACACTTCCACGTTTTAATGTGGGCAGCACGTAAGGTAATCATCCCATCCGATCGCACAAACGACTTGAAGCAAATATACGAGACGATGTTAGGCTCCTCTTATACATACACGCTGAGGTACAAGCAGGACCGATGATAACGACATGTATTAAAGGGACCTCAAGCCTTTTTAGTTCCTTGGTGACGCACTGATGACACATAGCTGGTTGGGTGGACATCACAGACTGAAATGGCTGAGCACCGTTTCTTTAAAAAATCTCTAGATACCTAGAGACTTTTCTTGGTGGATTTCCAGACATCGCTTCGTGGTCGAGACTGTCTTCCACCTCCTGGTCTAAGATACCTGTGCGCAAGGGCACCGATTGGAAACGTATAGAGACGTCTCTGCTGTTTATATTAAGCGTCCAGCGCAGAGAGCCAAGCGCAACCCCATCATAGGGAAACTTACGCTCTACCCTTTGAAGGCAAGATTTTGAATACGCCATGATGACAGCAGGTTGAGCTTACAAGACTTCAGCTTCCGTGAGGCCGTTTCAATGACAAAGCGTTCAGTAGTTGCGGAAAACACGACTCGAGCAGAGCGGATGGACCAGGTTGTGTTAAAAAATGTATGGGGTACATTAAGCTCTACCTTTAAGGGCGACAGCGTTAATGGCTCCCGTTTGTCGGATTCCATTGTGGATCCTCGTTCGCGTACACGCACTTTTCCACTCGCTCAATTTGTGCCTCTGTACCTTAACCATGCTCATTAGCATACAGTGGTGAGCTAGCACATCATCTGAAAGATACCGCTTTAACCAAAAGGTACGAACATGACTGCATGGCTTAAGATCGAGTGCAGCGTGCCTGTCTCGAGATACAAGGAGTCTCGAAGGGTCTGATTCCCATCTTACCCTCCCATCTCAAAGGAGCTTACCAGAGTTGGCAGCTCCTGACAACTCAGTCATGTCACGGGAATTCGTGACGTCACACGACCTGACGACCACAGCCGTGCCACGGGCCGACTACCACCTGCCAGAGGCAAGCTCGCGATTTTTTGCTCACAACGCCGACGAAGACGGATTTTCTGCAGAACCGGGCCTTAACATTATTGTGCTGGAATAAATTTAAAACTCTTTCACACTAGCTTCGTTGGCCTTGTTTCATAACCATCATCTCGAGCGAACGCATTGCTGAGTACGGACGAAAGCAATGCCGTCCATGGAATACTCTGCTTAGTGCGAACATCACGAATGGACAAGAACAGGCTGGGCAAAGAAAGCTAAAATTAAATTTTCCAGGCTCATAAACGTGCAGTCAGGTTCTCCAATGACCGAGGTTGGTTCTACCACTATTTTCTACCTGTATCGACAGCTCTTTTTTTGCTGGCATTGCATTCGGCGTGCGGGTTATGTATTGCTTGTGTACGCCATTCTTCACGCGACATCTGGGAGCAGTATTGGCCGAAATATCGGTTTGAAACCTTGTGATTGCAGGTGCATATGTCCTTGCAGGTACATACGAAGCTAGCCTCCCACTTTATAGACCAAACCTACCTATATGACGTAAGCAAGATGCGGTGGCGCTGCTGCCGCCCGGCTGGGTCACTTGGCCCCTTGGTGCAGAGAAACCGTACAGTACATCCTAGAACAGGCCGTGAACGTATGAAGCGTAATGTCGAAGCCGCAGTAGTTTTGGAACACAGTGAAACGTCTGTGTTACAACTTTCCATCACATCGACATAGCCCTTGGAATATTTTTTTATGTCAATTTCTGCAGTCATGTCCAATTGCAAGTTATTCCATTCAGTGATAGTATGAGGTACGAACGAATTGGCATAAGACGGTGAATTACACTTTATGCGTTGAACTTTTAAATAATGATCGGTCGTGGAAAGATGGCATAAGGTCACTAAAACAAATCGTTGCGAAATAAGGGATGGTGATAAAACTTACAAAAGTGTTCAACGATCCTGTTCACGGCAATGTAATAAATCTTCCAGCTCGGTACGCTTGATTTGTTTTAATCTGTAACGCTTGTGAAATGTGAGTAGTCTGAAGATATAAAAAGCAGAGTTGTGCAAGGATTCGATTATGAATAAGGACTTAGGCTTGATAGAGGTCCCAAATAGCCGTTGCAGCATATTCAATTTTAGGGCGTAGAGTGGCATAAGCAAGCTTTTCTTTTTTTTTTTCTTTTCTTTCTTTTTTTTTTTTTTTTTTTGACGTGGGTAGGGGCGTGTTTGAGGTTACATTTAAAAAGACCAAGTGAGCGGTTAGCAGACACTAGAGCGAAGTCGATATTTTGATGCCATGTTAAGTCAAACTGAAGGCGCTTCCCAAGGTATTTGTATGTTGATGTTAGTTCTACAGAATCCTCATTAAGAAAGTAAGTGGCTGGAATGCGAGCTGGGGGAACGACGAGTGAAAAATATCCGTTTTGTTTTGGAAACATGCGTCATTAACCAGGGTGAGCACTATGGGCTTACTGCATCAGATTGTGGGGATTAGCCATCACCATCATTAGTAATGTTACGGTAAATTACGCAGTCATCCGCTAAAGGACGAACTCAAGACGTTACACAGGCCGGTAAATTATTAATGTACATTAAGAATACATTGGGCCAAGCACTCTCCCTTGGATCAAACAAGATGTCACATGATTTTAAGAATCCAGGTAGAACGAGAGGAAGAAGATGGTTTGCGCGGTATGAAGAAGAACTGAACAAGGGTAAATGGGGTACGCCTTAGTTCGCAGATGAGCCAACGGTTCGACAGGTCCACTTGTCGAAGCGTTGGCTCATCTGCGAACTGAGGCGTACCTCATTTACCCTTGTTCAATTCTTCTTCATGAGTTTAAGAATCGTTATTAACTGAGGTGAATTGAGTTCTAAGTGAAAGACGGTCTCCAATTCAAGTGAGCACATGAAGGTGGATGTTAACCTGAGCTAGATTCAATAGAAGTCTGCGATGAAGAACCCGATCGAAAGCTTTTGCAAATTTCAGAAAAACAACATTAAAAGCACGCGTCAAGGGGTGAATGCAATGCATTAACATTGTGGTGTAGTGATTATGGCGCTCGAATGATGTGTACAAGGATGTGGGATCGAATCCCGGCCACGGCGACCGCTTTTCAATGCAGGCGAAAATCTTGGCACCCTTGTGCTGTGAGGGCCCTACCAGGCACAGGGCGGTCGTGCGGTGGCACGCTTGGTGGCAAGCCAGCAGGGTGACCGGACCTTCATCGCACCTGAAGTGTCTCGAGGGCAAACATTCCCTTAGTAGCCATCATATCAAAACAGATAGTCATCCACCAGAAACAGAGCAAACCACAGGCGGCTTACCAAGTGTCCGTGAACCTCTGCTCACAGTGGAGACGCCTTAACCGCTGCAGGAAGAACCATACACCTCCTTCCGCACTTTTGCATGCTTCACGAAGGCTCGGGGCCCTACAGCCGTATATATGCGGCTGCGCAGCGTGCCCGCTATTATTGATATGAGCACTCTACGAGCAAGAGACAAACCATGGTTGGCTGCGTGCCTGGACAACGGATTCAGGTATCGAACTGTCTGGTATGGCACAAGTGGAAGCTGAAACAGGCCAGCTATATACACTACGTAATAGAGCTGCAGGGAGACGACACTGTATAAGGACATGCGCAATGTGCTCACGATCGTCACACGTGGACAGGTTGGTTGCAAGCCGATTGATTTATAGGAAGGGAAAGGCGCGATCACTGTCTCACTTGTTTTCTGTGGACACCTCAACCACGCCAAGGGAAGGGAGTAAGGTGGGAGTGAAAGTGGAAAGAGAGAAAGGGGAGCCGTAGTGAAGGGCTACGGAGTAATTTAGACCACCTGGGGATCTTTAACGTGCGCTGACATCGCACAGCACACGACGCCTCTAAGTTTCGCCTTCATCGAAACGCAGCAGCCGAGGTCGGGTTCGAACCCGGGTACTCCGGCACAGTAGTCGGGCGTCTTACCACTGCACCACCCCGGCGGGGCTACTCGTGTAAACCCTTTGACCTTAAGAGGGAGATATCCCATGGCAAAGCGACACATAAATGAGGCCCTGCCCTCTTCCAAGAAGTCCGCGGTGATAGCCAGGTACATTTTTCTGATTTATAACACAAGGCAACTGAGTTGAGCGACTTGGTCGTTGTTTCACTCTATCGCAATGCAAGACGATTAAAATCCCTGGTAGCAACAAAATACTATGAGTCGCAGGGACAAACTTAGTATTCCTCAAAGACAGCAAAAGTTTACAGAACATCATGTAATGGGCATGCGCTATCCTTGCCAGGTTTATTCCCGAACAAATATTCTAGGTTAATTTTAAGATTCATTACGCTTTTCCCGTTTAATCCCGATTCACACGATTGAGGGTTTCCCCCTTCGGTCCGCAGATCTACTGCGTGTCGGCCCAGTGGCACCTACAACGTCACTGTCGGGCTGTTTGAAGACGCGGTTCGGTGCAGCTGAGCACGTGACGCTAGACACTAAACACTCACCTAGTCGTGAGGATCCACTACCATAAAATGTAGAAAGAAATTACGGAGAAACAATCAGCGGTAGAGATCAGATCAGGTGACTGTCATCGATCCCAGGGCCACGGGGATGATGCGCATTGCAAGGCGGACTATACCACGTATCGTCTCAAGAGATCACACTTAAGGAAAGGTCATATCAGAATCGAATGCTACAAGCGCATAAGGTTATAACCTACTTCAAAGGTTTGTTCGTAACCACTTTTTTTTTTCTTCAGTCCTCTGAACCTCTGAGGCGATTTAACTGTCGCCCTCAATATAATGGCCTCCCCTTTCAACTGCGTAGATGTAGGCATATCAGCGACCTCAGGGACCGTATCGAACACGGTCTGTCGCAAGGTCTGCGCATTCGCAGCACTAACCGTCGTGGGCCCGCCGCTCTTGAAAGATTTGTTCTTCCAGAAGCGCATTCACAATGCAGCTCTCGCTTCCTGGTATCCGGCATTGGGTTCCGCACAATCGGCCTCCGCAGTTACTCCGGCGGCCTGATCTATAGAAGAGGATCCTTTCTTCTCCAACCGGCGAAGCATGCACAGGAGGCGTCAAGCGACTCCCAGACCCCCGCAGGGGCAGCACGGGCTGGTCAAGAAGAAGCTCCGGTGCGTGTCAGCCCTGGCGGTAGATGCTACCCGGTGTAGACGGTGCGGCGTTCCGCGCGCCCCATGCGGTGCGCCACCGGTCGCGTTCCGGATCGGCCGCATTTGCACGGCTGGCCGGATAGGAATTGCATCGACGCTTCCTCGGTGGCCGATAGCGTAGCACACAGGCTCGGTTTCCGAAGAGCTGTCGGCGGTCAAAAGAATTGCGGTCTAACCCCCCCCCCCCCCCTTTTTCTTTTCTAACAACGTTCCCCTCAGCTGCGGTGCGACCTAGTGAGCAGATGCAGCGGACGCTAGCATATCTCAGTTTGCGTACCGAGGAATAGCTCAGTGATTGCCTTTTTGGCAATGCCCGGAGCGCTATTTATCTGGGTGAACGCCTCGCTTCTGTGCTATCTTTTTTGTAGTTACTTATTTCACTCGACGTGCCCACTCATGCGCGTCCGATCTGAAGCTATAGGCTGAATTCTTCACGGTGAGCTACATCACTAAACATCGATCGCAAATTACTTGAATCACGTAAAAGAGGCAATGATATTGGAGGCTTCTTGGAGGTCGCTAGCTGTTGGCAAACTCAACAAGACCCTTTTTTCTACAGAGGCATCCGGCTCGCTCTTTAGGTGTCTACCACCTATGTTAACCTAGCATATAGCTTGTATTAACTAATATAATGAAGTACTTGATCCAGGATTCACCAGTAAAACAGGCTATTCACAGATTACCGTGTAATATATTACTTCAACTATTCGACTTTTCGCTGCTGACTGCTTAATATTGTTGCGTATATGCCACCGAAGAGGACGACGATGGAAAATAGAGTGAGAGACGACGAAGCTGAAGCAACTGTTCGGGCTTGCCTAAACACTTGCGGTGTTCTGCTGTGCTGTGCTGTGAACGCTTGCTCATCACCTGCTGTGGTTTTCTGTGCTAGCCTTCTGCCCCGTATCATCTTGGTGGAGGTGCTGGGTGTCGATCCCAGTACCTCTCGCCAAAAAACTTACTCACCCTAATGACCTCAAATTTGAGAAAGACCTGGATCCGATCACTAACTGGTGCAGATCGTAGAAAATAAAGCTGAATACTGATAAGTGTAAAACTCTGACTTTTACCTGTGAAAAGGTGCCTTCAGCTTTCACAGGCTCAACTTTAATCCTTGTGCGCACGCGTCCTAACATAAGTACCTTGCAGTGAACTTGGATTTAAATCTTTGCTGGAATACCCACATACATGATTTCGCTGCCAAGTCATGACGTACGCGCGGCTATTTGAAATGCAATCTTGGAGATACCCCAACAACTGTTCGAAAACTAGTTTATCAGACAATTTGTTCGTCCCCAACTTGAATTCGCCTAATCAATCTGGTCAACGCATCAAGCCTATTTATTACAATCAATCGACTGCATTCAGAATCGCGCTGCACGTTTTATAATCAGGAAATTATCGACAATCAAGCGTTAGTCTCAAATTATCGCTGTGACTACAGACACTAGAGGCACGTAATAAAGTCGCTTTGCTTTGTCTCTTTCATAAAATAATCCATAGTCAGCATCCCAGTAGCCTCCCCCTTGCAGAACCACATCACACATCCCATAGTCTTTGTAATAATTTGTAATGTTTTGAAAAGATATTTTTTTGCCTTTAGACACAGATTCGGTCGAAGCACAGCTTTTAATTCATCAACGCTACCGCGTGCCATAAGCTACTGGAATGATCTTCCGATCGCACTGCTACCATTAGTGACCCTGCCGTCTTCATAGAGAAAGTACTGCTATGGTTTTCTTAGTTACTTTATACACCACATTGCACTTTGTTACTCAGCCTTTAGTCACCCTTGACTCAATTCAATTCAATTCAATTTATTTGCCATCCTGGTACAAATGATGGCGGGAACCCGGGGTAAAAGCTGCCGTTTGACAGCTTGACAGAGCCACGGGCCCCCAATTTGGCAGCACCACAGTAGTTAGGCATATATGAAAAGCACATGTCATGTGAATTTAAACACAAGGTAAGGAAACATTGAAATAATAAATACAGCTCTTGTCAGTGTACAGTTATGAACGCAAAGTACACAATGAAAACTAGCAGATAGAAGCCCACACTTATGGCGAGAAAAAAAAAGGGGGGGGGGGGGGGGGGTGAGGAAACATTGAGATAATAAATACAGCTCGTGTCAGTTTACAGTTATCAACGCAAGGTACACAATGAAAACAAGCAGATAGAAGCCCACACTTAAGGCGAGTAAAAAAAAAAAAAAAAAGAAGAAAAACAGGTTAAATCAGTCATGAACAAAACCGTTCTATTGAATGCAAACAGTACTGAAACAAATTCCGACGTGCAGCCCTGGGAAGAAAGATATTGCTTTGTGCTAAGTTGTTAAGCAGTCGGGGTAGTCTATTAGCTAATGTTTGTTCACCAAACGAAGTTCTGTAAGTTTTTACACTCCACTGCCCAGCATTTCTTATATTGTATGATGACTCTCGTTTTTATAGCCCAGCTAATTTACAAAGGAAAGAAGTGTTGTCTGAGACCTCGTTTTTTATAGCCTTGCTTAAGCAGTAGTCATAAAGCTTGGTTATTGGAACTATACTGTACTTTAAGAAAAGAGGTGTCGTGTGGTAAGTTGGCGGAACATTTTCAAGAATCCTTAGGAATTTTTTCTGTAACACTTGCAGCATCTAAAGATTTCCTGCTGTTGTTGTACCCCATGTTAAATGACAATAGTTCAGACGAGAACTGAACAATGAATGGTATACCATCAATATTACGTTTCGTGGTAATACCTCACGGTTCCTGTATATAAGGCCAATAATATTTGAGCATTTATTTACAAGGAAGGTAACATGTTCATCCCATCACCTTTGATTCCCACATTTTGCTGTCATCTGCTATGTCATGACGCAGGACTAGGTTTTTGTATCCTTTGCTTCCTGTATACTCGCCCCCCTCACACAATACTTCAATTTGGAGCCTGTGAGTATGTTGAATAAATAAATATAGTGGATCAGATTGGCTAACGATTCTAATGAGATAGTTGTTGTACTCAGTAGAAGATGGCCTTAAACCCGCACAAAGCAGATTACATTACATTTACTCATAAAAGTGAGCCACTTAACTATATATGCTTAGAAAAACGGTTGAACTCACTTCCCGTGTAACACGAGCACGCACAAGTATACCGACGTGGCCATAACTTGAAATCTTATATGGACAAAGCATAGTAGCAGTAGTAACAATAATAATAATAACAATAATAACAATAATAATAATAATAAGAATACCATTGCCTGGAACGGAATTAAACATTAGCTTTCATTAGGGGAGTTCTGGAACAGGCTTCCACAGACGCGCAACTAGCAACACAGATACTTGTGCGACCCATATTTGATTATGCATGTGAAATATATGGGACCTATACCTCAGAGTCAGCCTGTAAGCTTGATACCGACGGCTGGATTCCGCGACTACTCTTTGTGCTAAAGCAGACGCTTCTCTTCTTTTTGGCAGACGAAAGTAAAAGAGACTAGTTGTCTTCTAACGTGTCCTAAGTAATTGAATTTAGTTGAAGAAAGAACTACACATAAATATAGAAAAGACACTGGCTTAAGTTGTAATACACACGTAACAATCTTCCAAACCCTGTTGTCCACGAACAATCCCGAGAGCAAGTTTCAGCCCTTCTTAACACATATTTAGAAGAGTAGTTCGCAAAATTGGCGGTCTAAATTGGCTTCGCTCGTAACGACCGGCGTTTGCCACAATTTGATGCTTATGTCCACTCCCATCTTATGGCGATTTCCACTGGTCGCTCCGGAGCACGTTTTCTTACTCCGGGATGACGATTTCGAACTTCCACTGGTCGACCAAGATAGGTTGCGCGTATTCCACTGGTCGCTTGGAGCAGCTCGGGACGCTCTACCTCGATCCGCCGACCGGAGTCGGGTCTCGCCGGAAGTCCTTGTCGCTAATGCGGTCACTCCCGGAGGCTGCTGGAATCTTTTGGCTGTTTTTGGCCGTTTCAGCGACATTGGCAGAGGACACTGGGCATCACCATTTCTTAGCGCGAATATGTCGAAGTGTGTCTATCGAAAACTGTCTGCAGCACAAAAGCAAGTTGTTGAGGGCCGCACTCCTGCCTATTTATCAAGCACAAAAATTTTGGCGCTGGGATGCGGCTACAACTTTCGAAACCGGCTCAGCATTACTTCCGCCGCGCGCTGTACACGTTCCGCTGGTCGTCCAAGGCTGATTCGCTCTGTAGCTCTTTAGGTCGGTTCGGGTTCCCAGCTCCGATCGACCAGTGGAAATCGCCATTAGCCCGGACTGCGCCGATAGTCTGTATAAATAAAAACAAAATATTGAGCGCCACTAGTGATTGTTCCAGCGACCGCCAATTCCACTTCAATTATCCTGGCGTTTTGAAGGAGTTGCTCGATTAAACATTTTCTTCTTCCCTCAGCTACGTAAATGTAACCAGAACCAACAAACAAGTCGGTTGGGGTCACCAGCAAATGGTAAGAGTAGCACTAAAGAAAGCGAATATTCGCTGCTAACCGTTTTATTAATTCCTTATCGATTCAAACTGTCTGGTATAAATTTAATCATGAAGGACTGTTACTCATTTCCAGAATTCTGCTGGAATCGCCTTGGGTTCAGTTTATGGTTCTGTTTGCGCATCAATATAGTACGTTCTCTCGCTTGCGGTGTGAATGCCGCAGAAATAAACGTTACTGCCTACGTCACGCTCAAAAACAGCAAAGATAATGTCATTGCGTCTGGGTTACGCAGGTGATGTAGCCCCCTAAGTCTTCTCTTATGAGGACTAGACGGAGCTTCGGAAATTGTGAACGAAGCAGACAGGGCAAGACTAGACCAGTCTCTCTCTGAGCTGTGATGCGAAGTGTGAGGACTATGCATGCAACATCCGCCGACTTCCACACGAGGTGTTGCGCGAGCAGAGCACCAAGAAAGCGCAGCGAAGAGTGGCACCTGTTGAAACAAATCTTGTGTGTAACACCAAGGTGTTGAAGGCGCAGCCGCTTTTCGAAATCGAGTTTCTCCCAGGCTACATACTTTCGCGTTTCTCGAGAAGCGGCGCGAAAGGGGAACACATTCGCTTACTTTCGCCAGCTGCGTAATAGCGGCAAGCCTCATAATCGTGTTCTTGAATTTTCCCGCTCCTCATTCAACCGGCCGCCAACAAGTACAGCAAAAAGGATTCGACGTTGCTCAGCTTCCCCGCAGGGGAGCGCACGCCACGCGCCCTTTTCAACCAATCAACGGGCAAGGAGGCAACTACACACTCGTGACGTCTGCACAGCCTCGCCGCGCGCTTGCGCGCGCGCTCTGGGAACACCCTCATAGTGGCGAGAGGAGGGTGTACCCAAGAGCGGCCGCGAAGCGCGATGGGAGAGGACGGTGCGGAGCGGCACAGCGGCGGTGTCTGCGGCGGCCGGCAGCGCTCGTTTTGATTGCAATTTCTGCCGTCGGCACACTCGGCTATGGCGCGGTCAGCGAAAGATGCGCCACGATGACACGCGCTCGGCGGCGGGATAAGTGGCTCGTCAGCCCGGCGTGTGGCGCTCCCCGTCATCTGGTGCTGCTGGTGCGGTGCTTGTGTGTGTGGTGGATTCTGTGCGCGGGGACCTGCTCTTTGGCGGCAGCGACCGGCGTGGATGTGGTAGCCACTTGTTACGCCGACTGTGGCTCGAGGCTGGTGAGTGTCCCTGGCTCATGCCAGGTCTTCAGCCGTGCTGCTGTTTAACTGGGGATTCATATGCCTACTACCTCCACTTCTTGCGCGGGATACACGATCGCCGGATACCACCCTTGTCTAAAGCTGAGCTGAAGGCCAATAAATTAAGTGCCCCTAGGAGTCGAATATAGTTTCGTTTTGGCTTCGTAATAGCAATGTAGACACTGCCGAATATGGCAGGCATTCTTTAGCAAGGCAGGCATGGCAGTTGGCTTCGATGATCCAGACTTTAAGGATCGCTCTTCATGTTGTGATGAGTCGACGTGATTTTGGTTTTTGTTTTGTTCTCCAGTGTGGCTACCGCGTCCATTGTTTATAAGCAAGCACGTCCTTCTAAATACGCCTGCTTTTCTCCTGTCTGAGGTTGAGGTTGTTGCAAGCTGCTTGCTAGTGGGGTTAGCCTTGCGGATTCTGCAGACTCTCTCTCCACCATAGCGACGCTTAAATGATTCGTAAGGTCTATAAATTAGGCACACATTTGAGACCTGGCTGATATACACCGCCATACACGCTATCACCCACAACAGTCAGTAGTCAATTTTTGCTGATTTTCTCATTCGTTTGCACTCACTGAAAGTTCATGAGCGGCTATTAGTTACACTAGCATCGCATATGCGTGATCTGTGCCCACGCTATAAACAACGATAAACTTTGCCTTCGAGGTTTCACAACGGCACACCGATAGCGGCCGATGGTGTTTAGCCTGTTGAGCACCTTGCTTTCTGTGTTATTAATGCGCTTCAAGTGCAATAAGTACAGCGGTAAGTACTACTGCTTATCTTGACGAGCGCTGACACACAGCTAACTTCGATGCGAGCAAGGGCAGCAAATAAAGTCAGCTATTGCAACCGCTCACATGCAGCGTCTTTTTTCTGAGTACGGTCTAGGGGTCAGGACATTCGTGTCGTCGCTCGTCCGTGTACGCACAACGTCAGTCCGGCCAAACTTAGGGCAAGATGTGGCTTCATTTCTCGTATGGGTATCACATGTTCTCTGACTAGACAGCCCGAGAAGAGGCCTTCACACTCCACTCGTAAGCAGCTTGGATCTCCACGTCGGCGCTGACGTCAGCGTAAAAGTGCTTCCGTTAGCACTCCGACCCGCAAGTCAGGGAGTGTAGGTCACTCTGCCGATTTAGTCGGCACTGAGTAAACGCTCTTGGGAAAGACGTGGTGGCTTCAGGTTCACGTAGTCGTTACTTGTAGTGGAGAAATTGCACAGTGGCGAATACTGTGTGAAGGTGACTGCAAAAAAAAAAAGTGTGCGCGGCGAAAATTCTAGCCTTACTCATCTCGAATATGTCCCACGCTATTTGGCTCGAAAATAAGTTAGCATACAGTGCTAATGGTTATCACCGCAACTGCGGACAAAGTTCCCATAACTCGACGTCGCTTGCCCCCTCTCTTCGTGTTGGCAAAGTGATACGTTTGATAACTGTAGTAGCGGGTGGTTGCTGTATATGAATGCAGCTTTTAATACCCTGTAATAAAAAAGCAGGCGTTTTCGTCGGACACGACTGCTGTAATTCCAGATGGCTTCTTGACCAGCTTGTTCTAAGCATGGAATTCATAAGTGATTTAAACAAAACTTTAACGAAGTCAGAAACCAAACATGGAAAAAACCGCGTCACTTTCACACTACTATTGTATATGAGTCGAAGATGAAAGCTTGGTATTTGTTGAAGCCCTCGTTCGCGCGTGGTAAGAACTCCCAGGCGCTGGAAACTAAGTTTCCTTCCTCCTTCCGAGACTCGCTTACGCAACGCGAAATGGGGACGGAGAACGTGACGTACGTGACTGCCTGCTGACGCCTTGAGCACCATGCTATCCGACTCACGGCTCAAAGACACAATGAGCCTAGCTGGTTTGTGTCCTCCGGCAGACAACTGCGTCGGGGACACTTTGCTGCCGCGAAGCCATCCGTCATGTACCTGCTTGCCGACCGATTGTTGACGTTTAAATGAATGGAAAGCGTTTGCAAACTGAAAACACCGCTCTCCAACGCCGTCACGTACATGAAAGAGGTCAGGAAGAGAAATGAATTTCGCTCTTTTTCAAGCGTTACCTTCGAACGTCAAACTTTCTGGTTTCGCAGCACAACCATTTTGGCGCCCTATAAAGCATAGAGGAGATCCAGAACCAGTAATCCATTTGACTCTACAAATATAATTTAGTTTTACGCTCCACTCTAAATAAAAGTGCACTTTGCTCATCATTCCTGCCGTATTCATGCACGCATTCAGTTTCAAATGCCGGTGCGTTGAAAAATGTCTGCCATGTGGTTCATGTTGCCGGGTAGATCTTAAGGGCCGAACGCAAGCCGTTCATGTTCTGTCTACAAAACCAAACTGATGATAAGCATAGGCAAGAAACATGGTCTTCTTTCTTCCGCTAACGTCGTCTGCCGTTCGATTACAGAAGAGAATCCGATAAGTTCGTGCCATCCGCGAGTATCTCCTGGACGTTAGCCGATACCTGATTGCCTAATTAGACTACGGTCCGCTGCACATTTGTCATTTTTACTGCGCCGCGCATCTGTTTGAAACCAAGACAGAAGAAATTGGTATCCAGTAAATGCGAAGACAGCGCAAAACAAGACTGCGGTGAAGACGATTCACAAGGACAGCGCCCGCCCTTACATTTTCTCTTCATTGCAGTCTTGTTCCATCTGTTCGTTTCGTACTTCTCTGCGACCAATCCGTTTCGCCTTTGCAGACTTCCAGGAATACAGTCGAAGCTCTGGCATAAGATGTACGAAAATCCTTGGTCGCTAGCGGTTGAAGCTTAACGGGAACATTCATGGGTATATGTTAGACACCAGACGCAGCGGCAGCACATATCTGACGAATAAAAGGCCCATGATTGAATCTTGGTTCTCCTCAGTGCAGATCCTTTGGAAGTTGTCTCGACTGTCCACTCACACAGCGAGGGCCAGCGCTGGAATCTCCCCTGCCGCTTGCTGCCCTTAACTCCTTTTCCTTTTTCTGTCGCCGGAAGCGGTACCTGTTTATTACGGCGCCCCTTCGCAACGGCCTGCCAAGCATTGTGCGCGGGCGGGCTTCAGCCAGGCGTCCGACCCTTCCCCCTCCTGTTCGCCCGTCGGTCGCTGTGGCAGCGGCATTTCAGACGACACACATCGTTGCCCGATGGCTCGACTGCGGCCGGCCTCGGTCTATGTCCGTTGCAGGCATACGCTGTGTGCATGCAGCGGTCGGTCGGAACCCCTCCCCCCTCATCCTCCCGTAGACGACTTCCTGCGCTGGCGGAAGCCGGTGGTCTCGCGCGACCAATCCACACACACATACACATGCGTGAGTCGTGCGTGTCCGAAAAAGCGTTCGTTCGTGAGCCGCGGAGCTGCGCACTTGAGTTGGCGCTCACGGAGTCGTTTTACTCAGCGGCGACGGCGGTGTGACGATTTTACTCCGACCACCGCCTTGGGGAAAAGGTGAAAACGTGTGCTGTCGTAAGCGTGATGTCCCAAGTGCTTCGTGCCTGCACCTTTTGTTCTTCGTGAGGACTAGAGTGTAACACGGGCAATTTATAATTCGTGACGTTCGAGTCATGGTTTAATCGACGAGGAGCTGCGCGCGTTTTGCGGTAGCCAGATTGGAGAAAAGAGCTGCTGCCTGGGAAGTTTAACTGATGGTCGCGGAATGTGTAACTTCCTTCCTTCTCTCTAATTGTTGAGTAGCATCTCAAACAGCGCAATCAGGAAGGAGGTGACGTTTTAAACCTGTGAAAAGGGAGCAGATTCCAAGCGCTTCTGCGGTTTTCGCATCATTACCAAGGCACCTGTTGAGCAGTGAGCACCGTGCGTGGACGAGGAAGAAAATCAGGAGCGGTAGCACGGATGCACACAGAGCCAATGGGCTTTCGACGAGATGCTGATGTAGGCAGGCTTTACACCTTTCATTAAGATCTAGACCATTTTATTGCAACTTCTTCATTCAGCTTATAGTGACAGCAATTGAAAACTACGCATGGGGATCGAAGCGCGGCGCTTCGTTGAATGTTCCTTAAATGATCACAGCATTTACGGCAGGAGCTCCACTTTCTGTTTAGTCTGCTCCAAGGTTTAACAATGCCACATATATTTTCATTTGGTGAAAATTCGCATTACACAGTGAACGTAGAAACGACAGGAGTGGCGCCACGGGCACTTGACGGCGAATGCTTTACGTCACCGTTGTCATGGATACATTAAGCGATAAGTTACGCACACTCAATTTGTCGTGAAGAAATTCAAATAAATTCTCTCCACAGCCCTTTCTTCACTGGACAGAATTTGTTATAATGAACACTCCATTCGTTGGAACCAAAATTCAGCCATGCTAGCAAAAGCGGACGGCTACATATAGATGCGGAAATATCAGTGCTCACTTCGCAACGCAAATAAGTTTCTTTAATATATATCTATCTCTATATATATGCGCAGGCTAACTAAAACAATAAAGCATTCCTAATAACTTTCTATAGAGCTAACTGCTTGCCCTCGTGCGATTTGGCAGCTTAAATACCGAGGAGACAAACGCGCAGAGGCTGGTCAGACAACCAAGGAATTCCGCGCTGCAGTTAGGAGGCATGGGAAAAGCAAGCGTCCAAGTTCGGAGGAAGGACATGGTTAAAAAGAAGAAAAAAAAAATATCTTTCAAGTAATCGTTCAAGCCCTTTTCTAAATGCGTGCTTGCGCTTCCAAGCCAGCGAGAAACAGCGCTTCGCGGGCATACACTCTCTATCTATGCGCCTGATAGGGCGCATATAGATGGCCGTGTACAAATGGGTAGCTGTGCTGTGCCCGCGCCGTGGTGGCGACTAGTGTCGTCGGCCCCTCTGGCAGGCCACAGACACAAAGCAGACGCTCCCCACCAGCGCGGGAACCGAGGGCCAGACCGGCATGCATGCAAGCATCGCCCCGTGTCTGTGGCTGCGTGTCCTCTCCCTCGCAGCAGCAGCGTCAGGCTGTTAGCCCCGCGCCGAAGAAGAAACCACCGCTGCAAGTCGCTCGTCACACAGCCGTCCTCGCTGGCAACATTGCATTCTGTGTAGCCATGGTATCTTGCGTTCCTTCACGAGTCGCGGCTGCATGAGCGCTTGCACACTCAATGCCGAGACTCGAGAGGACTGGGGAATAACTCTGACCACTGCGCCGATATTCCTTCTGCAGAGCGCTGAAGCAGCATCACGGACAAACCCGGGCAGTATAAAAGGGAACGCTTTATTTTTTCCCAAGTACTTCGTTTCTAAATATATGATGACGAGAGTGTTTTTCATTTTTATATATTTTTTTTTTTTTTTTGCGCACGGCATCTTGACTCCCTCGTTCAGAACTGAGGTAGAAATAAACTTGGTCGTTGAGTGACTAAACCAAGTGTGATCCGTTTTCTATTGCTCATATATCAACGCTGCCTGGTGCCGAGTGTCACGGGCAAGTCGATAGGACATCTCGATGATGAGACATTTAGAGAAATGAGTTGATCCATTCGCTCAGCTGCAACACTCTTCATTGGACACTGTTGCCTGTCCCACGGAGGACTGTGGGCGAACATCCACGCGCCGCACTGTTGAAGGCTGCCTCCAGCTTCGACTATAGTCAAGCGCCTTATCCACCTACAAATTCATCACTCGCCGGAGGCTTTTCTTATCCGGTAAATGCAAACGAAATCAAAGAATGTACTCCGTACCTTTTTCCGCCTCTTCCTCTAGCGTTATCGATCCGACTACTCCTCCCCTCTACCCCTCCACCTACATGAACCTATATCCAATTGCCTACTCTACTGCCCAGATGTTCAAAATTTGGGCTGATATCCCCCCTCCTCTTCCTTTTTTTTTTTTTTTTGTTTGCATCCCAATTAGGCTCGACTGGCTTGACGCTGAAGGGTACGAAGAGCGTCGAGAGGTAGCCCAGGCCATCGACATGCTCGACCAGCAATTTTTAGTCTAAGTATAGGCCTTATACTACTACTCTGTATACTCGACTACTCGGCGTCTTGAACTGTACATGGACACTCAGAGGCGTAAATCAGCACATTAAGTGACCTATGAAAAGAACCCACTGGTCGTTATGAGATGAAATGACAGCGTGATCGACGAGAGTTGCAGCCATGATCGAACCCGCATCTTTGGTTTTATCAGTCGAGCGCCCCAACCACGGAGACAACGCGGCGGGCAGAATTATCGTTAATGACATCTACACGTCATGAGCGCTGACGAGGAGAGGCGTCCACTACTTATTGAGCTCACTGAGTATCGTATTAATGTTAACGCTCATTTGTTTACACAGTATACTGTTACTTGGTCCTCTTCACCGTTACCGCCTTCTGACCTCAGCTGTCGTCGCTAGATTTTTCCGCAGGCCACGACACTTCGCGCCCTGCCAAGATAAACAGCAGCGTTGCATGCAACTGTGGTGGCTGGTGGTTGCATGCGACATTTAGACTCCCAAACATGCACCACGCACATTGGCTATGCCAGGTGCCATTGCTGAAAACTCTGGACTTGTTTAGACCGCTTATGATTTTTTAACGTGCTCTCAAATCGCGCAGCACATCCAGCTTGCTTCATGAGCGGGCACCCTTGAACGTCTGCATCATGCGTATTACTGATTGAAAAACGCGCAGTTCCTTGCATAAACCCAACTATACTTCATGCTTCCTGCCATTAGGAAACCATTTGCTCAATTTTAAACCTATTTCACAGAACTTGATGGCTTGACCAGAAAGATGCCGACAGAACGAAGAGCAAGCTGTCCTAACTGGTCATATAACTGGAGCTTGAGTATTTTACAACGCTACGTGCAAACAACAACCGAAGATAAGCGGTCTGCAGAGCTGATATAAGTTTGCGGTACCGATTACAATGTTTTCTCTTTTCGTTTGATTTGTGCATCATGGTATTCGTTGAGAAAGGGCTTTGTTGCATCGGATGCCATTGGGATCGTACACAGCCGCTGCCTGCCAGAACAAGTCTAACATTCTTGAGCCTGTTTTGTTTGCTGAATAAGGCATACAGCGTGCGTTGTGTGGTTGCAAATTACGAGCGCTGCGACGGAGAACAACAACGAGAGAGTAATGACAAGGACAGGCGCAATCATGTACCAATCATGTACCAACTAGCTCAACTTTCCGTATTACTGCGTTGTGTGGTATTTGATGTTATGAGCCGCGTTTGGAGTGGGACGTATAATGTAAGTTAGCCTGGTTGCAGCATCGGTTTCTCGCGCCTCTTTGTCTCCACGGTTCACTACAACCTCCTAGACTTGCCCCGCCCACCTACGTCAAAGACCAGCATTGCTCGTTACACGTAGTTGCACATGTTCAAAGGACACTTGAATTAGGTACTTGGTAAAAGCTGCTATGCTTGTTATCCTGAGATAAGGTTGGGATATGCTGCTGGACTGCACCGACCAAAGTTGTCGAGCTGAGATGCAGCATAACGCATTGCGACGATAGTTATGATTCGCAAAGTCATGTTCTGAAAACAAAGCACGTAGGAAAGGAGGTTACACACAGTTGGCGCTATTCGAGTTCGTTCGTTTTTGTTTGTTTTTTGTTTTTAGACGGCGTTGGGAGCGATGGGGAAAGCGTAAGAGATTGAGAATGATATGAAGCAAAGCTTTCAAACAAGTGCGAGTGAGAGTCTAAGAGAGTACGGGCGAAGCATGCACCTTTTAAGCGCATGCCCGGTTCCAAGCGTTCCGTTTTTCTGATTTCATTTTGTTTTTCTGCCCGCTCTGAAGGTTCGCCGATAGGAGAAGAAGCGACAGCTAAGTGGTATTTCTGGCGCAGGCGCCGTTTCTTTCAGGACACAGACAAGACAAGGCAACTTTTCAAAAGCGCCAGAAGTGGTCGTCGTCAGGCGACGTATACGCATATCGGTGCTGCTTTGAGCTGTGAATTTGCTGCTAGTGTCGTCTGAGACATGTCCTTCGTACTTTGATCTTTTTCTCTCATTTCTTTTTTCATGTGTTTTCCTCTTCTTCTCTCTTAGCCTGAAATGCAGTCATTTAAACACCGTGCATGTTTGTCCTGCAATCTTGATTGCAAGGAGTTTCTCGAGAGAACTTGCCGTAGCTCAAATGATGATGAAACGAAAGGAGACGTAGACAATTGTTCAGCGTTTTATGTTCAACGACACAGACGGTGTGGACAACTATGTGAGGAGAAGAGAGTCTCCATGTTGCGCTTGTGCAAATTTTATAATCACTTTTAGCAAATTTAGGCGTACCATGTTAGATGGCATGCTCTTCAAACCGGCCTTTATCGTCGGAAAGGGTTAAACACAGGCAAGCAGTTTAACAAGTTGTCTTAATGATTTGTGTTAAAAATGATCGATGTGTATTACTGTAGCAAAATCAGTGCGCATATCTGCTGAATCATGCTGCCTGAGAACGTTTACGTATGGATATTTGAAGTTAACTAAGATGACAATGTGCGCTCATTTGTAAGCTTCCCTCTGTGTTATTGTTAGTTACTTCAAATGCCTATTTAAGCGCTGCACCTCTCAACGTATACAAAGTAGATGACAAAAGAAATACGATAATCATCAATACCGCCATATCTTGCCAGACTTGTTTTCCAGGACGGTTGTCTTTGAAGGTGATTTCTTCGACTATGCATAATGACAACGAACGTCGTCCGCTGTCCCTTCTCTCATTGGTCGACGTAATGCCGCATACTGATTCGTGCTATTAGTCATTTCAGACAAGACGTTCTGCCCAGAACTCCCACAGCTGCGCGATTGTACATCCAGGCTGCTTTCACGGCTCCGTCTTTGTCTTTTCGTGACGATAGCAGCTAATCTCGAAAGCCCGTAATATCCATTGTTTCCGGCGCGCGTTCATAATGTTTCTAGCTAGCTTGCGTGGTAAGGTCGCTGCTTTGTATATATATATATATATATATATATATATATATATATATCCTCAAGAACGACCATACGTGGGCAAGATGATATTGAGTGCACAATGATACAAAAAAAAAAAAAAGAGGTGGGGGGGGGGAACTAATTCTAGGGGGACGGTGAGGAGGCAGCGACCTTAGTGTCGCGCAATCTCGTCACTATATGGAGGGCATTATAATTATAGACTTGGAACTACCTTCACAGCGCCCACGAATGAGTGGGACCCATAAAGAGATACATTCAGGCTAAAAATCTCATGAATCAGTAAGTGCGTGTGCACTATTCTGCAGCTTTTATCGCATCATCCAATGTGCGCCCTCATACCTTGTCGAAGTGGCATCTGCGTTCTTCACGAAATAAAAAAAAAATAATAAAAAACAGAGACAGCAGACATAAAGAGGAGCGAGGAGAAAGCTGAGAGCTGAGACACATTGCGACCGCTGTTCGCCGAAGAAAGCGTAGACACTATCCCTGCACGCGCTCCATCCGCCTACGAACGGGAACAGTGATGCCATTACTCGACTTGTCGAGGGAAAGGGAAACACGTTATTTTGTTGGAGAGCACAGTGTCCATTAAGCAGTAAATGCCAAGTCGGAGGAATTTATCACTTTTGCGTATTGGTGGTGTGCACGCTGTGCAAAAGGCTAGCCCTGTCGCCGTGCCCTTGGACAGTTGTTCTTCAGGCGCAAATAAAGTAACAAGTATTCAATTTAGACCAGCGCCGTCTCTCAGTGGCACTTGTGAATGGGGCGCTGGCGTTGTAAGGGCACAAATTTTCTCTTTGTTACCGGTTCTATCTTTATACTCTCCTTCCGAGCTCTTTTGTGCACAGAGCCCATCATTGTGGGGCTGTTTTTTTTTTTTTGTTTTTTTTTTTTTTTTTTTTTTTTTTTTGTCTAGAGAGGTCACTATCAGCGACGTAGTCAACCATCACAGATAAAGCCACTGTTTCGACTTTCGCGGAGCATTTTAAAGTGCTTCAGTACCTCGCCATTAGTAACCCACTTTTTTCTTCTTGAGGATGATAAGATTCACTATCTTGCCTCAACAAAAGCTCCCACATTTTGTTACAGTAAATCTACATATTGTGCTGTCTTTCCGGATTCTTTTTCTGTGACTCTACGATCAACGATGGGCTGCTCGACTCAGCCTGTTGCGACTCCAGCTTTCAGTACGCGTAGGCTTTACTGCATAGGCTTGAGTGGGATTATTGGGGAAGCACGGAGTTTCCTTTCTTGAAATAGGGAAGTATAAAGAAGTAAACTATTATTTTTTTTTTTTTTTGCAAATCTCTCGGGCATATTTCTATTCCACATGAACTAGTTAGCGTGAGATCTGTCATACCGCCCTGAATTGGAAGAATACGTATGACAGGCATGCCGGGCGCACAAAAAAGAAAGAGATGCGGAATGGAAGGGCGAATCGCGAGGGCCTATTTTTAAAGCTGGAAACGAGAAGTAGTGGGCGCACACATAAATGTATTGTAACCTGAGCATGAACATCCAGCTTTAATAACACCTTCGAATGAAGGTATAGCCAGTTTCATAAGAATCACCGGGAATTATTTCTTTAGCCTTTCACTCATGATCTCAATCAGTGGGAGCTGCAGGGACTCATTAAGCCGGCGTTATCAGCTAAGAGAAATGCAGGCACACAAATAGAGGCCCTCTTTGCTCGTTCGCACAACGCCTCACTACGAAGAGCTCCACGTACCGTTCTCTCGAATGCACGCGTCTAATTGGACCGCAGCCCGAATCGCAGACCCAAATTCCTTTCCCGCTCCCCCTTTCTCTCACAGAGCGCGTTCCGGTCAAAACAAACACGCAAGGTGCCGCGTTCAACCGCTGTGTCCACTGCACGCACATGCAGCTATGTTTGTTCGGTCTCATTAAAAGCGTGCAGCGGCGCCTGAGGTGCAGAGCCGGCAAGGAAATGAAAATGATGATGTACAGCACTTCCTCATGTATCATATATATATGTGTGTGTGTGTGTGTGTGTGTGTGTGTGTGTGTGTGTGTGTGTGTGTGTGTGTGTGTGTGTGTGTGTGTGTGTGTGTGTGTGTGTGTGTGTGTGTGTGTGTGTGTGTGTGTGTGTGTGTGTGTGTGTGTGTGTGTGTGTGTGTGTGTGTGTGTGTGTGTGTGTGTGTGTGTGTGTGTGTGTGTGTGTGTGTGTGTGTGTGTGTGTGTGTGTGTGTGTGTGTTGTCGTGACGCTGGGGCTATGTCGACCCGGCCTTCACTTGGTAGCGTGCAGAGACTCGGGGTTGAAGAAGGACTGAATCTTCGAAGTTGGTAAAATATGTACAAGCAGGTTTACTGGCACTTTGAGAAAACGTATTTACAAGAATATTTACACGAAAAAGAAGGGTACATCAGCAAAATGGCAAGCGTTAAGAGTTCATAGCGAGAAGCGACTGGATGAGCCGTTTACCCAGGGCCCAGAGCGACATTTCGTGCTCTGCAGCGTCCTTAAAACCCCCTATGTCCAGCCCCTCTCTGAAGATGCTGACCAACCAAATCCAGGGCACGCCCCTCAGGTATCGGCATCCAATCGAACACATCACTGCACTGATGGTCTGAAGCACTGACTGGTCCGGCATTCATTCGTTGGGCGTGATCACTTGTTGGCGGGTAAAGCTTGGGAACGGCGAGGAGAGGAGGTACATTTCTATTCTTCAGCAAAGAAACCACAGGCTGGTTCTGACAAGGGGTTTTACTTCTCAGAAACCCGAGTGCACGTGGCGCCGCATAGGGCTCCCAACATTGTCCCTTTTCGACAATTGCAAATCTTTCCTGCATTCCCGGGAAATCACTTAATGGCCGTATGAGTCATGCTCCTTTCTTGTCCTGCACGTCAGCGGACATGTCACTCTGTCGTCTCCTTTGGATAGGAGGCATTCATCACTGGAGGATAGCACTTCTCCACTGGAAGGGTGAACAAAAGAAAGAAAGCACTTCCTGCTATTTCCCGCAGGGGGACGTTTCTTTGTGTTTTTCCAGACGTTCTCTTGACAGGGTCAATTTGGCATTTGCAGGTTGTCCACAAAGCAAAACATGCTTACAAAACAGGATTCCTGGAAACAGGCTCACTTAGAGCCATTGGACCATCACCACATATTCACAAAACTTATCCATGCCCACAGGCGAACAATAGAGCGCGCAAATGCGGATGCTTGGTCGTAACAGCCTCCTCCCCCGCCAGAAGAGACTCGGAGGGCAGCAGTCCCAGCTGCTGCATGAAGAGACGACTTAATGGCCTGCACGTGAACGCTTGAAGCTCGCTGTTGCTTGTCGCGTTGTCTTGATTGTTGTAGGCCAAATTGCTCGAGCTGTCTGAAACTCAACCACATGTCGAAGCAAGCACTCGGCTCCCGTCTGAAGAGACCAGGTCAAAAGAAAACTGCCATTGTTGTTCGAGAAAAGCCCACTCTCAAGACGTTCAGGACCCACGTATTCCTAGAAAACCAAACGTGCTGCTTTACATAGTCACACATATACAAGCGCACGAAAAAAAAAAAACCTGATTATCAATTTGGATACATGGTGAGGAACATCTCGGACCGCTTAGAAAGAGCGGCTAAGCGCGTCCGCATTCCCATTTAACTTCCCTTTTTTGTATCTTATTTCAAAATTGTACTGCTGTAAAATCAAGCTCCACCTAAGAAGGCGACTGTTCTTCGATGTCGCAGTTTGCAGCCAAGCTAGGGGACAATGGTCCGTCTCTACGGTGAATTTGGCCCCTCCAAGATAGCACTGCAATTTTTGAATGGCCCATACAATGCAAGCGCACTCTTTCTCTGACGCGCAATAAGCCCTCTCTCTAGAACTCAGCTTTCTGCTCAAGTAGAGCACGGGGTGCTCATTACCGTCGTCATCTCTCTGGCAGAGAACAGCACCTAACCCTCGATCACTGGCATCACACTGGACCGTGAATTCTCGGCCATAGTCTGGAGCTCGCAATACCGGACGGCTAATCAGCACAGCCTTCAGGTTTACGAAGGAGGCTTCCTTTTGTTCGTCCCAGACTACATTTGTCGGTTCTGTCTTGCGGAGAGCGTCGGTCAGAGGGCTAGCCAAAGCTGAATAGTTAGGGATGTAGTGATTGTAGTACCCAGTCAGACCTAGGAATGCTCGAATTTCCGTCTTCGTGCTCGGCCGCGGGTAGTCTGCTACCGCAGAAATCTTAATCTCGCTGGGTTTCCTGAAACCTTGACCTACATTGTGACCCAAGTAGTCCACGGTCGCCCTTGCCAGGCAACATTTCTCGGCCTTTACGGTTAGTCCAGCTTGACGCAAAAGGCTCAGTACAGCTCTTAGATGTACCATATGGTCCGCCCATGAGTCGGAAAAAACCGCAATGTCATCTAAATAAGGCACTGCGAATGTTTCACACCCCTTTAAAACCCTATCCATGAGTCGGGAAAAACAAAATGGAGCATTTTTGAGCCCGAAACTCATCATTGTTGGCTGGTAGCTGCCCGTCGGAGTGACGAAAGCCGCGTATCTGCTGGCGCGTTCAGTGAGCGGTACTTGCCAGTATCCTCGAGTAAGGTCCAGCGTAGTCACATATGCCGCTCTACTGACCTGTTCTACTCTCTCCTCAATATTCGGAATAGGATACACTTGATCCCTGGTGAGAGAATTTAGCTTTCGGTAGTCTACCACAGGCCTAGGGTCTTTACCTGGAGCTTCTACTAAGATCATAGGCGAAGCATAATCGCTTTCCGAGGGTTTTATTACTCCCAATTCCAGCATGCGAGTTACTTCCCTATCCAGAATTTCTCTTTGCCTTGGAGAAAATCGGTAGCACCTTGATCGCACTGGCACGTCTGAAGTCAGCTCAATATCGTGCTCAGTCAAATCAGTTCTGCCTGGCCTGTCCACGAAGCAGGCCTCAAACTCTGTTATTATCTCGCCCAGATCGGACAGCTGGGATTTCTTTAGTTCTCCTCTCTGCTCCGTCTTTTTGAGAAGCTCCTGAGCGTTGCTTCCTTTTCCGCTGAGGCAAATCAAGTTGTCCCCCATCTCCTCGGGAAGGTTTAACGTTAGATTTACCACGGCTTCCCTCTGCACATAAGGCTTCATAAGATTGCAATGATAAATGCGCACTTCTTTACGCCTACCGGGAATTTTCACTGCGTAGTTAGTGTCAGAAAGCTCTGCAACGACTTTAGCAGGTCCTTCCCACTGTACTTCGAGCTTATTCTTGGGATCATTGGCTTGCTCCATAGCTAAGTCCTCTCGGGTTCCACTTAAAAGTCTCGTGAGATTACTAGACACTGGCGGCAAGAGGTTACTTTCAAGAACGTCCTCATTCCGTGTCTTATCAAGCTCACTTTCATGTTGACTTATCTGAGATGCCTCGCTCTCAAAGTTTTCTGGCCCGCTATTTTCCGCATTTACCACTGTTGTAACTGCCGTTTCCTCCGCTGTTGATTTTTCTGAAATGAGCAGTGTAGCTAGTTCTCGCGCCTTTGAACGTGTTAAGGCCTGCACATCTCTGTCTCCGAAAATCAGAAGGCAAGCTTTGACCTTCTCGTAGCTGTCCGCGTCCTCCTTGTTTAGCCGCGCGACAACCTCCGCTGCCTCGCAGGGCAGAACCGTCAATAATCTCTGAGACCACGTGTCTCGCTGGAAGGACAGTTCTTCGCAAGTTCGCTCAAAGTTACCCAGATACAGACCGATATCCCCTGATATCACATATGGCTGCATGTACTTTGACATCTTGAAATCTGCCTCCTTGTTGAGAAGAGGTACCGCTAGCTGGGGACAATTGCCCGACCTCTTGCTCAACTCTACTTCTAATTTCCGGAGCTCAATTTCTAGCTCCCGCTTTTTTGCTTCTCTCTCAAGCTTCTCACGTTCGTGCTCCCTTTCCTCTTTTTCCCTCTCAAGTTCACGCTCCCTTTCCTCTTTTTCCCTCTGACGTTCGCGCTCCCTTTCCTCTTTTTCCCTCTGACGTTCGCGCTCCCTTTCCTCTTTTTCCCTCTGACGTTCGCGCTCCCTTTCCTCTTTTTCCCTCTGACGTTCGCGCTCCCTTTCCTCTTTTTTTTGGGCGATGAGGTTCCATGCTTCACTGAGCTCCTCATCATCGGCTCCCAAATCTGTGATTGCCTTTATAATCAAAGGTTTTCGTGCCAAACCACTTGTATCAATTCCCAGTTCCTCACACAATTGCAACAGTTCCGGTTTCTGCAGCTTTTGTAGGTCCATGATCGCTCCGAGTGTCGGCTACTTCCAAAACAACAGTGCAAACTACCAAACCTAAAGGCGTTTCAACACTTTTTACCAGTTCTAAAATCTAACCCTGTTCTAGAACCTGGTCCACATCAGAAGAAAAGCCAAGCACTCACCCACACATGCGATCGATGTTCCGAGCTGCTCTCTTGTTGGCCGATTGTTGCGCCTGCTTGTTGCTTGAGATGCCACCTCCGATCACCAGATGTTGTGGCTTGCAGATTCTGATCCACCTCCAATCACCAGATGTTGTGGCTTGTAGATTCAGATCCCACCGTTGGTCACCAGTGTTGGGGCTTGTAGATTCAGATCCTACCGCTGATCACCAGTCGTTGTGCTTGTAGATTCAGATCCCACCGCTGATCACCAGTTGTCGTGACGCTGGGGCTATGTCGACCCGGCCTTCACTTGGTAGCGTGCAGAGACTCGGGGTTGAAGAAGGACTGAATCTTCGAAGTTGGTAAAATATGTACAAGCAGGTTTACTGGCACTTTGAGAAAACGTATTTACAAGAATATTTACACGAAAAAGAAGGGTACATCAGCAAAATGGCAAGCGTTAAGAGTTCATAGCGAGAAGCGACTGGATGAGCCGTTTACCCAGGGCCCAGAGCGACATTTCGTGCTCTGCAGCGTCCTTAAAACCCCCTATGTCCAGCCCCTCTCTGAAGATGCTGACCAACCAAATCCAGGGCACGCCCCTCAGGTATCGGCATCCAATCGAACACATCACTGCACTGATGGTCTGAAGCACTGACTGGTCCGGCATTCATTCGTTGGGCGTGATCACTTGTTGGCGGGTAAAGCTTGGGAACGGCGAGGAGAGGAGGTACATTTCTATTCTTCAGCAAAGAAACCACAGGCTGGTTCTGACAAGGGGTTTTACTTCTCAGAAACCCGAGTGCACGTGGCGCCGCATAGGGCTCCCAACATTGTCCCTTTTCGACAATTGCAAATCTTTCCTGCATTCCCGGGAAATCACTTAATGGCCGTATGAGTCATGCTCCTTTCTTGTCCTGCACGTCAGCGGACATGTCACTCTGTCGTCTCCTTTGGATAGGAGGCATTCATCACTGGAGGATAGCACTTCTCGACTGGAAGGGTGAACAAAAGAAAGAAAGCACTTCCTGCTATTTCCCGCAGGGGGACGTTTCTTTGTGTTTTTCCAGACGTTCTCTTGACAGGGTCAATTTGGCATTTGCAGGTTGTCCACAAAGCAAAACATGCTTACAAAACAGGATTCCTGGAAACAGGCTCACTTAGAGCCATTGGACCATCACCACATATTCACAAAACTTATCCATGCCCACAGGCGAACAATAGAGCGCGCAAATGCGGATGCTTGGTCGTAACAGTGTGTGTGTGTGTGTGTGTGTGTGTGTGTGTGTGTGTGTGTGTGTGTGTGTGTGTGTGTGTGTGTGTGTGTGTGTGTGTGTGTGTGTGTGTGTGTGTGTGTGTGTGTGTGTGTGTGTGTGTGTGTGTGTGTGTGCATATATCAAGGAATATGTATTGGTCGCCGCTCGTGCCGCGACCACTGATATCAGATATTAACTGCTGTGTGAACAAATCAAGCCAATCTGTTGTTGTTGTTGGTTGACGTTGTGGCTGTACGAAGAAGGAAAAGAAAATGCACGGGCCTGCTACTGGCTCTGTAGCTGAGCCACCTCCGCTGCCTCGTGCAGACAGAAGAGAAAATAGAGAAGAAAGAAAAGGAAGAGGTAGAGAAAGACGCGCGCCGCAACAACAGCCGTCGTCCACCACCGAAGCGGTGGCGGGTGCAATGACGGCCTACAATAGATAAAAATTCGGGGGCAGGCAAGTCCCCGCCGAAAGCGGCGGTGACCTACCTGTCCCTGCCCCATCAGGGGAGAGCTCTATATCAAGCCAATTTAGGGCGGCCAATGCGCGCGCTCGAACAGCATATGAGGTGACATGGACAGCGATTACGTGGCGGCAACACAGCGTAGCGCTGCACTGTTTTACCGAAGCAGCCAGCAGCTCCCAGGGTTTGTATACAGAGAAAGTTGTTGGAGGGAGTGGGGGTGGAAATCAACGAGGCCGTACGGCACGCACTTACGACTGTCGAGCTTAACGTATGTATGTTATGGCTGGGGCAACACAAATATAGATTAAAAGAAGGAGCAGCTCTGACTTTCCTATTTACTCTGGCTGTTTGTCGCCACACGTCGCCGCACCTATTTGGTGTGGCTGGTAACGGCAGTGGCGCGTCGCGCAGCGTGTATGTGTGTATATATGTGCCGTGTAGGGCTCGGTGTGATGTTTGCTCTAAAAACGGGCCGCGCTCGACCTATCGGGCGGTCAGAGCGATGGAGCCGGGGTGCAGAGAGAAAGCGCGGGGCCAGCCTTTGCTTGTTGCCTTTGGCACCTCGGCGGGCCAACGCCTCGGGTCAGTCAGTCGAACTTGCGCTTTTTCCACTTTTTCTGTCGCGTCGGTCGATGGAAGAGGAAGGGGATTAGTTGTGGGCGTCGCTGCACGCTATTTATAGTAACGGGAAGAAGTTGCGTGGATTCATCTCTCTGAAGCAGAGGATAGCACCACAGTTCGTAGTGCCCACAGGTGCGCAACTGGAACTGAAACCGCTGATCAGAGTCAAGCGTAATGTTCGGTCTGTTACATGCGCAGGTGGTGGGAAATACGAAAGCTAAGAAGCTGTGCTGGCATTGAAGCTTTTTATTAATTGGAGACGCCTTAGGACCAAACGAACGCGGGTTCGCCCCCGTTTCCCCTTCTCCCTATAGGAAACAATAAATCAAGGCTTAGGCACGCATGTCGAATGCTGACCTCAAATGCCTGCAAGCCAGGTTTTCTTCGCCGTTGCAGCCAGACCACTTCCTGGTTTCGCGACGAGTCCCAAGCGCGCACTCTGCCGAGGTTAGTGCGTTCACCAACCTTCGCTCTCCCCGAACGTTGCTCAACGTCCTTAGATATTAAGAACGTTGCTCTCCCCTCACCATTTTGACAATGACATCTGTTCACATGGGACAGGCCATCCTCGGTCTCCTAAAAACGTTTTGCGGTCGAGCGTGCGTGAGGCCTGTTTAGATCTTGTCATCCGTGTGCGGTCATCCCTCGCGTCGTCGTTACTGCCCACTAGGGATTGAAATGGCACCCCCACCTCCGGAGCCAGGGCGAGTGAGGAGAGCTAGGAGCAAAGATACGTCCCAAACAATGCTGTTCCCGAATACCTCAGCGTCGAGTCCGCGCGCTGACGCCTATATGGTCGTCCTAAGTGGGGGACAACGTCCGTGGAAAGGAAAAGTGGCAGCGAGGCCACGCGCTTTGCTTTTCACGTGGCCACAAAAGCGACTCCGCCTCCTGTCCTTTTTTGAAGCCGAATTGCCTTCTGCCTTTTGTGCGCTATGAACGAGCGCTGGAATGAGTTTAAAGAAAGCGTCCGTCGCACGCCTAATGGACGTGGCACACTTACCCGTCACCCACCGAGTGAAAGAGAATGAGAGCGAAAAAGAGAAGTTTAGAGAAGGTAGAAAATCCTGGACCAGCTTTTAAAGCAAGACTCGAGCGAGTGCCCAGTCTTGTGACATGTTTCCAAGCCAATCTTTTCTGGCGGCGGTGGTTCCTCATACCTTTGCCGTCTGCTGCTCAAGTTGTCCGTTTCCCCACCTTTTTTTTTTTTTTCTTCTCCTCGCTTGACCCCCTGCGTTTCCTCTGCTTCATTGATTTCTCGTCTCGTATGCTGGGAACATTGGAAACGAAGAAATGTCCATCCTCTTGGACGCACGCCTTTGGTTCGAGCTTTGTTTTGCGAAGCAGCGGCGAATTTGTGCCGCGTTTCGGTGGCAACGTTTGTTCAGTTTTCTTTTTCCCGAAGGCAGGCAGGAAACAACGCGAGGCGTGCGCGCGTTCCCTTTCTGTCTCACGCGAGGGTAACCCGCTTGCGGTTTAGGCAGTTTCGCAGCCAGCCGGTCGTCGACGAAGCACAGTGCGTTTTCACTAAACCGACTTCGTGAGCTACTTGTTCAAGGTTGGCCGGGGTGTCATTGGCTGCTGCTTCGAAGGCGCATTCAATCCGAACCCCGTTAAAGTCGTGAGCGTGTGCGCGGTTGGGGGAAAGCTCAGAGGCGCGCACTTGACCTTGAAAGAACTGTCATTTTCCTGGTTGTGGCATAGGCATTATGCACACGGTCTCCCAGCTGGTGTTCTCTCGCACGGTGTGCATGTATGGTGTGCGTGTAAGGTACGCGTGATAAGCAATTCCGAAAAAAAAAAAAAAAAGAAAAGAAAAACAGCGCATTCAAGTGCAGTGCTTTCTGTAGCGGTTATGTGCTATTTGTGGCTGCTGTAGTGACAACCGCGTTCGAACTGCGTTCCGTGCAACACGATCGGACAGCAGTGGTTGTTGACCTATTTCTCGAACTGAAAGTTGAGCGAGGAAGAACTAGTCCACCCTTATGCAGCCGTGGTAAAAGGTACCAGTGTTGTGTTTTCCTACACAAAAATAAAAAAAAAAACAATAAAGTGAGTTTTAAGCACGCCTTTTGATGAAGCACGATGCGATGCTCCTGTTTGTGGTTCAGCGGCCTGATGGAGCTTATGTGTGTTGCTGCCGCGCAGCTAATCGGAGTCGGCAACTATATAGGGACTCGGTCCGGATCATTACGAAGGCGTGCGCCGCTTATTAGTGAACTTCATCAATTAACCCGACGACGAGGATAGGGTCATGAGCCTTTTTCAAGGCGTCGAACCACCCGCGTCCCGGCGTCCAAAACACGCGGCCTCCATGATGAAATGCTTGCTTTCTTTTTTTTTTTTTTTTTTTGCGCTCGTTGTGCCCTTGTAAGGTCAGGTCGAAGAACCTTTGCCATTCTCTGAGCCCTGTTTTCTGCTGGTCTGACTGCGTGTAAGTAAATTTTCTGTTCGAAATAACTTTCAGAAACGAATCGCTTTACGCATAACTGAGGAAAAGAGCTCGGAATATTGCTCACTGTTTTCACATCATAGAATTGCTTTAAGCTTTGATGGCGACGCGATATCTGTGACTCTTTCTTGGATAAGTAGGTTGAACTTTGTATGTACGTCGTAGCCCGAATCTGCGAGTCTCTTCTGGTCATATTGTTACGGGAAATCCCGTAAGAATATGTAACAATATCCCGTATATTGTTCCCGTAACAATATAATCAACGTTGTCTCAATGTGACTTAGGTATCAGGGCGATGGCGATAGAATGGGCACTTTCGGGAGTGTGCCGTGAAGTTGCAGTTGTAGTCATGCATTGTGTATTCCAAACTTCGCGGCGGTGCATTGGAGGACGGATATTGGTTGAAAGATGGATCGATGCATATAAAATCGCTCTGAATCTTAGGCACGTGAAAGCTTTCTGGATGCTGATGGGCTCGTTATTTGTATGTTTTACATCCATATATCAGTCATGGTATAACATAAAAGTGTTCCGACCCGAAGCTCGATGCATGCGAACACCGTTCCCAGTAAACACCAACCCATCTATGAGACGGCTATAAGCTGTCTTGCCAAGACAAGCAAGATGCCTGATAGATGTCTCAGTAGACCTCTGAGATGGCTACTAAACGTATATAATATGTCTCGACAAGATATGCAAGACATTGCCAGATATCTTGATATTTCTTGTAGTGATCTTGTAGCTCAGCTAATGCACCCACTTTTTTAAGCTACAAGACGTCTTGCAAGATATCTCCTAGAAATCTGGAAGACAAATAACATACTAAACGTAAGTCAGTCTAGCAGATAGCTATAAGGCATCTTGCCCAAGATAAACAAGTCACCTTATGGACATCTGAAGTGGCACGCAAAACAGCTGATAGACATTTAAAAGATGCTTTGACAAGATATGAAAGACGTTTTTATACGTCTTGGTACATCTTGTAGCTGCCTTCTAGCTCAGCTAATGCACCCACTTTTTTAAGCTGCAAGACGTCTTGCAAGTCATCATCTAGAAATCATTAAAATAGATTCTGAATGTCTAAAATGAGCTCTAGAATCTCCTGGAATGCTCTAAACTATTTATTCCCTGCTATTTCTCGCAAAACTGTGAAATGCTTATGTATTTTCAGAGGTTTTCAACACCACTGCCAGACATTAAATATAGTCTCATCAGATGCTACAACTAAAGCTGCATTTCCGTCACACACCCACAGTGCTCTTTCACACATTCAGTTATGATGCAAGCTAAACTGATGTACAATTGTAAATCATTAATTCTCACGCACTACAACTGTTGTCGAATAATGAGAACTGTATGTTTTTACTACAAAGCATGCCACATTTCACTGTTAATGGCCATCAGGTGCTCTTTGGAAAGTTTGGTTGTAACTGCACCCAATGCTAGAAAATGACATCAGTAAACTACAGAACTCTTTAATTTCCTCAACATTATACATTGCAAATAGGCAACTTAAACAATCTCACGCATGTTAAAAGCAAGGAAAGCCACAAGCAACAGTATGCAAATGAAAAAATGTCTCTGAAGCCTAATATTGTACCAAGGAAGAAAACACCAGAAAGAGCCAACTCATGAACACATGACATGTAAAGAATGATGCACATTGTCATTCATTCTCACCGACATTGAAACTGCGAACAGTAAGTGAGATCTGTACACATTCTCTGTTACAAAACATGCCACACTGCACGGCGGACAGCCATGGTTAGGTGCTCTTTGGGTGATTCGGCAATAACTGCAAAAGGTGCTAGGAAACAAAATGTGTAAATCATATATTTGATTTTTTTCAACAATGCACTACGAAGTTAAAAGCACAGAAACTAGACACTACAAGTGGTATGAAAATGACAAAATAATAATGCAGTTCTCTCCAAGCTTAAAATGATCTGTTTATAAAAACAATGAAAACATCCATACTCCAAACAAGAACAGGAAATAACTAGAAATAAACAGGGAAAGGTATGCAAAAGTGTACAAAACTGGTTGAGTGGTTGAACGAACTATCTGCATAATGTTTGTACAAAATAAAACAAAGCAAAAAATTCGAATGAAAAAGCTTCAGTATACAGAAAAAGGTGCTTTCACAAAGGACCATCATCACCAGTGTTGCATTTCATAATACTATATGTGCATGCATGTCGCCAACTGAATGCTGGTCATACATACATCTTGTAGAAACTGCATAAACACTTGAGCATTAGGCACGACATCAAATCTATTAAAAAATCTACACTGCAAAAAAAAAGCCAAGACTGCTTCACTGCTTCTGTTCCTGTTAGCATGACTAGAATGCACTGAAAAAAAAATGCAATGGCTGCATGCCTGTTATAGTTACATTCTACTATCATAACTAAAAAGCACTAAGGAAAAGGTAGCAGGTAAGGGTCATACATCACTCTACAAGAAACACTAGAAGGCACCATAACGAAAAAAAAAGGAAGGAGTAAAAGGTTTGCATCCCTGTCATTGTACATACCAACCTACTATATTCCATCTCAAAAGCTGTTTGCAGCACTACAAAAGATAAGGGCAGCATGAACCAGCCATGATGGCACCAACTGCCCTTACCTTTTGTAGTGCAGCAAACAGCTTGCGAGGAGTACAGAAGGCACAGCAAAAAAAAAAAAAAGAGAATAAAATTCAGTGTTGCACACGGTACTGCTCTTCACATTCTGCTGGTATAAAAAGAAGGAAGTTAACTGCTGAGATAGTTGGTTTTGAGAAATAAAAAAGGTATTTAGCATAACACACACACACACACACACACACACACAGAAAGAAGACACGTGTACTTACTACAACTGTTTATTTAGGGGAAAGCAGTCGATGCATAGCTTTCACTGCTGATGTGCACATGTACAAGGCAACAAGAAAACAGCACCAATCTTATCAAAGCAGGTATGAGAATATCTGTTCAGCCTCAAAGAAAAGCTGGAGTGTTGCTGACACAGCTCAAAGCTGTTTAAAGTATAGATGGTATCCTCTGCTCCCTGAAAGCTTGCTCAGCTAAGCCATCACATAAGCTACGAAAGCAAACAGGTCGGCTGTCAGAAGAGACATGGCCAGCATTTCGTAAAGAGCACCACTGTCTATAAAATTCTACTGTCATGTAGAAAAATCTTATTTTGCACAGGCAGGATTCTGCATCAATGGCCAACTTAGGGAACATGCAAAACACATTGACAATACTGTAGGGTTTGCACCAATTGTGAAAACTATGGGTAACGGCTCATGAAACACTAGAAGCCCTTCATATAAAAAAGCAGGTTACAGCTGTGTCAGCAGCAAATTGGTTTTTCTTATGAGACTGAAGAAACATTCCTCACGCATAGTTTGACAAAATTGGTGCTGTTTCCATGTTGCCTTGTACCCGTGCGCATCACCTGAGTAGGCTATGTATATCGGCTGCTTTCCGCTGAACAGTTGCAAGTGCTGATGGTGTCCTCTGTCTTGTGTGCGACTGTGTTATGCTAAATAGCCTGTTATTATGCACGGAGAAAAGGCATTGAAAAAAAAACAAACAAACAAGGTCTGAATACCACTGCCAACATTCTGGCATGAAAGCATTGTAAAATGAGGGAGCTGGCATGGGTTGTGCATCTGTTATTCTGTACAACCCCTAGAGGGCAGAGAAAATTGAAAAAAAAAAAAAAAAAACTTCCGGGGCTATCAGATCCACTGCAGTCAGTTACAAATTAAGACTGAAGGGGCGAATATTCCTCAAAGGAGGCTTTTCTGATAATCAGATCGTTCTCTACACTGGTACCACTCCAGCCCTTGTCCACAGCTAACTAGGCTGGGCAGTTGTTTCTTTATCGGTACTGAACACCAGCTGCACTGCCTCTTTTTTGTCACCTACTGCCATGAAAGGGGGAATTCCTTTGTGGCTCAACTGATTGGGAGGCTCCTCTCTGTCAATTGTTGGAGGCCTACCTTTGCAAAATTACAAAGCTTCAACTTGAGTTGTAAATGAGCACAGAAGGTGCCTTGATCCCAGCTGCTTGCTATTGTGGCACTGTTCATGGTGGCGGTGCAGCGCCTTTAGATGTAGACTTGGTCTTTGTCACAAGGCAAACACCAACCACTTTTTTGTGACGTCGGCAAAACTAAGTTTCATTGGTGTTGAAGGCTTTCCATGTCACACCTGCCAGGGTTAAAATCAAAAGCACGATTTAGATATATGAGCTCCCAAACAGAAGGAAAAAGTCCCACTGTTGGCAATTAAGTTTTTGGCACAGTCAAACCATACCTGTGTATTTAGTCAGTAGCCCGCAATTGCCCAGTGAGATGTCAGTCCTGTGGCCCTCATCGCTAAGTTGTGTCTGCAGCACAGACAGGAAAAGGATAGTTGCTAGGCAGCCGGGGAGGTGGTGGCAACCTGCAAGGTGTTCCAATGCTTTAAAGATTTCTTGTGAAGTTTAATAAAGCAAATCACTGACTACAAAACACTGGCACAAATTCCACTATAGGATAAGAATTTAACCTCAAAATATGTCACATAAGGTTGAGAGTACTGAGTACACAATAGAAATATGTTTAACCAAGACACGCACTAGCAGCACAAAATAGTACTGAGTATATTATATGTATATTAATAACTCCTTGATGACCTCGAAAGCTAAAACATTTCCTTGTCTTCACCCACAGACACACCTGAAGAGAACCACCATTTTCCTGATTTATACATTCTTTTTTTTTTTTATTGAGAGTCACTTTCTATGCTGGGTAAGGTTTCTGCCTCTGAGTTTGCCAAGTGTTTCATTCGACATATGTAGAGAAGAAATAAATCTATGTATCATGTATCTATGTATGGATGCATTACCTATGTATGTATCTATGCATGTATATATGTAGGTACCTATGTATGTATGCATCACCAGTTTTTCCTAGAACAAATGAAAGCAATATTTTAAACAGTGAGCATGCACCCAGAGCAAAAAAAAAAGAATGCATAGCTCACTTGCTTGAGCTGTTGGGTGTTTTGTTTACATGAAAATTCGCGCAGACACAAAATAACAAGAGCACCGACACAACAGCATAATGTGAAAAAGAGCATTAAATTAAATGAAGGCATTTCACCTTTAATGCCAAACACCTTCACTTCGGGAAGAGTCCATATGCTATCAAAAGGTTTGCGTGGAGTCACAGCTTTGTTGTTGAGGACAGCCAGAAGGCATACACTGAACCCATATTATAACATGGCTACATTCTATACGCCTTAAAAGTAAGTTAAGATTCAGTACTCTCTTTTCTTCTCCCAGTTCTGGATAGGAAGAGTCTATTGGCCCTGAAGCAAGAAAACAAATGAAATTGATATGTTTTTGTGTATTAATAATAGGCTTTTCGTTATACGAGGTCTCTCCGAAAGATTTGCTTTCGACTTCTTTCTGTGCCAATTGAACTGAAGCTTAATTTCTTAAAACATTTCCGCCAATAAAAAAAAAAAGCCTGGGGACCAAAGCAAATAGAGCACTAGCACATCACACAGCATGCAGTCCAGGAACTTAAAAAGAACTAAATTGTGCTTTCTGACTATATGAAAATGTAAAATCACTTAATCACTGAATATATATGGACTATAGCATTGTTGTGGCAATATAATGGCTGACTGTAAACATTTTATGAACTATTAAAATTAAATCACTGCAGAATGTTTGTACGCCGTTCCTATCTTGTGCCTGTGAACAGGCCGAGAGTATTTTGCTAGCAGTTGGGAGAGTCGCTGTGGCCACAATGCACGGCTTCCACTCGACGGTGCGTATTTTCTGTATCTTGCTGCAGAGTGAAGGCCACACTAAAGGCCCGTTCACACTTGCGACTAGCAGCGGTCGCGCGACCGTTTTGGTCGAAAAGCGACAGTCGCAAATGGTCGCATAGGTCGAAAAGCGACTGCCGCGGGCCGATCGGGCACTGCTCGAATTTTCAGTCGCGCGACTACTAGTCGCAAACCATTTCACCAATCAGCGAGGTCCCGGAGTACTCGATCGAGCACCTTCTCAATGCAATTAAAGAATACCTCTACCTTTTCAACAAACGGCACCCGGAATTCAAAGGCAGGGAGCAGGATATGGCCTGGGAGGAGTTTGAGAAATGGGTTTTTCACGCAGGCGCAACATTTTACATTGACAGGTCGGCGTTCTCCTGGAAACACGAGAGCGCGGCATCCGCACGGGCTCGCCTAAAAAAGCTTAAGTGTCTGGCAAGCGGCATGTATACCGACGTTCGCTGTCATCGCCCAGCAGCTCTCCTACTCCCAACTCGTTCGGAACTAGAACAGAACGAGAAGGCGACAGTCGCAAGTGTGAACACCGGTAGTGGCGAGCTCCTCTCCTCTGTCGCGCGACTGGTAGTCGCGCGACCTCGCCACTACCGAGGTTAAGTGTTAAAACCAGCGGCAATCAACGAAAGACGTCGGATCGCCAAGCTCATTTTGAAGAATTACATCGCGAGGTTCCGCCGCCAATGGCAGTTCACGAAACGTGGCGAGTGGAATTACAAGCGCAAAAGCTTCCTGCATGCACTAAACTATAGATGCGCCATAAAACACCGCCTTTCGTACTAAGGCCCGCGCGCGCTTTCTTGCGCGCCCATACAGCCTGCGCCGGCGGATGCAAACGGTCACAACGGTCCTTGCAGCATTTTTATCGGAAAAAGAAAACACTCAGTCACTTTACTGCTCCATTAAGTCACTCATTTAGAAGAACCAATTTCTTACTCACCCAGCGAAGCTTGCCTTGCAGCCAGAAGTAGCAGCCTCTGTGCGGGATAGATTTTCAACGCAGTCACGAACCAACGGACTAACGTGCAGACACGACTAGACACGACGAAATGGCCAGCAGCCGAGCTGGCCGAGCAGCGCATTGATACAATAACTTTAAAAACAATAGAAATCTGAAATATATTTCATAAAACAAGCTATACAAGTAAAATGTAACTGTTGCTTATGACGTATTTGTTTCAAAACGATAAATACAACCTGCGCCTTGCGTAATTGTTTTGGCGCACTATTTTCTATCTCGCTGTAAAGAGGAGGGGTGCAAAAAGGTCACGGCGCGCGAAGTTTGGGATGGCGGATCGTGAATAGGCTGGCGTTCCGTATTAACATCGGCGCAGCAAATCGTTCCTCTGTGCGAACTACTGGCTTTTATCACACACGGATACATCGCTAGCTTACTTTGTCGTAGTGAACACTCGGAGTTTGGAGTCTTCCGGCGGACTGGACTGCGCCCAGCGAGGTCGAACACAGTACGCGTGTGGCTATGGGCTGCACCAATTAAACGATGCAGAAATGAAGGTGTCAGCGGCTTTTGTACATTATGTTCAGATACCCATCGCCTAAACAGCATTTCTTGGTGCCATATTGGTCCTGCATGCTGGAAACAACCCAGATTGCATGCTTAATTCAAAAGCGCAGGTACTTTGGATACAGCATTTTGCAAGCTGAAAAATTGCTAGAAGAAACCTTCGACAATTTATACTTAGAGTATGTAGAACAGTGTCGTCCAGCTAAATTGTGTACATATTGCACTATAGGCGCATATGTGACCCTGAAACGTCTTATGAGGAAGTATGGTAGACTTCTGAAGCAGAACTCTAGAAGACATCTGTCGTAAGCCGGCTAATAACTGTCTTGCGTAGCTGAAGACATAAAAATTCTTCACAAGACAGATTCCAGACATCTTGCCGATGATGTCTTCTAGACTAGCAACAAGCGACGTCTTGTAGATGTCTTTGATAGCTCAAGATATATGTGACCAATATAGACATATCAAGACAGCTACAAGATATTCTGTGCTCAGTGGGGTTCTTTTCGTAGGCGTCTTTGCAGTCTAGGCGAGTTTTGACTCTAGTTTCTTCCTGTGTAGACATTTCTTTCTTTCGCTTCACATCGGCGTAATCAGAGTGCGCAGGATGTACGTCTTTGGTGAAAGTTTAAAACCCAGGGACAGGCTTCTAAGCGGTGCAGTGATGATCTTTCAGCATTCATTAAAGTCCTTTTTGTTGTTGTAGGTAGGACAAGAAATTTTCGTATGTTAAGGAGATCTGGGAACACAGGCAGTGCGTTATGAGCCACACGGAGCGGTTCAGAAGGAAACTCGCTGGGCTCTAAACTTTTGACAAACACTGTACCTCTAATTACCGCGCATCAGCCTTCTAAATCATCTCAACCAACCGCCGAGAGAGTCCCTGAACACCCTTCCTTCGCATTTCCAGCAATTATCGTGGCGCTCGGCTCTCAGCTATTTCTTCTTTTTGACCCACGGTCTCTCGTCGGAAAGAACTTTCTTTTCCCAGCTCATGTCCAGCGAGTGCAGCCCTGCATGCCGGGAATGTCAGCGGCCTCCCAGAGGTTGCTGTTCCTAATTAGGTCCCAAGATGAGGCACCAACCATCACTGCTCTTGGCTTGCAAGGAACTTGATACTCCAGTGTTCTCCCACGAGCGGCTCGAGGGACTGGCAACACAAGGCTGCGTATTATTCCCAGCCGCCGGTTTAAGCGCGCGCGCGCGCTGTGCTCCTGGCTCTGCGGTCGAATCAGACGGCTCCATCTCAGCAGCGCGTTCACTGCGCCTGTTCTCGCGGTCAGGGTTCAGCGGAGCCCTTCCTTTGAATCCTGCCAGCTCAAATCGTTTGCAATGCAGTGTTCTCTATCTTGAAGCCCTTATCGCAAGAGGGCTCTCACCGCTGACGTCAAGTTTCAGGCGCGTGTTCGCGGTCCTTTGCGTGGAGACACTCGGTGTCTGGTTACGAAAAATAAAACAAGGAGGTTCTGATTGCGACTCGCACAGTTCCTGGTACCAGCCCATCAATGCCGCATCGCTGGGGCTAATACGAGTGGTAAAGCCCGTGAACGAATGCGCGCTGTACGCACTTGTCTGTCGGCGAGGAGACACTGTTATGAAATATGAGTACTCGATGACGTGTGTTTCCACACACAGTCGCAGGGAGGGTATAAAGAGACATTCCTTGAAGGCTTAGAGTGATGCCTGGAAAGTTGGCGATGATGATTCGGTGAACAGGCGGGCATGAGTCTTTCAAATGATGAAGAATCTATTGTGCCGAGCCTCAAGGAGATTGCAGAACTATGCTTTTGGGGCTGCGTACCAGTACTTTGATATGATTAGCCGCTCATTGCTTTACGCTCACACCTGCATTTGCTGCCAGACATCCAGTGAAGGCTTAAAATAGCTATTGAGAGTTTTTTTTTTTTTTCATCAGCGAACAGTGTCTGCTTTGTGCAAAGATTCTCAACGCGCCAGGGCATTCGGCGTTTGTTCTCACGCCGATTTCTCGTGCGTCACACGGGTGAGATAGAAACGCAGCGAAGCGGTCCGGCCACGCTCACGTTCACCAAGCAGTGCTCGATACCGGCCGGCGCGAGAAACTTCATTACGTTGCCGCTCAACGGCAGGGCATAAATGCGTTGAGAGACGGCGGTTGCCGTCTCCGTTCCGCTCCGTTCCCTCGCGTCCTCTCTCCTCCTTCTCCATCCCCCTGCGTCTTATCCGAAGCCGTGTCCACCTGCCGAGAGTAGCGGCGACGACGTTGGGACGAGCTTGCTACGGCAGCGCCGTGCTCCCTGGAGCGCGTCTAAGCGGGCCCGGGACCGTTCCTCGGCTGTAATGACTTTAGCCGTTACGCCGACGCCACTACTGCCGAGTCGCCGGGCGCGCCGGACGCATCGCCCCTCCTGGGGTGGCTCCGCGGTTCTTTCGCAGCGTTGCATTTAGATTTACAGCTGGTTTCCAATGTTCTCATCCCGCACCGAGAGCGCCAGCGTCGCAGGGCCTCTAGCGAGCCAAACCTCATCTGACGCTATTTCTCAATGCGCTCTATCAACAGATGCCCGCCCCGACGCATTGGTCGTTTCATTTCAGAGCAGCGACCTGCGTTGTAAAAAGAACGGTACTGCCCGTCCAGTCTGGTTCATCCTCCTCGCGATGTGCGACGGAGGCAACGCCTCAGAAGAAGGAGGAAGACACATCCTCCCTTTCCAACGTGTCGCCTCTTTGTGCGTAGGTGCGTCGCTTTCTCTCCTCACCATACCTGGCCCGTAAGGAGCGTGACGCCTTGGGAGTGTCGCCGGTGTATGCGCGCGCACCACTAATTATTGCAATCTTCTCGCGCCTCCCTCAACCGTTCGCTCTCAGCGTAGCCCTCTCCCTCGCCGGCTGCTATTAGGCAGCCCTTGTCGCGTAATGACCGCGGCCTTTCAGTGTAGTAGACGTCTCTCGTAATAACAACCGCGCGCATTTTAGCTTACGGCGGGCCGAACCGCGCCGGGTTGCGCCTCTTTTGGAGCCAAGGTGAGATGGCCACCGACGTTTCTTCGGTTCGGGGAACTGCTCACAATCGTGTGAGCTACTCAGTGGAGAGAAGTTGAGCAGGCTTGGGCGCGCTCATCGAGAGATTCGAGGAATGACCACGGGGCGTGATAGTCCGGGTCGCAGTGGTAGTTTCCGCCGTCGTGCCGTAATTTTGAGACGTTTCAATCATCTTCTGCGTGGTTGCGGTTCAGCTATAAAGAAACCTCTCAACAAAGTCGACATGACTTTAGCGGAAAGATGAACGCTGTGTACGTTAGAAGTGTCTGAGGTCGATGACCGCATGCAACGTACACCAGATGTACATAGGGTAGACGTTTTCAGTAAGTGCAAGGGAGGCGGCGAGCCTGATTTGATCGCTTCCTTTACGTTCAAAGGCAACTCAAGCTGTTCCTGTCCGAAACACGGAATGTATCTTTATTTATTTTTGGCCGCCAGCAATAAAAAGCAAGATGAGACGGAATATTCGTCCAAATGTTGGGTTTTTCCTTTCTTCGCAACCTCCTTAATTGCAGTATAATACAGCAGCTTCATTTCTTCATTGCAATGAGCTCGATTCAAGCGTCATTGAGACTACGCAGCTTGCAAGGTGTTCATGTTGCTGCTTTTGAAAGGTCATCTCGTACGACAGGTCTCGGACTTAATCGCCACAAGTGCTCCCGAAGCTAGACATGTGCCCAGCGTATGCGTGCGAAAGAAGTGTGCTAGCCTCTTTTTTGAAGCGTTTGGACAAGAGGCCTCTGTCGGAGGAACTGCTGCTGGGCGCTTGGCAGGACAAGGGGAAGGGTGTCCAGGCAGTGCGTGCTCTTTGTCGTTTTTTGTGCGCCAGCGGGCTTGATTCGCGCTTGTGAGGCAAGCTACTGTGCCTGTATATGTATTTCATATGCCTTCTCCCACATCGTCACCCATCATGATCTTCTTTCTTCTCCCCTTCCCCTTCCCCAGTGCAGAGTAGCAGGCCAGATTTGAATTATTCCGGCCAACCTCTCTGCCTTTTCCTTTCAATAAATCCATCTATCTATCTATCTTTCGTTTAGTGTTTTCCCTCACTCATATTACTTAGGAGATCTTTTCTCTGATTTTGCCTGTATAATACTGAAAGTTACTTTCACACGTCTTCCCTGGCATGTCTTCAACACCTGGCCAGGACGCAGCGGGATCAGAAGGGTCGTACCTCTACCTCCATTTAATGTCTACACCTGCAGCCTTTTTTGCTCCGTTTGTAAGGGAGCGTGATTGTAGAACGAGTGTGTGTGCTGATCGAAACGACGATGCGCGTGGTATGGCTTGTAATTCCACCAGATTGCATATCGGCGTTTTTTCTTTTCTTTTTTCTTTTTTTTTTTTTTTTTTGAATGGAAGGTTTAGAGCATGTGCGATGTGGGCTTGCACAAACTCGGCGTATTTGCTCAGTGTCTCATAAAACTGAAATATCTGTTTTTAGAAATCCAATTTATACAAGGGAAGATCAGTAGCACGCTTTCTTAAGGGCACCAGCATCTGCCGAACGCTATAAACTGTTTTCAGCGCAGGCGTTTCTTTAATTGTGGCGAAGGAATTCATGGTGATGGTGAACGAGGAGACGATAGGGCAAGCGGAGCAGCAGGAGAGGAGTTAAAAACGGAAGTTATGGGGGGAAAAAAAGGGGGGGGGGGGAGGGGTCTGCCATTAGTGCTTGAAAGTGACGTTACATTAGTTTATTTACCAGTCAGTCTGCAGAAGGTTCTGCTGACGTGGGCCCACCGTCGACCCTACGGGTGCTCTCACACTCTGTTCGAAGAGCCTATGAGCCATTTTACTTCAACGCGGCAGCGCTTGCAACTCGGCGTATTCAGTTTGTCTCAGAGGAGCTGCCATTCTTCCATGCATTTGATCTGCCAGCGATGTGAGCTATGAGCGCTCGGTTAGGTTCAGAGGAACCATGGTACTTAATTATCCAGCAGTCGGTAAACTTTTCTCGGTGTGAGCTGATATACTACACTGCCCGCGTCGGTGCCCTCGCAAAGAAACTTGCTGGAGACGTGAGAGATATTCCCTGTATACATCATACCAGCCAGCGGGAAAAAGTCGTTTCGTTTCTATTTTGTTCTTCGACCATGCCAGCAGCCGACACCGTTATGCATGTCAGCACACTGCAAATATATCTTGCAGGGATCGCGTGCTCTCCTTATCTCCGCTCTCAGTTGCTGCATGATAGGACACGCGACTGGAAAACACCGGCAGCACGGTATTCGCGAGCAGCTGTTCCCGAGTCGATCCTGCTCCTTCCCGCCCGACTGACTTCCACGCTCCAGCTTCAGCACCGTCGCCGCTACCTGATCACAGGCTAGCTAACCACTCCTCAAAAAGAAACCTATTTTCTCCTCGCAAGCCCGGTGAGCGGGCCCAAGAGAAACCTGGCCGCCGGTCGGAAGTTCCCACGGTAGTAGCGGAATAGGCAGGGCCGGCTGCCAGTGGCGGCAGGTACACGCACAGCGCGGCAAGGAGGCGAAAAAGAACGCCCGTTCTGCCAGCGAACCGAGCCGTTCAGCGCAGCAGCGGCGTGTGGGTCAAGAAGGAGGAAGCGACAGCTGCGGGCCGCGCTCGCTGTTTGAGCCGAAACCCCGCTCCATGCTCTCCCCTTCTGTGCAGCCTGCGACTGTCTCGGAGCACGGAAAGGGTCGCGGAAGAAACCAACATCTCCAGAAACCTACCTTTGCCTCTCTCTTCGTGGACGTGATGAACATCCCCCTCTCTCCCTTTCTCCTAGTGTCCTCCTTTCTGAATACACCCCCCCCCCCCCCCCCCCTTTCTCGGCGTCTTCACCCTGCACCTCGCTTTTACTTCTTCGGTTTTCTCCTGGGATTCGGAAGCGCCGGAAGAGGGCGGGTGCGCGCTTTTGAGTTCTCGTTTTGAAGTTTTCGTCTTGTTTGGATTGTTCTGCCTGAAGTAACACTCCTGCTGCCGCGGCCGCTCCTTTGCCTGGTCAGCGAGCCTGTCGGTCGAGGCCACGGCTGTTTTCAAGGTCGCGCGCAGAGGGTAAAGAGTGGCGGCGATCATAACGGTTTGAAGTGGGTGTCAGATTTCTTCCCCGGAAGAGAACACTTCCCGGAGGGTGGGAGGTAGGAGGATGCCTTCGAGAAAGGTTCCTCCTGGCGTATAGGCCTTAAATGTCAGTGGCGGCTAATGCTTTAGTACAGACGAATATTAAACATGTCCACTATTCACATTTGAAGCTAGGTTATTAAGGCGCGAACTTAAGCGAAGTAAGCTATTCGTTCCTTAATGTTATTTGTTGCTTCGGTTTATTTGCAATCATATCAGATAATCAACGCAATCTTAGCGAATGGGAAGGGGGAAATAGATGGCCAGTTATGGTTTCGCCATCTGTTAATTGTTTTATCGTCTCACCTTTTACTGAGGGAGGGACGTATAATATTCCCGTTCTGTGAAAATGTCTCAAAACAAGTTTCGGAAAATAGCATCACTTCATTATTTCGCGGTACCTGGCTCAACCATCCCATACGTAATTCTCTCATCTGTTGACTTAATGCTGCCAAACACGTACGTGCGCGGAAGCCGTAACCTCTCAGCGCTCAACATATAGCCCAGAATCACTAGTGCAATCAATATTCGGCAAGGGCCAATCTCTGTGTACACAGATATAGGGGCGGCCAACGCAGAGCGTGCCTTGTCGCCTGTGTAACTTTTCGATGGTCATGCGAACAGATCACGGGGCTCTCATTGTTTTCCATGCGCGAAGACGTTCCGCACCAGCGCGCCGTTTCGGCTTCGGCACGCCATGCATGTGCACGCTGTCTAGAATATACAGAAGTTTGAGAGAGGAAGAAAGAGAGAGAGAGAGCGATGTTCGCGGACCGTGCAGCGCCTGCGTGGTGTCTTTACCGCCGGCATCCCGGTGCGATCTGCGCCGGCGGGGCTTGGCACGCAGGTGCTGCCCTTCCCAGCCGACCATGCAAGAACACAGGTTCGCTCCACCGGTGGAAACCCTCGCTCGCGTCCCCCCAACCAACGACTCCTCCACCTTAGCGGATCGAGAAGAGCAGCTTTCCTCTTTGGAAGCTGCACTGCTTTGATCTCTTCCCTGAAACGGCCTGAAAAGTCCATTCTAGTGTGTAGGTAGTTAAGAAGCTAAGAGCTACTAAAACTTCGGTAACCACGCATCTGAGGTTCGCGTTCCTGTTCTCGCAGGGGGCGCTAGCTGCAATTTTCACAATTGCGGAACACGCTGCCGGCCTAAATCGCGTCTTTCTAACAGTAAGCGTCGCCGAGAACCCTTTTAACAAATAGCAAGGCACACTTAAAGCATTTGCTTGCTGAAATGTTTTCAAAGCTCCGATTCATTTGGAGGAATGGAATCTGTCTTTGCAACGACTTTAAATGGCACATTAAGATAGTGCCACATAGGATGCCTGCATAGTGAGCAAAAAAAAAAAAAAATACGGAGGACATTTAAGCTCCTCCTTCAAGGGTATAACACGACAGTGTAGGCTACCGCCCCACATAAACCCTCACTTTAACCAAGCCGTATATACGAACGTGCCTGCTTGGACAAGGGGTAGCGTGAACGCAAGGATCCTGGCAGCTTCATTCTGGTATTACCCTTCCATATAGGTGGTGGTGGTAACAACTTTTATTGCCACGAAATGAAAGGAATTATTTCGGGCTGGGGCGAGTCTAGGGTGGCCTCCAGTCGGGAGCGACCTCTTGAGCTCGCGTGACGAGGGCCAGTTGCGTAGTTTTCCTCGGGCTGGCCAACAGCTTGTCCCATTCCTCCGCTGAGGGAGCTGGCAAGAGTGTCTTTGGAGGGGGATTGCTGGCGCATTCCCACAGTATATGGTCTTGAGTGGCCTGCGTCCCGTCACCGCAGTGCCGGCATGCAGGGTTGAATTCTCCGTTTGTAATTAACGATAGTCGGTAGGGGCTAAGAATGGCCTTTGTTTGTAGGCGTCTGAGTGTCGTGGCTTGCGCCCGGTCGAGGTCGGGGTGAGGGGCGGGGTACGTGCATCTTAGCTCGCGATAAAAGTTTGTTACCTCCGCGTATGTGCGCGGTGCCTCCACAGGCGCGTCCGTTCCCGATAGATCTCCCGTCTCCCGGTTGGTTAAGCCTCGGGCTAGACGGTCGACCCCTTCGTTTCCGGAGTTACCCGCGTGAGCCGGAACCCATACGAGATTGATGTTGTGATTGAGAGATCGGTTGCGCAGAATTCGCGCCGCGAGTGCGCTTACAGAATTTTTGGCGAAATTTTGAACGGCGCTTTTTGAGTCGCTTAGAATAGTTTTGGTGTGGGGATCCGCGATGGCCAGTGCGATAGCTACTTCCTCTGCCTCGCATATGGAGCTAGCATGAAATGTTATAGCGTTAATAAAGGTTGACTTTGGAGTGGCCATACATGCCACGTATGCTCCGTTTTTGATGTGCTGAGCTGCATCCACGTACACTGCTTGTGGATCGTCCTCGTACTGTTTCTCAAGGGTCTGTGCCCTTGTCTTCCTGCGGGCATCATGTCTACCTGGTAGCATGTTTTTGGCTATTGGTTTAACAACTAGTCTACTAGTTATGTCAGCCGATAAATGGGATGTTGCGCACACCTCCTCAGTGGGGTGGATGTGGAGCTTGTCGAGAATTACGCGTCCCGCAAGGCTGCGTGACAGGCGGGTCACTTGTGCTGTCTTATGGGCTTCAATTAGTTCAGATAGTGTGTTAAAAATTCCTAACTGCAGCAGTCGATCTGAGTTAGCGTATACTGGTAAGCTAAGGGCCGCTTTGTATGCTGTTCTAATTATGCTATTAAGTGCATGTTCGTCCCTACGACGCAGATGATAGTACGGGCAAGCGTACATGATTCTGCTTATCATAAAGGCTTGGATAATCCTGCACAGGTCGGCTTCTCTCATACCCCTGCGACGTGTGGCAATGCGTCTCACCAGCCCACCTATCTGGTGCGCCGTGACGCGTAGCCGGCGTATAGCTTCTGTGTTCTGCGTATTATTCTGAATCAACATTCCGAGAACTCTGATCGTGGCTACCGGGGGTATCGGATGGTTGTCAATGTGTAACTGGATAGGTTCTCGAGAATCTGGCTTTGCCTGTGAAGCTTGTTTGTTCCTTATAACTAATAGTTCTGATTTAGCCGGTGAACAGGTAAGGCCGTTTTCCTGCACATAAGACAGTACCGTGTCGATAGCTCGTTGTAATGACTCTGTTATATCTCCATCGGAGCCAGAATTGGTCCATATGGTGATGTCGTCGGCGTATATGGAATGATGTATGTGTGGGATATCATCTAACAGACGCGGGAGGCCGCTCATAACGATGTTGAAGAGAAAAGGTGAAAGTACGGCGCCTTGCGGTGTTCCTCTCGTCCCTAGTGTAATTTTGTCGCTAACTTTGTCAACGAAATGGAGCGTAGCCGTACGCGCATTCAGAAAGGCAGCGATGTAGTCGTATGTCCGTTTGCCTACGTGTAACTGTGAGAGGTGATTGAGGATGGAAGCGTGTGACACATTGTCGAAGGCCTTACTCACATCGAGTCCCAGGATGGTTCGCGTGGCTCTTATGCGATTTGTATCTAGAATGTCTTGTTGAATTTGCCACATAATGTCCTGATATAGGAGAGGTTCGGGTTTACAGCTCCCGCCAAACGCAATGTCCGACAACCGTCCGAACAATGCGCGGCTGTATCAGCTGCAGCTATCACCTGCCAGCGCGCCATGCTCGTGAGTTTTTGCTCACGACGCCGATGCCGGATTTTTTTGGTAAACGCGGTCTTTAATGCTATCGCATTAAAGGAAAAAAAAAACTTGACGCACGCCAACTATTGCGTTCCGAGTCTATACCGCACTCCGGGTCATGTCCGCAACAATGGCGGGCCGCGTATTTGGGTTTGCTCGGTACGGTGGCTCCGCAAGGAACAAAACAACAGAAGAGAAGAAGAAAACGGGCTGTTCCGACCAGCATCTACCGCCCCCAGGAGCCAAGCAGCCTAGCGATTAGCGGCGCATGCTTTTTCAGTGGGCGTCTCGTTGGATGCAGCACTAGCTTGAGAGAGCCTATAATACAATTACTACTACTACAACTACTACAACAACTACTACTACTACTACTAAATAATAATAATAATAACAATAATAATAATAATAATAATAATAATAATAATAATAATAATAATAATAATAATAATAATAATAATAATAATAATAATAATAATACGCAGTATTATTTTTCTGCTAATAATATTATAATTATTATTATTATCATTAGTAGTAGTAGTAGTATAGAGGAAGACTCGTTTCACGAAGTTGGCACTGAATTGTCTAGTTAACGGCCGAATGAACTAGCTAAATATTATCTTCACAGTTTTAATTAATAATAATAATAATGATTGGTTCACAGGAAGTGAAAGGCGCAGTATCTATCACACTTGTGTCTGTGGACACCAAGGGATGAAGGTGTCCACAGACACGCGTGTGACAGATACTGCACCTTTCCCTTCCTGTGAACCAATAATTATTATCATTAATAATTAAAACTGGGAAGATAATATTTAGCCAGTTAATTTGGCCGTTACCTAAAGACAATTCATGGCCAACTTAGTGAAACGAGTCTTCCTCTATACTACTACTACTACTACTACTACTACTACTACTACTACTACTACTACTACTACTACTACTACTACTACTACTAATAATAATAATAATAATAATAATAATAATAATAATAATAATAATAATAATAATAATAATAATAATAATCAATCAATCAATCAATCAATCAATCTTTATTTAATGTGCGCAGGAACAACCATGTGGTCTTTGTGCTGCAGCACAAAAAAAAAATGAAAAAGCACAAACATGTTTACACACACAGAGAGAACACAAAAAAAAGAAATAAATAATACATGAAATGAAACTGAGACGAAAAGTATCACGGAAATTAAGCAAACAATGAGTATCATCACTTATATACACAGTGAGAGAATTTTTTAGCACACCAGGAAATAAAGAAAAAAAAAAGAACGGTAGGTAGAAGAGGAAAAAAAAAACAAAAAACAGATGACTGACATTGATTATAGTAATATAGAAATATACATAAAATAAACAACCATTCCAGGCGCAACAAGTGCATGGTACTTAAAACACAGGCTAGAAATACAGAATAATACAATAAAGAAGTAAAATTGAACAAGGGACAGTAAGATTCGAATATAAAGTTTAAAGTTGAAATATAAGCAAGAAACGGATAAAAAGTAGTTCAAGATACAGACAGCATTGAACAGGAGAAAAAGCAAAAAGTGAAGTAAATACAATTTAAGGCTAGAAAGTGGGAGTTATATGTGATAAAGTACTATTTAGAATACAACGCTACGAACATCCAATGTAAATGAACAGAGCGAGTTTTGGAAGATGTCAAGGTGAGGACAAAAAGAGTTAAATAACCACTGCATCCTGTCCAGAGGGGAGTGGGAATGAAGAGGAGAAACCTGAAATGGTCTGAATTCCCTCATGCTCTTTCGCGGAACGCGCAGTAGGATGTACTCTAAGAGCTGAGGGCACATAATGTGGCCATGAAGGAGTTTGTACAGAAATATGATATCAAGTCTGATACGACGGCAGTGAAGGGAAGGAAGATTCAGTTGGGCGCTCCTGGTGGAGCGAGAGGGGGAGCGAGAGGGGGAAGTTGCGAAAGGAAAGCAATAATAATAATAATAATAATAATAATAATAATAATAATAATAATAATAATAATAATAATAATAATAATAATAATAATAATAATAATAATAATAATAATAGTAGTAGTAGTAGTAGTTGTACTAACAGTAGTAGCAGTAGTATAGGCTTTCTCAAGCTAGTGCCGCGTCCAACATGACGCCCATTGAAAAAGCATGCGCCGCTAATCGCTAGACTGCTCGGCTCCTGGGGGCGGTAGATGCTAGTCGGAACAGCCCGCTTTCTTCGTCTCTTCAGTCGTTTTGTCCCTTGCGGAGCCACCGTACCGAGCAAACCCAAATACGCTGGCGGGCCACTGTCTGGTGTAACGCTAACGGGCGGGGGTGCGGTCGGCTGATGAGCCATCGCAGATCGCGAGAGGTTATAGGTCGTCGGAGCCCCTTTTCCCACATATCATTGTCCCGTGCTTGTTATGTCCACAATTGCACGAATACAAACGCCTAATGTCGTGAAACGATACTCTTTACGGCTAGCGCCCGCCAACCTCCATGTTTTCATACATTTCGCTGGTATATGCAAGACGATCGATGGACAGATTTCCCGGAATTAGGTTGCTTGCGCTCTTAAAATCGCTCTGAATACACGTTCCAGCACAGCGAAAGCACTCCTTCCTCGGCTTCTGATGGTCTGTCCTGATGGCACTTCTTCACAGACTAGTGGCGCCATCGCAGAAAGTGACAGCGGAAGCTAACTACTTCCAGCACGAGTCCCTTCCACAGCCGTAGAGACGCGACGGGCCACACTAAGTGCGCCTTCATTTAGCGGCCGCGGTCAGAGCCACCGTTGCGGTTTCTCCGTCGTGTTGGCACACATCCGCACAAAATTCGAGACATGACTTTCGCCGACATGACTTTACTTAACAAATTCAGTTTGTACGCGGAAATCTTAACCGCGCTTTAAGGGAAGGGAGGAAGGTGGGAGTGTAAAGAGAAAAGGGGAGACGTAGTGGGCTTTGAAGTAATTTGGACCACCTGGGATCGTTAACGCCTTCTCCCCTGATGAGGCTGGTACAGGTGGGTCACCGCCGCTTGCGGCGGGGGCTAGCATGGCACCGAATTTTTATCTTTTGTAGGCCGTCATTGTACCCGCCACTGCTTCGGTGGTGGACGACGGCTGTTGCGGCGCGCGTCTTTCTCTCCCTCTTCGTTCTCTTTCTGCTCTCTTTTCTCTTCTGTCCGCACGAGGCAGCGGAGGTGGCCCCGTCGGGATGGTGCAGTGGTAAGATGCCCGACTACTGTGCCGGAGTACCCGGGTTCGAACCCGGGTACTCCGGGCTGCGTTTCGATGAAGGCGAAACGAGGAGGCGTCCGTGTGCTGTGCGATGTCAGCGCACTTTAAAGATCTCCAGGTGGTCGAAATTACCCCTAGCCCTCCACTACGGCTCCTTTTTCTCTCTTTCCACTTTCACTTCCACCTTCCTCCGTTCTCTTACGGCGCGGTTGAGGTGGCCATAGAAAACAAGTGATCCAGTTACCGCGCCTTTTCCTTTCTATAAATCAATCAATTATTATAGGCAGCGGAGGTGACTCAGCTACAGAGCCAAGCAGGCCCGTGCATTTTCTTTTACTTCTTCCTACAGCCACGATAACAACAACAACAGTGTCGGAAACGTGAGCTTGGGCCATGTGTTTAGAATTCTGCAATGTTAATACTGGTGTGCTCGTGAAATTGTGCTGAGCTACGCGGACCCGGAATAAGCTGTCCATCGCAATAGGCCGGGCTGCCGACTTCCCGCAGTAACATAAACGTATATACTTACGCCGTGAACTTGTGTTTTGAAGGATCAGTGCAATTTGCGGGATTTCGCACTCGTAATCGATAATGTTGATGTTCTAGTTACATTCAATCATATAATATATGACGCCGACCATGCGTGCCTCTAACTTAACGCGTTACAGACCTACTTTCTCCTGCAGGTTCAGAGCTGGTGAGGAACCTTAGATTGGCTTCCGCGCTAGTAAAACAGAACTCTATATAATGCTCCGACAAGCGGTTGGGTTCGCAAGAATGATGGCTCGTTGTTTACGCGCATGCATTCCTCGCACCTCCGACCAGGCACGTGCTGGTCGGGGACGGTGTGCGGGCATGGTGTCTAAATTTTCACGCTCTAAATTTACTGATCTGCACCGCCTCGTACAGGGAGGAGAAGCGCTTGAAAAAAGGTTCGTTGCCCCCGCGTTCCGCATGCTTCACTTTTCACATTTCCAACCCGCGCTCTCCTCTTGTGCCACGCACGGATGACTGACGAGCGGCGCGGGGTGACGAGCCTCGGGGGCATCGCGAGGCTTTATAGGAGTATTCCGCCTCACCGATAGAAGGCTAGACTCTCCCAGAGCAAAAGCAGGAGGACGGACACATTCAAGAACCGCATGGTATTTTCAATTCTAAAATATGAGCCCCTGAAAAGCCTCAATGCTTGTTCTCCCTGTATTGATGTTTTCATCCTTGCGTTTTCTTAAAAAAAAAAAAAAAGTACAAGTGAACCCCGTGCCCCTGGAGCCTAAGTTTCTATCATGTGTGTGTGTGTGTGTGTGTGTGTGTGTGTGTGTGTGTGTGTGTGTGTGTGTGTGTGTGTGTGTGTGTGTGTGTGTGTGTGTGTGTGTGTGCGTGCGTGCGTGCGTGCGTGCGTGCGTGCGTGTGTGCGTGTGTGCGTGTGTGCGTGTGTGCGTGTGTGTGTGTGTGTGTGTGTGTGTGTGTGTGTGTGTGTGTGTGTGTGTGTGTGTGTGTGTGTGTGTGTGTGTGTGTGTGTGTGTGTGTGTGTGTGTGTGAGAGAGAGAGAGAGAGAGAGAGAGAGAGAGAGACACACACTACTGGGAGCCTATGTAGAAAAGTGACTGGAGCAAATTAACATGCACAGATAATGGCAAATCATTTGTGCCAAACAAACACGCAAATGCTCCTACTTCTCACTTAAAAATATCCTTAGCTAATTACTCAGCGATAATATTGGGGCAGTACCAAATATTTACCAGGCCTCGCCGCTTGGAGTGGTACATATATATATATATATAGACGCGAAGCAAGTTCTCGGTGACAAGAAAAGAAAAATTGGGCAAGTCTGCATGCATTTTCATCCAGTCGCTTCGCGAGAGTGCACAAATATAAAAGAATATATGAGAGGAATCAACAAGATCATCAACCAGATGAGGCGAACCCCTCTAACAAATGAGCGACGCATTTGTCAACCATGCTAAAGCTGCTCGCATCCGGAACAGAGACCCCCATCGCCCGGTCATTGCCTGTCCTCGATGCTACCGATGACTGCCTTCCTCAACACAGCCGTGTCTTAGCAGTAAATATTTGTGCTCAGCGCCGGCATACGGACGTAGAGTGGGGTCCATGACAAATTGCTTTTGTCAGCAAAACGGATACATTGCGGAGGAAAGCGACTTAGTCGACGCGTACAGTCTGCACAAGGTTGTCCGTTCTTAGACTAATTTCCGCACTTTTTCTCCTCTCCGCAGCGCCGTAACGGGGAACATGTCTGCGGGGCCTGGTTTATTTTCGGTGTCGCCTCGTCTAGCCTGCAACCATCGTTGTTTGTAAAACAAGCTGTCGCTGTCTCCTTCAGCGCCTGTCGGCAGCTAACCCACAGCAAGCGTATACAGTATACAAATTATCGATCAAGCTTAGCCTTATGGATCATTCCGAGATGATCTTTATCGATGACTCGCTCGACCAGTAGTTGGCATATGAGCTGACGTTTCCGGCAAGGATAATCATCCGTCCGAAAGAGGACCGAACAAGAAAAAGGTCCTGTGCACCCCCGTTAATGGCAGCGAATGAGCTTCTTTTCTTTAGGTATTCATATTTGACAGACTTCGTTGCCTGTTTAGTTCATTTATGAGATGTAAAAGGCTGAGGATTCCACAGTCTGCTTCGATTGTTGAATTTGTCAGCCTGTCAATCATCGTTGTTTCAACGGTTAGCGTCACTTCGTCCCTTCGATACCTAGGTATATATGTAGTTTTGCATTTAATGTTACCTAGTTGTATATACCTTTAATTCTGTATTTAACAC